>NC_028641.1:44216012-44272249 GCF_001406875.1 Solanum pennellii | reverse complement strand
TGGAACGAGACACCTGCGACGGTCCGTCGTGCCCACGACGGTTCGTCCTGCAGGTCCGTCGCCAAGTTCAGAGAGTCGATTTCAGTACCCAAATTTCAGAAGTCTAAGTCTGTTGGAACGAGACCCCCTCGACGGCCCGTCGTGCCCATGACGGTCCGTCGTGGGTTCCGTCGACTCACACAGTTTTTCCAGAAATAAAATATGCTGCTCAAAACGACTAAACAGGTCGTTACACCGCCGAATACGTACACTTGACTGGAATAAAGCGAGAAGACTTAGTCAATCGATCCTTAACTACCCAAATGGAATCATATGACTTTTGAGTCCGAGGTAAACGTACTACAAAGTACATATTGATGTGTTCCCACTTCCAAATAGGAATTGGGATCTCTGATAGTAAGCCACCAAACTTTACGCGTTCGGCCTTTACTTGTTGGCAATTTGGACACTTAGCAACAAACTCCTCTATGTCCCTTTTTAGACCTTCCCAGTAGTATATCTCCCTTAGGTCATGGTACATTATTGTCGACCCCGGATGAATTGACTAGAAGGGACCCATGTGCTTCTTCTACGATCCGATCCCTCAACCCATCTACATCTGGACCACATAATATACCTTGGTACCTTAACACATCATCCCCCCCTAAGGAGAATGATTCCTTCAATTTACCGATGACGAATTCTTTTAACTCCATTAACGCTAGATCAAGGTGTTGTTTGGATATCACCTCAACCACTAAAAATGACTCCGAGTTATGATGAACTATTGCATTCCCATCCGTAGAACTCTCCAATCTCACCCCAACCTAGCCAATCTATGTACTTCCCTTGATAGGTCCTTCTTGGCTTCGTCAAGATGGGATACACTACCTATAGTCACACGACTTAGGGCATGTGCAACTGCATTAAGCTTGCCGGGGTTATAAAGGACACTAGTATCATAATATTTCAACAACTCTAGCCACCTTCTTTGTCATAGATTAAACTCCTTTTGGCTAAACACATATTGGAGACTCTTATGATCGGTAAATACATCAACATGAACCCCATACAAATAATGTCTCCAAATTTTCAAAGAAAACACCATGGCCTCTAACTTAAGGTCATGAGTGGTATAGTTTCTCTCATGTACCTTAAGTTGCCTAGAGGCATAGGCTATCACCTTCCCGTTTTGCATAAGAAAACACCCAAACCCTGTCGGGATGCTTTACAATACACGGCAAAACCCTTTGTGCCCTTCGGTAAAGTCAAAACAGTAGCGGAAGTAAGCCTATCTTTCAACATTTGGAAGCTTTTCTCACATGCCTTTGACCACTTTGACTTCTTACTCTTTTTGGTCAAAGTAGTCGAAGGAGATGCAATAGACGCAAAACCATCTTCGAATCTCCGACCGTAACTCACTAGACCAAAGAAACTTCTAATGTCAGTTGGACTCAATAGTCAAGGCCAATTTTTAACCGCCTCTATTTTCCTTTGGTCTACCTCAACTCCCTCACTAGAGATGAAGTTCCCAAGAAACATCACCTATCTTTACCAAAACTCACACTTACTATATTTGGCATATAATTGATGTTCTTTAATTGTTTGCAATACCACCCTCAAATGATCCATTTGATCACCCTCATTCTTAGAATATATCAAGATATCATCAATGAAGAGAATGACAAATGAATCTAGGTGATTTAGAAACACTCTATTCATTAGGTCAATAAACGCCACCGGAGCATAAGTGAGACTCAAAGAGATAACCAAGAACTCATAGTGCCCATACCTAGTCCGAAATGTCATCTTTGGTATATTCTCCCCTCTTACCCTAACTTGGTGATACCCCGATCTCAAATGAATTTTTGAAAAGTTACTCGCCCCTTGAAGTTCATCAATGAAGTCATCAATTCGAGGGAGAGGCTACTTATTATTAATGGTGACCTTGTTGGGTTGGCGGTAATCAATATACATTCTCAAGGACCCACCTTTCTTCTTCACAAAAAAAATAGGAGCACCCCACAGAGAAATACTAGGCCTTATAAAACCCTTATCTAGTAAATCCTTGAGTTGAGCCTTCAACTCCTTCAACGCAGCCGGAGTAATCTGATAAGAAGGAATTGATATCGGATTTTTATCCGGTAGCAAATCAATGCCAAATTCAATTTGCAATTAAGAAGGAATACCGGGAAGGTCATTAGGGAAAACCTCCGGAAACTCACTCACTACGGGTACTAGCTCGATGGGAGGAACTTCGGAGTCTAGATCTTGGACTCTTACTATATGATAAAGACAACCTTTTCAGATCATTTTGCATGCTCTTAGACAAGAAATAATACGACCTCTAGGAATAGAATTTCCCCCCTTCCACTCAACAACGCGTTCATTTGGGAAGTTAAACCTCACCACTCTTGTCCTACAATAAATGGAGGCAAAACTTTCATGCAACCAATCCATATGCGATATGATATCAAAATAAAACATATCGAGTTCTACTAGATAAACATAACAAACTCTACTAGGCAACATTATTGGACAATTTTTATACACCCTTTTTGCAATAACCAACTCACTCTCTGGAGTAGACACTATAAAAGGTTCATGCAAAATATCGGGTAAAATATCAAACTTTTTAGCTACTAGAGGTGTAACTTATGATGAAGTAGCACCGGGATAAATTAAGGCATACACATCAATAGAGAAAACTTTCAACATATTGGTCACCACGTTGGGGGAGGTCTCTTGGTCACTCCTAGCGTGGAGAGAATAGAAGTGGTTCTTGTTTGGAGCATCACTAGAACCACTTGCTTGAGCTTGACCACTACCCTTGTCTTGACTCTTTAAGATTGGACAATCTTTCATCTTGTGACCACTCTTGCCAAAACTAAAGCAATTCCCTGTTCCCACCAAGCACTTACCAAATTACCCTTTCCACACTTGGCACATGTAGGCTTCTCATTTGGTGAATTATTACCTTTTACCCTCTTGAAATTTGGGCAAGACACCCTATCACCCATAGCTTTTGGGATCTAGGAAGGGACTTGATTTGAAGCTCGTTTTTGAAATCTAGGTTTGTCTTGTATTTCAAGCCTATTCTTTGAAGAACCTCCTTCAAATGACCTTGATCTCGTAGCATCTCTACTTTTTCTCTTAGCCCTTGCCTCCTCAACCCTTCTTGCATTCACCATAAGGAGGGAAATGTTCATGTTGTCATGTAGCATGTCTGATTGGCACTCCTCCTGTGAGTCTTCCAACACCCCCATCACGAAAAGACTCATTTGGTCTCTAGGATCTGAGACCAAATAAGGAGCATATTTTGACAACTTAATGAATTCCAAAGAGTACTCATGGACACTCCTTCCACCTTGGTAAAGATTGATTAACTCTACCACTTTTTCCTCCCTCATCTCCCTAGGGAAGAACCGATCTAGAAAAGCCTCCTTAAAGATATCCCAAGTCACGGACCCCACAATGGCCTATTATCCAACCATTGTACATACTATAATTGCACAACGTCCTTGAATTGATAAGTGGCCAACTGAGCCTTCTCACTTGTGTACAACCCCAAAGTGAAAGTATTTTAGAGACCTCATCGTTCAACTCTGGGGGTCTTTATCAACCTTAGACCCATAGAATGTAGGAGGGTTCATTCGAGTGAAGTCTCTTAAACGGGAAGCCATTGTAGTGACTTGTTAATAAGGACGGGGCACAACCTCTCGGATATCTTGAGCCGTCATAGCTTGGGCTTCAGCATGGCCGCTTGTGCTTGAGTAGTTATAGCTCGGGCCATTTGAAGAAGAACGGCCCTTATATTCTCATCCGTCAACGGAGGAGGATTGGCCGGTGCTTGCTCAACATTAGCATCTAATTCAAGTGGAGGAACTTGCTCACCATGTGGAGGAGCTTCCACATTGGCAATTTCCTTTTCAAGTCTTCGAGTCTCATTCCTTCGAGTGTTCATGCTTCCTAGAAGCACAACAATAGGATTAGATGCAAAATCACACCATAAGTATACTCTATTGGCACGATATAAGATTTCCAAGAAAGAGAGTGATTCCTAAGCATCATATATGTTCCTACTCATAAGTGTGGTGCACTTCACAATTATAAATACAAACCTACATAAACGTGGTAAAGAGATATATATAACTCAACGATATTCAACCTCATGCTCTGATACCAAGATTGTCACATTCGAGTTTACCTCTTAGACGTAACCGCATCGTTTTCCTTTTAAAAGACTAAGACTAGACTCTTAGTCTCATGTCATTACATTCATAGGTTGAAATATGAGGAAAATTTTTAATCTTTCATTATAGCTACTTAGATGTTTACATAGACCTCTACATACACATAATATATATCCATATCTAATATACATAGACCTTCGTATAATAAGGTTACATAGCCTTCTACTTTTATTGCACATACATATATACATAAAATAGAAGTAGTCTCAACAATTGTTTAATTTCATTCAATCTAAAGAATTATTATAATATAGGCATAGCCCTTACATCAATCAAACAAGACCACATATAGGTCATACAAAAGTATAGTACTCAATTGAAAAGGAATGAAATGAAAGAGTTATTAAGCTAATAACAAGTCTGTAAGCTAGATGATGGCATTGCCCTCGTAAGTTGAGAACCCACCCCAATTGGATGAAAGGAAGAATCCAAGCCTTCAACAATGTCACCTTCCAAACTCTTCAACGACTTGAACATAAAATGTATAGGAAAACGGAGGAAAATAGGGTTAGTACTCCACATGTACTAAGTATATGTCACAACCCGAAACAATACCCTAGAAGTAAGGGTACAATCTTGGTTTGTAACTGGCGTCTTCAAACTCTCAGAGTTCTTCGACAAGCCCTTTCATATCATTCATTGCATATATATAGTGAAAAGTAGTGCGGAATTAAAACATTTCAGAAAACATAATATAGTCTTCAAAATCTCTTTTATATTAAAGTAATAGGAAATATTAAGTCTTAGTCTCATCATCTTAAGACATAAGAATACTTCGGACACAGTCCATACTTCTAAATACGAATATAGAAATACTTAGTGTATTGCAATACTTCAATAAGAAACATAAAAGTCACATATATGCCCTCGAGTCAAGTGAAGACATACTTCAACTTCTCTTGAACGATCTTCTAAGTCCAAGTCTTCACTTCTCCAAGCTTCTCACCTACAAAGAACTATATAGATTGAAGTATGGTATTAGTACAATCACATGTACTAAGTATGGCTATATGCATAAAAATCATGAAAACGGACTTTATTGGATAAAAGCATCTTTTCATTTTTTTTCCAAACATATTTTAATCATAATAACATAATATATCAAATTAGAAACACATAAGATACTTCTAGCATATAATTTCCTCACTTAAAGTTATCCTAAGATTCATTTAAGTCATAAAGACTGACCACCCATACACTCTCTCTCGATGTGCCTAAACAACACTTAAGATTACCTATAATGAATCACTTACATACCTACAAAGCAATCATAAACATCAAGGTAAGATTCTCCTACAAAAGGTGAACTCTATGTATCACTTGAGTGAGTTGTGAAGCGACCGCCCATACAATCCCTTACACACACTTAAGAGATCCTATAGACTCCCTAAGATAGAATCATTCCCACATAATACACCAACACATACATGATATGACATTCTCTTCCCAAAGTCTATCAAAGACCTACATAAGTAAATAAAGATGATAATGTCCATAGGACCTCTTGGATATTACCTAAATAGTCCATAAGACTACCTAAGGCTTAGATCATGTCCACAAAATCAACCAACATCCTTAACTAGAGTAATCCTCAAGACCTTCAAAGATAAGACATGAAGAGATCATCCCTTATATCCTATTCAACTTTAGCTGAGGAGTCCTTAAGTCACTTTATATTAGGTACTCATTTATTTACATAATCCTTAACATAAGTCATTAGTTCGTTAGTTCATTAGGACTCATACATCACATAAAGGATATTCAAATAATGGTCTTGGACAAGACATAGGAACTCCACGTAACACCTTCAAAGTCTATTGTGCAATGTCTAGATAGCGTCCCATAATACCAACTAAACTCCATAAACTTATCAAATGCTAATAGGTATTCCATATGAAGAGAATAGCCAATAACCTACATAGACCATGATAGCTGGACATGGATTCCAGAGTTCTATCCTACTCCGATGAGGTTGTTCTACCTGCCAATGGTAGAACTTACACACATCCCATGTAGGCACAGGGTTAAGGAATTTAAAGGGCATACTTTGTGTTCTAGTCTCATACTTAAATATAACTACTTTCCCTTACCATACTTACTCGGTTCTAGTGTTAGTTCTCATAGATCAATTCTGATTAAGGTTCATATAAAAGGATCCCATATCTAGTTCATGACCGAATTACATTCAACCAACCAAAGCAAGGTCCACTAGAGAATATATCACTATGGCGACAAGAAGCTCATCATGACTTTCCTAAGCTATGATATGATGTTACAGCCAATCAACCTTAAGTCCATCACTCCTTTACTTTGAACGATACCATTACGGCTTACACTTCAACAATCTTAACATTTCCCTTAAGTCAAGGTTCCACATAAATGACCTTTGTATTATCATGCAAGGTCTCACCTATATTCACTTATTCAAGACTAAGACCCTTTTGGTTCCTAATTCAAGACATGACATATTCACATAAGCATCAACTAAGGGAAGCAAGTCTACATAAACAAGACACAACATACTTCCATTTAACACAAATTGCCTATCTTCCTTTAGACTCTTAGGAATAACCCTTAATCTTATTTAGTCATCCTATTTATTACCTTAACATTATAAACCTAAACTTTTTAGACTCATCTAGCGAATTAAGGATCAACCATGTATCAACTTTAAGACTACACACATAGCACATAGCTATAACAAAACATTATTAATTAAATAGTATCGATAGTCTAACACATACTTTAACATATAGGTAGATATGATCACACATAATCAAATAAACTACACAAAAAGCCACATTACTTCAAGAAGTTGACAATAAGGCCATGCTCATAATATTGCATAAAGTAACGCCGAACAAGGCCACGTCAATTGCAAGTAAAACATATAACACCTCCACGACAAGTGGACCATACCAATCACAATAGAATTGAAGTATAATTAATATTAAATTGAAGATATCCGGGAATAATACCTTCATTCCCTTAATCATACTTCAATTCAACGCTAAATTGTCCATTTCAACAGCACAAAATCCAATCAAATATCTAACAATTGAATCTAGGTTTAACAATCTATGATAAATTAGATAAACAATTGAATATAATTTTTATATCATTAGAAAGACCATAAGAAACTACATAACAATTCATCAATATTAGCTTAATATCAAGTAACCCACATTATAGTTAAAAACTAGGGTTCATCAATTTACATAGGTTTATAGGTAATTTAGTTTGAAATTATGAATACAATATCTGTTACATCATAATTGAATGTTTCGAAATCATTTATGCTAGAACCCATGGCAAAATCATGAAATTGGACAATTCACTTTAGAAAACTTTAAAAAACATCTTGAGAGTTGGGCTCCTTGATGAAAAGAGTTTCAAGGATCAAAATCCATACCTAATGGATTCTATTCTTCACTTTGATGAAGAGTTTCGACACAAAAAACCCTCACCAAGCTGCCTATTCAAGTTGGACTCAATGGAGGTTTTGGGATATTTTCTAAGTGTTTTTGGTTTATGATTTTGAAGAATGAAATCTTCCATGTGATTACCCTTTATATACTTAATTAAAATACCCAAATAACCCTTAAATAACTGTCCATGACTTATTTTATATGTGGGGCAAATTTACCAATTCACTCCTAAGTGGACAGCAGCCTGCGAAGGGACACAGTTGCGTGTGACGCCTGCTTTTGACGGGGTGTCACAGCCACGATGAGGCGTCACAGCCCTCCGTCGTTTGCTACAGTGGCTTGCCAAAAATCCTTTCCCTCCCATGTTTAATTACCCATCGAAGAAACCCTTTGACGGGGCGTCGACAGGCCTACGAGCCGTCGACTGCTACGTCGTTTGGGGTCTGCCTGGGACGTCCATGCCAACAGTTTTGGGTCCTTCCTCAACGACCCTTAGATCGTCCTTGGGGATAATGTACAAGACGTTTCCAACCCAAATAATATAGTCTATAATATTAACCCCTCTCAAATGAATTTCATCCAAGACAAACACGTAAAACTCGACGAAACACGCCTAGACATACAAGGAAGACTCAAGGCATATCTTTCGAACTCCTTGGACGTTCATGGTCATTTGACCTCCAAACATCACGAAACTTTAACCACTGCCTATACATGCTATAATAAATCATTTAAGAACGTTAAAACAACATGAAACACACATAAACACATAGAACCACATTTTAGACATTTAGGTGACTTAGTCATCAAACGTCTTAGTCGTCCCTTGACGTTTGAATTCCAAAACCTCTAATACTTTAGCTACTGCCTATATACTATGTTTTAGACATATTTAGGACATTAGAACATCAATAAAAACATGTTAGTCTCTAGCTAACCTAGATCATCTTCGGGGTCTTACAATTTCCCCCACTTGGACAACATTCGTCCTCGAATGACAGTTGCCACTCTCCAAACACTTCAATGATTAGAGACTCAACTAGCAGCTAATAACCATTCCATATAACACATAATCACAAAAAAACATCAATTTCACAACAAGAAACTAGAAACTAATTCTATAACTCATTATGCTACAAAACTCACATTCTTCAATCCAAATAGTAAAAACTCATTTTATACTCAATATCCTACTCATATTCATTAGTTCTAACCACATTATAATATTTTTAGGCAAACGAATCAATTAGTCATTTTCTCAAAAATATGGCAGCCTGAAGTTTTAATGCAACAGTGAATTTTTAAGCAATTTTTCAAAAATCCACATTTTAGCAATTCATGATATAAACATGCTAATATGCAACAGTAACATCATATAAAAACATCTTACAACATAAGCATGGCTTCATAAAACACACAATTCAAAAAGTCAATGAAATTCAATTTCGACAAAACTCCTAACGTCATGCACAAGCAACAAATTCAAGAACTTCTATCCTATATACAAACCACACTCCCCCACTTAGAAGGAACCCATATCTTAACAAAAGAGAGAGAACTTACCAACATCATGATCATTCTCGCCCGACTTCTTACCTCTAGTCCGGAGTTCATAGAAACGCCTCTTAGTCGGAGCATCTTCCTTTGGACCACTAGGCTCAACTTTCTTACCCTCCTTCCTAGAACAAAAGCTTGGACAATCTCTCACCTTGTGCCCATCTTTTCCACATCCAGAGTAATTCCCCCTACCCAAAAGACACTCACCAAGATGTTTCTTACCACAACTAGCATTGTAGGTTTGCATTTCTAGAACCACCTCTTTTCTCAAACTTCCACTTAGGAACACTAGGTCGATCTTGAGTTTTAACCCCCTTTTTAACCTAGGTTGCACTTGATCACTATCAAAACTCCTTTTCAAGTTACTCGACATCCTCCTAAGGTTAGACTCTTCAATTGATTGTACATACACAATGTGTCTAGCTAAGGTCATATCGTCATGTAGAATATCCATATAACACTCTTCCCTCACCTCTCCAAAACCCTAGGGATAATATTCAAATTATCTTGCATAGTCAAGACTTGTGTTAAAGCAAGAAAAGCCTCTCTAATCTCCCAATTAGTCAAGTCCGATACCTCATTACCTCCTCCCACATTAGGAGCATGATCACCTTGAGGAGGCACTTGAGAACCTTGAGCACCTTGAACTCCTTGTCCACCTTGAGGAACTTGCTCAACTTGATGGGAACCTCCTCATTCACCCTCCCATCTGCCAACCTTCTAGCGGCCATCCTTCTAGAAAATACTAGGAAACTCATAAGAAGGATAATCATAACATTTTCTCTACCGCACGACATAGGAGTATAAAAGAAGGGAAACCCTATCGTCCTATAGCGTCTCGCCTATAGATGTGTCGCCACTCACACCGATGGTCAAGACTCTACTAGATATGACATGGTGAGACTTCTTGATTCCTAATTCTACTTTCACCATCCTATGCTCTAATACAAAGCATGTGACAACCCGATACCATACCCTAGAAGGTAGGGTACAATGTTGGATTGTAACCGGCATCGTCGAACTCTTCGAGGTTTTAGACATGCCCTTTCATATCATTCATTGCATATACATAGTGAAAAGTATTGCAAAATTAAAACTTTTCACAAAACATAATATAGTCTCCAAAATCTCTTTCATATAGAAGTAATAGGAAATACTAATTCTTAATCTCATCATCTTAAGACAAAAGAGTACTTGGGACACGGCCCATACTTCAAAATACGAATATATAAATACTTAGTTTATTACTATATTTCAATAAGAAACATAAAAGAAATATATATGACCTCGAGTCAAGTGAGGACATACTTCAACTTCTCTTGAATGATCTTCTCAGTTCCAGTCTTCACTTCTAAAAGCTCCTCACCTACCAAGAACTGTATAGATAGAAGTATGGAATTAGTACAACCACATCTACTAAGAATGGCTATATGCATAAAAATCATGAAAACGGACTTTATTGGAAATATGCATCTTTTCATTTTTTCAAAACTTATTTAAATCATCATAACATCATAAATCAAATTATAAACACATAAGATACTTCTAGCATGTAATTTCCTCAATTAAAGTAATCTTATGGTTCACTTAAGTCACACAATGATAGACCGCCCATACTCCCTCTTTGGATATGCATAAACGACCCTTAAGATTACCTATAATGAGTCACATACATACTTACAAAGCAATCATTAACATCAAAGTAAGATTCTCCTACCAAAGGTGAACTCTAAGCCTCACTTGAGTGAGTTGTGAAGCGACCGCCCATACAGTCCCTTACACACACACTTAAGAGATCCTATAGACTCCCTAAGATAGAATTATTCTCAGATAATACACCAACACATATATGATATGACAATCTCTTCCCAAAGGATATCAAAACACCTACTGAAGTAAATCAAGATGATAAGGTCCATAGTGACCTCTTCAAGATTACCTAATTCTTAAGTCTACCTAAGGTTTAGATCATGTCCACTCAATCAACCAACTTCCCTAACTAGAGTCATCCTCAAGACTTCCAAAGATAAGACATGAAGAGATCATCCCTTATCCCCTCTTCACACGTTAGCTAAGGAATCCTTAAGTCACTTTAAATTAGGTACTCATTTATTACATACTCCTTAACATAAGTCATTAGTTCATTAGGACTCATACATCACATTAAGGACATTCAAATAATGGTCTTGGATAATACCTAGGAACTTTACATAACACCTTCAAACTCTATTGTGCAGTGTCTAGATAGCATCCCATACCACCACCTAAACTTCATACACTTCTGAAATGCTAATAGTTATTCCATATGATTAGAATAGGCAATAACTAACATAGACCATGATAGATAGACATGGAATCCGGAGTACTATCCTACTCCGATGAGGTTTTTGTACTTGCCAATGGTAGAACATAAACACATCCCATGTAGGCACATGGTTAAGGAATATGAAGGGCATTCTTTGTATTCTAGTCTCTTACATAACTAGAACTACTTTCCCTTACCATACTCACTCGGTGCTAGCCTTAGTTCTCATAGATCAATTCCTATTACGGTTCATATAAAAGGGTCCCATATTTAGTTCATGACCCAATTACATTCAACCAACCAAAGCAAGATCCATTAGGACATATCTCACTATGGAGACAAGAATCTCATCACGACTTTCCTAAGGTATGATACGATGTCGTTCCATCTAATCAACCTTAAGTCCACCACTCCTTTACTTTGAAGGATACCATTACGGCTTACGCTTCAACAATCTTAACCTTTCCCTTAAGTCAAGGTTCCACATAAATGACCTTCGTATTATCATGCAAGGTCTCACCTATATTGATTTATTCAAGACTAAGACCCTTTAGGTTCCTAAGTCAAGACATCACATATTCACATAAGCATCAAGTAAGGGACCCAAGTCTACAAAATTAAGACAAAACATACTTCCATTTAACACAAATTGCTTATCTTCCTTTAGCCTCTTAGGAATGACCCTTAATATCATTTAGTCATCCTATTCATTACCTTAACACTATCAACCTTACCATTTTGGACTCATCAATGAAAATTAGGATCAACCATGAATCAACTCTTAAGACTACACTCTTAACACATAGCCATAACATAACATTATTAGTTAAATAGTATCGATAGTCTAACACATACTTTGAGATATAGGTAGATATGATCACACATCATCAAATAAACTACTCCAAAAGCCACATTACTTCAAGTAGTTTCCAAAAAGTTCATGCTCATAATATTGGATAAAGTAACACCGACAAGGCTACGTCAATTGAGAGTAAAATACATAACACCGCCACCATAAGTGGACTATACCAATCACGATAGAATCGAAGTATAATTCATATCAAATTAAATAAATACGGGAAGCATACTTTCATTTCCTTATTCACACTTCAATTCAATGTTAAATCGTCCAATTCAACAACACAAGGCCCTTACCCAAGGCCATAACCAACAATTCAAGCAATAATCATAAAATCCTGTGAAATCTCCATAAATTCAATATAGGTTAAACAATCTAGGATCATTTACATAAAAATTTAATATAATTCTATATCATTACAAAGCCCATAAGAAATTACATACCAATTCATCAATATTAACTTAATATGAAGTAACCTTCATTACAGTTAAAAACTATGATTCATCAATTTACATGGGTTCATATGTAATACAGTTTGAAATAATCAATTAAATATCAATTTGATAATAATTCAATGTTTAGAAATCATTTATGCAAGAACCCATGGTAGAACATGAAATTGGACAATTCAATTTAGAAAACTTTGAAAAACATCTTGAGAGTTGGAATCCTTGATGAAACGATTTTATAGGATCAAAATCCATACCTAAAGGATGATAATTCTTCACTTTGATGAGGAATTTTTACACAAAAACCCTTCACCAATTTTAATGGAAGTTTTGGGATATTATCGAAGTGTTTTGGGTTTATGATTTTGAAGAATGAAGTCTTCTATGTGATTACAATTTATATGCTTCATTAAAACACCCAAATAACCCTTAAATAACCATCCATGAGTTATTTTAGAAATGGGATGAATTTACCAATTCACCCCTAAGTGGACAGCAGCCTGCGATGGAACACAGGTGCGTGCGACGCCTGCCCTTGAAGGGGTGTCACAGCCATGACGGAGCGTCACTGACCTCCGCCGTTTGCTAGCGTCGCTTTCCAAAACTCCTTTCCCTCCCATTTGAAGTCCCCACGTCAACAGGCCTACGAGTCGTCGATTGCTTCGTTGTTTGGGGTATGCTTGGGACTGCCATGCCAAGAGTTTTGGGACCTTCTTCAAGGACCCTTAGATTGTCCTTGGGGATAATTTCCCGAACGTTTCCAGACCAAATAGGATCGTCTATAAGTTTAGCACCTCTCACATGAATTTCATCCAAAACGAACACATAAAACTCAACGAAACATGCCTAGATGCACAAGGTCGACTAAGAAACATATCTTTCGAACATCATGGGCGTTCTTGGTCGTTTGACCTCCAAACTTCACTAAACATTAAACACTGCATATACATGCTATAATAACTAACTTATAAACCTCAAAACACAATTAAACACACATAAACACATAGAACCTCATTTTAGACATTTAGGTGACTTAGTCGTCAAACGTCTTAGTCATCCCTTAACATTTGACTTCCAACACCTCTAATACTTTAGCTACTGCCCATATACTATATTTTAGACATATTTATTACATTAGAACATCAAAACCAACATGTTAGGATCTAGTTAACCTAGGTCATATTCGGGGTCTTACAGTATGAGACCTTATGCACATATACAAGAAAAACATGCTAAAAAGAGACTTTTAATTAAAATATGCTATTTAACCCTTTTAGGGACTTAATGCAAATTAAATCAATTCATATCAAAAAACCAAACATGCTTACGATCTCACAAGTAATACTTATCCCAACATACTTGAAACCATGATTTACTACAACTCTATTATTATGGAGTAATATAACAAGAATGAATACGAGTCGATCATATCATACTAATCAAGACAAATACTCATGAATCCTTATCAAGTCAACAAGTCAAAAGACCAAGCAAAGACCAATAACCTTGCCCAACCAAGTAAACTTAACAAGAAAACATAACCTATATCCAATTTTAATAATATAGTCCAACTACATATATCAAGAGGATAATCATCATCATATATAGACATTTACATTGTAGCATTAACATATTATCATCTTATATAACATTATCATATGCTTATATAATATCAACTTCCTAAAGCTTCCATCAAAGTCAACTATTGCAAGGCATAGGTATAGTTCCATACCCTACCTAGGCAAAGTTAAATTTTTCAAGTAACCTTATTTAGTTTATAATCCAATACTTTATTTAACTTTAGGGAACACTTCCCTTAATTGACATAGACCACATGATCTAAGTGTGGAATCATGTAAACCCTTACATCGATTGAAGGCGATGTCTACAGGCCAAAGTAGAACCAATCACAAATATAGCTTTCTAGGTGGATCCACTAGCTAGTCTTCCTATAAAGGCAACATAGTTCATGAACTAAGAGATAGTGTATTCCCTCTTGATACCACTTGGTAGTTGGGGCCTCCTCTCATGGGAATCCATAGTATGAGTACTCCTCTTTGGGAAGTCAACATCTCATATATAGAACTATAGGGAAAATCTTCCTCTTTGGGAAGTCATCACCTCCCATTGTCAAGTTAACTCGGTGCTAAGCTAAGTCCCTTTATTAAAACGTCTTTAAGCCTTTAATTATCGTTCATAGCATAGCTTATGTCATAGGGTCTACCCCTTGTATAATAATCATCATCAATAGGTCAATAAGAATTGTATGAGTATAAGTCTTTTCATCACAATTCATATATGTGAGGTTAACACATTCGCATTTCATAGCATATCAAGGCACATTGATAGTTTTTAACATCGTTATATCACATACACCTTAATCAACATCACAACATAGTCATGACATTTCAATTCAACATCATTCCACAATATAATCCTAGTATATGGCATACTCCAATGTAACATCATGACTTAACAACAATTAATCACAATTGGAAGTAAAGATAGAGATTATAAGAGTTATCAAGTCTTCCTCATAGTCTATCATACAGGTTTTACCATCAAACCATAACTTAACTAAATTTTGGGGAGAAACATCATCACACAATGATAACCAATAGAACAACAAGGATAAGTGCATCTCTAAAACACAATTCAACACTAGATCATAACATAAGACCAGATACATAGGCTAATTTCACAATATAATTCATAACCAAAATCACATCTAAAGAAATAGCATGATAGGCCTATAATTCATCTTAATTCAGCCATAATAATAACATAGGATAGTAATGTGATAAAAAAACCAAATCAATTCAATGATTATAATACCTTATAAGTCAAGATCACAATCTAGGGTTAGGGATGGAGGATCATATTCTTCATTTTAAACCAAACCATCAACAATTACCATAAACAAGTTGAATTACCTGTTAATATAATCAATACAAACTAAAGAAATCATTAACAATTCAATTCATAATTTCCATTTCGTAATTGAATTGAACCCATAAGAAAACTCAAATTTTGAATTATATTATGAAGGAACCCTTTGAGGAAAGAATCTCAAAGGTGAATTAGATCTCATACCTTAAAGTTTGACAACAAGTTGATGGTGAATTCATCCCTTTCAAGCCCCCAAACCCTAATCCTTGCTAGTCTTCAATGGTGAGTTCAAGTAGAGAGAAAAAGAAGAGCGAAGGAAGAGATTTTATTTGTGAGTTGTCTTTAGATTAATGAGGGTTGAGGGTATTCATATTTGGTCTTAATGAACTTAATGAAACTCCCTTAAGCCTTTAATTAATGACATACCCCCCTAACGAATTAAATGAAACTAACTTACATAAATCAAAAAAACTCGACACTCATAGACGAGACCCCGATTGACGGGCCATCTGTGAGTGGACGGTCCCTCACCCCTCTCATTCTGCACTTTGTCGATGAGTGCAGAGACTGTGCAGGTGAGGGGCCCATGAATTGGCTATGTCTGGGACGACGGTGGCATCGATGCCCCGTCGATCCACACATGGCCATCTTCTGTCCCATCGATGCACACTGCGAGGCAGTGTTGCATCAAACTACAAGGGTCCTTCTCAAGGGCCCTTGGTTGGTCCTTGGAGAGTCGTACCCGAATGTTTCAATCATGAAACAACTCAAACACCTACTAGCTACCTTTCCACCAATTTTCATACATTTTCGACATCCTTATAGTTTGTCAAATAGGCTAAGGTACACTAACACCCGTTTGTACAAACTTCCCGTACGTCATGCACGTTCTTGGACATTTTTGTTCTTAAACATACTAAATAACCAATGTTCATTAAAAATGGACTTACAAACAGTACTTAAACCTATAACACCTATGATAGGATTTACGATAGGTCTTGGATTTTCAAGGTGTTACACCTATAGACTACCTAAGATAGAATCATTCTCACTAAATATATTATCATACATATAACATGACATTATCCACTACGAAGGTTATCAAAAGTATTACTTTAGTAAATCAGAAGATAATATTCGTGCTTGACCTCTTCAAGATTATCTAAGTAATCTTAGGAATACCTATGTTGGATCATGTCCACATAAACAACCATCTTCCCTAACTAGAGTCATTCTTTAGACTTATCTAGGTAAGATAAGAAGTGACCATTCCTATGCCCCCTTCACAACTTAACTAGAAAACCCTTAACTACTCTAGATAAGTTATTTTTCATTTAACATACTTTCTTAACTTAATTCATTACATTCATTAGTCCATTTAAGACTCATTCATCACGTAAAGACATTCAAGTAAGGTTCTTGGACAAGACCTAGCGACTCCTACTAACACCTTCAAAGTCTATTGTGCCATGTCTAAATAGCATCTCATACCACCACCTAAACTTCATAGAACTTCTCTAATGCTAGTAAGTATCCCATATAATGAAAATAGGAAATAACCGACATAGACCAGGTAGAAAAGCACGTAATCCATAGTTCTATCCTACTCTGATAAGGGTGTTCTACCTGCCAATAGTAGAACTTTGACACATCCCATATAGGCACATTGTTAAGGAATATAAATGGCATGCTTTGTATTCTAGTTTCATCCTTTAACTCGAACTACTTCCCTGACCATACTCATTCGGTGCTAGACTTTGATCACATAGAGTAATTTACATTCAAGGTTCATATAAAGGGGTTCCATATCAAGTTCATAACCCAATCACATTCACCCTACCAAAGAGGTCCTCTAAGGCTACCTTCCAATGGAGACCAGAAGCTCATCATGAATTTCCTAAAGTTTGATATGATCCCGTTCCAGCCAATCAACCTTAAGTCTATCATTTCTTATCTTGAAGGATACTATTAGGGATTTCAACTTCAACATTCATAACCATACCACTAGGTTCAAGGTTGCACATAAAGGACCCTCTTAACATCATTTAAGGTCACATATCATTAATACATTCAATACTAAGATAGTTTAACATCCTAAGTCAAGACATCACATATTCACATCCATACAGGCATGAAGTAAGGGACACAAGTCAACCAAGACAAGACACATCATACTTCACTTTAACACATATTACACGTCATTCTTAAGTCACTTAGGAATAACCATTATCATATTTAAGTCATCCTATGCACTACCATATCATCATAAATATAACCATTATAGACTCATATAGTCAAGCAGGAACAACCATGCATCAACCCAAAGACTACACATAGAAGCACATAGTCAATGTCAACATGATTTCCCAACATACATAGAAAGAACACATACTTTTATAATACTTCACATATAGATAGATATACTCATACTTCAAATAAAACATCTACACAATCATCATTATACTTCAAGTAGTGCCGACAAGGTCATGATCATCATATTTCATAAAGTAACGCCGACAAGGCCACATCAATTCACATAGAACCGCCACCATAAGTGGACCATACCAATCACAACATAATTGAAGTCTAATTAACATAAAATAAGGGGAAGTATGGCAGCATACCCCTACTCCATCTTACCACTTCAATCCCAAAACTAAATCACCCAATTCGATACCATAAGGCCCTTACCCATGGCCATAACCAATTCAATGCAATCATAACAATACTCAATGAAACTAGGTCAATTCACTACATATTCATCAATGTAATACAACTTATATATCAATTTACTACAATTGTTACATCAATCAATAGCCCACAGAAAATTACATTAGATTCATAAAAATTATGTCAATATCAATTTAATAAGCTTAGTATTCAATAGATTAAGAATATACAATACTCAATTGATCAAATTTAAACATCCTATAAACCAATTAATTATAACCTATACATAAATCAAAAGCCCAAAACAATCTACACATGAATTCATCAATATCAAAGCATGATCACTTAACCCATATTTTAGTCAAATTGAGTGATTTGTGAAGGTCAAGGTTTCATTGACAATTTCATTGGAAATCATCAATCATATATCATAAATATCATATCTTAATGTTTGAAATCCTTTCATGCAAGAACCTAAGACTTTGAGTATAAATTGGACTTTGAATCTTTTTGAAATCTTTGAAAAATAATCTTTAAAATTGGATCTAAGGTGATAACAAACGTTAGATTAAGAACTTCCATACCTTATTAGAAGAACCAATGATAATTGAAGAAGAAACTCCATTGAAGAACCATCTTCAAGCTCCATCTTCACCTTCAACTCTCATGGAGGTTTTGATGAAACTTTGGGAGGGAATGTGTTTTGATTTATGTGTTAGGGTTTAAATGAGAGTTTAATGACTTATGTACTCTTAAAATACCCATAAACACTCAAAAAAACCGTCCTCCTAATTTATAAGACTTGGGGTGAATTTTTCAGAAACCCCAAGCCTTAAAAGAAAATTGGCAGGAAAGTCACAGCACCATCGACACCCAGCATCGACGGTCCATGGTCTCACCCATCCCCTATCGATGGATTCTCGTTGGTTGATCCTGAAACTCCTTAACTCTCTGGACAAGTGGCTCCATCGATGCCACCCATCGACGGGTCGTTGTTTGGGTCAGTCAATTTCCACTTCTTGGAAGTGTTGAGCCACACGTTGGGGTCCTTTACGGCCCCTTGTGGGTCCTATGTGGAGTCTTACCTGGTCTTTTCAATCCATATATGTTCTTATATGATTTTAGGACCTACCATATAAATTTCATCCAAAATGAACACGTAAAACTCGACGAAACACACATAGACACAGAGGGTCATTTAAAGGCAAATCTTTCGAACATCATGGACTTTCTTGGACGTTTGACCTCCAAACTCACAAAAATCGGCATGCTTCTTATATACACCATAATAATTTATTTATGGAACTTATAACCTCATTAACCACACATAAACACATAAAACCACATATGAGGCACCTTGATGACTTAGTCGTCGAACATCTTGGTCGTCCCTTAACGTTTAACTTCCAATGAACATAAACTCAAACATTTTAGGACCTTAGACCATCATGAAAACCATGTTAGGCTCTAAGATTCACCCAAGTCATTTTCGCGGTCTTACAACTATGTATATTACAATGCTTCAATAAAAAAAACTCTAAGATAGTGATGCCTCGAGTCAGATAAGGACATACTTCAACCTTGATTGAAATATCCTACAATAAAGCTTAGATCCAAAAAGCACGTTCACCTATGAATCACATTAGAGATATATAAAAGCATGGAATTAGTACAAATACATGCACTAGGTATGTCATAATGCATAAAACCATGATAACTTACATTTAATGGAAATATGCTCTTTTTGATTAAAATATCATAATATAAGCATTAGAAAAAAATTTAACACCATAGAAATACATAGGATAACACCTAAACATTTTATTACATTTTAAGGACATTACAGTGTGAACGATATCACTGTTAGATGAATTAATTCACTTTTACAGAGAAGTTCATAACCTTTAGAGTGAACTCTTTATCGCATGCAATCTTCTCACTAAAGGTTATCCTAAGACACACTTAAGCAAGACAAAGATAGACCGCCTATACATCCTCGCTAAGGACACCTAAATGATGCTTAGGACTATCTAGAATGAGATAAATATATTTGCAATACACCAAAACACATAATATGAGATTCTCCTACCAAAGGTGATTCTAAGGTTCACTTGAGTGAGTTGTGAGGCAAACACCTATAAAATCCCTTCACACACTTAAGAGATCCCTTAGAGTACCTAGGGTAAGATCAGTCTCACTTCAGAAATCAACTTCCCCATCTAGAGTCTTTCTTTAAGACTTCCGTAGGTATGACATGAAGAGACCATCCATTATACCCCCGTCACACTTTAACTAGGCAATCCTTAAAGTTACTCTAGGCTAGGTACTTATTCATTTACATACTTTCTTACTTAATTCATTATCTTCATTAGTTCATCTAAGAAACGTTCATTATATAAGGACATTCAAGTAATGTTCTTGGAGAAGACCTAGGGACTCACTCACTAACATCTTCAAAGCCTATTGTGCATTGTTTAGATAATGTCTCATACCACCACCGAAACTTCGTAGAACTTTTCCAACACTGGTAGGTATCCCATATGATGAGAATAGGAAATAACCTACATAGATCATGGTACCAAAGAATGGAATTCGGAGTTGTAACCTACTCAGATGGAGGGTGTTCTACTTGCCAATGGTAGAACTTGCACACATTCCATGTAGGCACATGGTTAAAAAATATGAAGGATTTCTTTGCACTCTAGGCTCATTATTAAGTAGAGCTACTTCCCTTACCATACTCACTCGGTGCTAGCCTTTATTCTCATAGAATAATTCACATAAAGGATCCCATGAAGAGGTTCCATATCTAGTTCATAACCCAATTACATTCACACTACCAAAAAGTTCCCCTATGGCTGCCTTTCAATGGCGAAGAGGATAGATTAATGAGTTCCCAAAGGACGATTTCATGACGTTCCACCAACCAACCCTAAGTCCATCAGTCACACAAAAAGGATGACATTACGATTTTCGACTTCAAGGATATCATAACCTCTCAACTAGGATGAGGGCTCCGCATAATTTGACTTTATCACTATGTTCAAGGCCATATATCTTTCATATATACAAGACTAAGAGGCTTTAGCATCCTAAGTCAAGACATCATATTCAGATTCATGCATCCATCAAGTAAGGGACACAAGTCTACCACACAAGACACACCAATACTCCACTTATATCATGTCATTCTAGAAGCACATAGGCATAACCAACATCAAGTATATGTCAAACTATACACTACTATAACATCATAAATATAACCATCATTGACTCATTTAGTCAAGAGGGACGAATCATGCATCAAATCTAAGACTACACACATAAGGACATAGTCATAGTCTAACATGATCACCGAAAACCATCAATAGAAGAACACATACTTTCACGTTAATAATAAGTAGATAGATATGATCATACTTCACAAAAACAAACTACACAGTCATTATAAAATATCAAGTAATTGCCGAAAAGGCCATGACCATCATAATACATAAAGTAACACCGACAAGGCGACATTATTCACAGTTATAACACATAGCACCGCCACCATAAGTGGACCAACCAATAACAAAATAATTCAAGACCTACATTGCATAAAATAAAGAGAATTAGGAAAGCGTACATCCAATCTATTCTCACCACTTTGATCCATAGCTAAGTCATGAAATACAATACCAAAAGTTCATTACTGTAACCACCTGGATTTTCGAATCCGCATCGCCACCGGCGTTGTTGACCTCTCAGAGGTCGCAGACAAGCCTCATCTTGCATTCATCACATTTATCTAGTTAATTTTTTAGAAAATTTAAAACTTTTTACATGTATGAAGTTTTCATAGACTTCATATAGTCATTACATATTTATATCATATACTAATCTCAACATAAGAGAACAACCATCTACCATAAAAAATCAATTCGAAACTGAGGATGAGTATACCATAAATAGTTTGCCAAATACGGTTTTATTAAAAATCTTCGAAATGAAAGTACAAAAGAAAAGGTAGGGACAACATCTACTAGCAATGTCTAAAACTATGGCTAGACTAAATCTGTAGCACACCCAACATCAGGAGGACCTACCAAATGGTTTGGAGAAACGCTAAAGTCCAAACCGCTGCAAGTGTCATCAATCTGTCCTCTAACCTGCACCTATAAAAATAGTAAATAGTAGGGGGTTAGTACACCACTTGTTTTAAGTATGTGTGTATGCACAATACACATACAGTATGCATGATCAAAGAAAGCTCTTTCTAAACAACATGCTATTTCTAGAAAGCCTAGTCACTAGGCTTTCCTAAATCGATAGTTGAGAATTGTGGTATGAATAAGATGCATCTTAATGAATTCAAAGAACACAACTCATTTTCGATATTATTACAAGACATTAGTATCATCAGCATAATTTTAGAACACTCGGCAAAGATTTGAGATTTTGATCCTCTTAGGCTGAGAGCTCATCTTTAGACACTTATATTATTTTTTCGTCTTTTTCTTCTTGTTGTTGTGTATTTCAATAATTCTTTTGGTCCTATGTTTTACATAAAAGTGCAATGATTCATTGTAGTCCCATACCCACAATGAATTGATGTAAGTTATCCAAGGACTAAGGCATGATTTCCCTACCTTATAGTGAGTCCTTCTTTACACTATATATTCATTACCTTTCATAAGAAATTCTCTATTGATCATGACATTGATTTCATTACTTACATGTTTTATATATTATACATTTCATACACATGAGACCTTGGAATCATTGATGTAGCCTAATACATCTCAAGTGAGGGCCCAAAGTATTGGACCTCAACCCGAGAACCTTCATTAGCAAACAATGACTCTGCTTCATTCGTTCATTCGTACTTCACATTATTCAGTTCATTCATTCGTATGTTGATGGAAACACAAGATATACCTAGGATGAAGTGTAAGACTCTCATCGGGATCATGAAGTGCAATGACCAAGAATGACCTTTTGTTATTACTTAAATCTGATTTCCCCTCTTGAATATCTTGCACAAACACCTTTGGTATCGTTCATTTCATTATCTTTCTTACTTTGAGAAACTCCAAACTTAACCAACATAGGTAATGTGAGTATTATGAAATCCGGTGTCTTCCCCACACCGAAAAGAGGTGGAGTCACTGGCCATGGCGATACCAAAACATGCTAGCAAATATAGGGAATTGACCCCTACGAGAACCCTATGTTGCCTGCATAGGTTCAAAGACTAGGAGATATAAGGAGACCCATACCATCCAAAATGGACAATATCATCTCATGATATTTACACGAACCTCTACCTTCCCAAAAGAATGAATCGCGACACATAGCTAGCGTATCAGTGCTCAGTATAAAGTTTCATTACATTCATCTCACACATTATAGAAGTTGGCTTCTAGAATGAGGGCATTATTGCTCATTAGATGATTTCACATCTCATCATTAGTATTAAGTGTGAATTTTCTTTACAATTACATATATAGTATGATTGAGACTTGTATTTTGATATTCAACACTCTCTTAGGTGATTACTTTAAGTGACTTTTTCATAGACTTGGTTGAGACTTGTATCACTATTCATCTTAGACTCTTATCATGATGTGACCATTTTCATTAGCATCATAAATTATCATAATTACTCCCCTCATTACATGAATGTTCATTTCTTATTTTTGTTTTAGTGTTGACTCAAGCATTATGGAGGCTTGCTTCTAGATTCAGATTTACTTAATCTATTGATGACTGGTCATCCTTACTTTACATTGATGAAATGTGAATTTTCCGTACATATCATCCTTTTGTGTTAATAATACTGGTCTCACACATTATAACTCCTACATACATGAGTATTCTTTTAATATAATAGCTTAGGTGTAAGTAAGTCTTATATCACTCCCATTAACACCCCAGTCTGGTCACTTACTTACTTTAGACCCCTTTCATTATGTTATAACCCACGTAAGTCTTATATCAATCCCTTTAACACCCCAGTCTGGTCACTTACTTAATTTAGACCCCATTAATCATGTTATAACCCACGTTACTTCATTACATTAATGTAGTAGATTCATTTCATCTTTTATGGACGATGAGCACTTCCTTCAATGAGTTACATATGTTCATAGTAATTCTTTTAGAGCATGTTGGGAGTGTCCCAATGAATGTAATGCCCTTGGTTATGGATTAATTGAACTACTTTAGATGTGCTTATTCATTTGGCATTCCAACATTTTAGTCATATAAGATAGTATAGGGTATGTTGGAACTTCTCCCATTGATTGGCATACCCTTAATTATGGATTAATTTGTTATGTTGGTCATGCTTAATTTGACATTTTATTATATTGGGAACATAAGATTGGTGTAAATTTAGTATTGTCCTATAAAATTTGGAAATGACTTCATAGACAATTTATTTGAACAAGCCAAACAGTCAATAAATTATAGTTTCATGAGATTGTCATTAGCAAATTTTTTTACATCTTTATTTAAAAGCAATAATGTAAGCCAATTCCATTCAACTTTTGGGAAAGACATTGTTAGACATTTTATTGGCATAAATCAAACATTCATTCAACTCATGATTTCATGAAGATCTTTTTATCCAACCTTATAACATGACTTTAAGCATAATGTTTTTAAGACATATTGGACAACATCATATTAACATTTGATGAATTTATCATCTTCATAACGTCAAAATAACAGCAAGATAACATTCGGACAAACACATCAACACTTAAACAATTACGGGTGTAACTAACACATCGTCGATTCATGATTCACGTTTTAAGCACTTAACTTTATACGATCATAACTTCATAAGTTAATAGACATTTATATTTCAAGAACATTACATATAAAATAATACATCACCAAATACCAACTACATGATTTCTAATCTATTCAACATTGAATCGAAAAGGACACTAGGGACATGGGAGTTCGACGAGAACACGGGAACTACCCTAGTTTTCATGATCTTTGAATCATTGGAAAGAAAGTTCTATTGGAGAAAGAATTACAGGAGAGAAACCCATACCTTATGTAGAACTTAATCTACGAAGATCACCTTAAACAAAACCTTGAAGAACCCTTGAAATCGCACTGGAGAAATCGATAAATTTTTTCTGCCTTTTTCTTTCATTCGTTGATTACAATTTTTGCGTCGACTTTTGTATGAGTTTGAACGTGATTATAAGTTTTAGGAACTTATTTTGACTCATTAAAATTAGGTATTAATAAGTTAATTAAATAAATTGATTAAATAATAACTAAAAAGCCTCTCCTAGATTGACTAGAACAAGGAAAGCACAATACTTGGTCAAATCTGAAATTTTTCCTAAGAATTTCGTTTTGCACCTTTAAATGAATTAATTTAAAAAATTAATTATTTAAGGGACATAGGGTAATTAATAAACTGTCCACAAATCATTGTAACAAAAACTAACCCTTTTGGACCATCATAGGTTATGTACTAGGATGTTTCTTGAATTGTACTAGGTTAGTCTATGAATTTTGATTTGATCCCTTTAATTTATTTAATTAAATGGACAATTTAATTTATTAAGTGACATAGTTTAATTAATAAAGTAACCTTAAGTCTTTATAACCATGACTAATCCTTTGGACCATCCTAGGTTAGGCACTAAGTTGTCTTTTTCTTGTCTTAATCGAATTCTAGAAATTGCTTTCTGATTTTGGTTTTTCCTTTTACATTATTTATTTTAAATTAGTAAATTAATTAATTAAGTAACCTAGGGTTACTACGAAAGTATCCCTAAGTCTTTAGGACCATAACCAACCTTTTCGACAATCCTTGGTTAGGTACTAGGTTGTCTTTTTCTTGTCTTAATCAAAATTTGGAAATTGCTCTGTAATTTCGTTTTTTTTCTTTTAAATTAATTAATTAAGATGATAACTTAATTAATTAAGTATCCTAGGGTAATTACTAAAGTATCCCTATGTTTTTAGGACTATAAACAACCTTTTGGAATCCTATCTTAGGTACTAGGTGATCTCTTTAACTAGTTACTTAGTTAGTGTCACCCAGTTAAGTATTTGGTTGTCAGGTGCACTAATTAATTTATTTTGTTTGGTACTTGGTTATTTAGCTATTTAGGGAAGTATTTTAGGGTCTAGAATTGGTTAGGAAGTTAGGCCCCACATGGAATGGTCCCTGTACACGTTTTCCCCCTAAATACCCTAACCGAATTCGGTTAGGGTGGTCCACTCCTTTGGCCGCTTCTTCACATGTCTTGCACATGTGCTTGAACATGGGTTGGTTGTACTTTCCTAACTAACTATTGCTTATGGTTCATTTGGGAATGTTTAATTACTGTCCCAAGGACCCTCAATATGTCCTTCGGAACTGCTCACTCTACATGATCTTTCAAATGGTTATGTACTTAGGGTACTCGGCTTGACAGTTGGATGTCTAGTACCTAATGTGTTTGGAATTGATGTATTTATTAATTTTAGCTTAGGGACTTCATTGCAAGTACATTTCCTAAACAAGCTCATTAATACTTATATAAATGGCTAACACCCTTTAAGTCAATATTTTCTAATATGCTTATTATTTTGCTTATTGGGTATTATATGGAAATTTGGTATTACCCCTTAGGCAATTTTCTATGTTATGCCCAATGTTTCTCAATATTGGGCATTAGAATACCTATGTATCCCCAATACGCATTCTTAAAGACCTATTGAGCTCTTCACTAGATATAAAATTTTCCGGAATGTGACATTATCCCCCCTTTAGGAACATTCGTCCCCGAATGACAGTTATACATCATTTAAACCAAGAGGGTTATTTCCGAAAGTTACTCTATCATGCTTAAAAGTTTCTCTTTTGTGAATATCTTATTCAAACTTATTTTGATGATGCATAACCTTCAAGCTTTTCTGGAGCTTCTTGTTTGAAATTGAGGAATTTCTTTCTTAGTCACACTTAACTTAATGCACATCACAAAGCATGCAACACATAAAACATGCCTATGGTACACAAAACAGCAATATAACTTCGTTTAAGTCACATAGTGCTATTATAAGACATACAATTAGGGACATACCACACCGAATCCACTTAAGAACTTAAACATAGAGTTTCTTAACATAAACCAGACTCAGGAAAAGTATATCTAACCTCTTAGATTAACATCTGTTGCCCTTAAGATTTGAACCTAATAACACCAAACTTAATTTTAGAGGGACTTGCAACTATGCCATCCGCTTCGCTACAGACCCCTTTGGCTTTGAAAATGTCTCCTATGGGAGTACTAACTAGAAACGGTACATGTAAAATCTCAGGAAGTAAGTCAAATTGATTATCCACAAAAGGAGTAACCATAGACAAGGTAGATCCTAGATGTAATAATGCATAAACAGGAAAGGATAAGACAAGCAAGTTACCATTATCCACATCCATGGACTTCTCTTGTTCCTCTCTTCCTTTAAACGCATAGAACCGATTTCTCTTGGGGGGCCACTACAACATTTGGTCGAGGCTGAGAATCTGCCTTGGCCTACTGGATTTGAACCACTCCCTTCTCATTTTAACCCAACTTATTTGGAAAATGAAGCCTTACTACCCTATTTGTATAGTCTATTATAGCATAACACATATAAAAGCAAATCTATGTCGAAGCCATATTCTTGAGTTGGTATGAAGCCATGTTAACCTTCTCCTCAACATCAATACTCATAGCGGTCTTTTAAACATTACAATGCATTCACCTCCATAAGAATAACCACACTCACCACACGTCTTTCTTCCACATTAGGAATTTCCATTATGGCTTCTTCCTGGGAAGGCCAGATCTTGAGTCTGGCGCCTTAGACCACTTGGCCATCCTAATTCTTCTGTGTATTCTTTTACGCGTTCACACAACAAGGAAGATGAATACTGATATCGACACAATGTTTCAATGCTCTAGATAGCACGATAAAGAGTAGAAGAAGGGAGAATTTCCTATCATCGCGTAGTCTCTAAATCATGATTGTGGTGTGGTTCACAACCATAAGTAAGAAACTACGTAACATGGTTGTGTTGAGATTGAGTTCCTAGATACTTTAACCTCATTCTCTGATACCAAATTTGTAACAATCGGATTCTTGAATCGGTATCGCCACCGGCGTCGTTGACCTCTCAGAGGCTGTAGACAAGCCTCGTCTTGCATTTATCACATTCATCTAGTTAAATTTGCGAAAAATTTAAAACTTTTTACATGCATTAAGTTTACTTTGACTTCATATAGTCATTACATATTTACATTATTTACTAAGCTCAACATAAAAGAACAACCATCAATCATAAAGAATCAATTCAAAACTGAGGATTAAAATACCATAAATAGTTTGCCAAACACGGCCTTATTACAAAGCTTTGAAATTAAAGTACAAAAGAAACACTAGGGGAAAAATCCACTAGCTATGTCTAAAGCTAAGGCTAGACGAAATCTTTAGCATCCTCAAAATCAGGAGGACCTACCAAGTAGTTTAGAGAAACGCTAAAGTCCAAACCACTGCAAGTGTCGTCAATTTGTCCTCTTACCTGCACCTATAAAAATAGTAAATAGTAGGGGTTAGTACACCACTTGTACTAAGTATTGGTGTATGCACACATACAAATAAGGCTATACATGATCAAAGAGAGCTCTTCCTAAACAACATGCTATTTCTGGAAAGCCTAGTCACTAGAATTACCTAAATTGTTAAATGTGAATTGTGGTATGAATATGATGTGTTTTGATGAATTCAAAGCACATAACTCATTTTATATATGATTAAAACACATTACTATCATCAACATAATTTTAGTTCAACTCTTGCCAAGATTTGTGATTTAGATCCTCTTAGGGTGAGAGCTCCTCTTCCTACACTTAGATTATTTTTCAGTCTTTTTCTTCTTTTTTTTGTGTATTTCAATAATTCCTTTGGTCCTATGTTTTACTTAAAAGTGCAATGATTCATTCTAGTCCCATACCCACAATGAATCGATGTAAGTAATTCAAGGACTAAGGAATGTTTTCCCTACCTTATAGGGAGTCATTCTTTACACTATATATTCATTACCTTTCATAAGCAATTATCTATTGATCATGCCATTTATTTCATTACTTTCATGTTTTATATATTATACATTTAAATTTCAGGAGACCTTGGAATCGTTGACGTAGCATTAAGACATCTCAAGTGAGTGCCCAACATATGGGACCTCAACCCGAGGGCCTTCTTTAGAAAATATAGAGTATGCTTCATTTGTTCATTCATACTTCATATTATTCATTTCATTCATTCGTAGGCTGATGTAAACACCAACTATACCTAGGATGAAGTTTAAGACTCTCATCGGGATCATGAAGTGCATTGACCAAGAATGACCTACTGCTATTAATTGAATCTGATTTCACCTCCTGATTGTCATGCACAAACACCTTCGGCATCGTTCATTTCCAGAAATCACAATGAAATTTCCAAATTTTGGTTAAGACAAGAAAAAGATAACCTAGTACCTAACCTAGGATGATCCAAATGATTAGTTATGCTTATAAAGACTTAAGGTACTTTAGTAATTACCATAGATCACATTATTAATTAAATAATCAATTTAATTAATTAAATTAAAGGGGTCAAATCCAAATTCTTACACTAACCTAGTACAACTCACGAAACATCCTAGTACTTAACCTAGGATGGTCCAAAAGGGTTAATTTTGGTTCCAATGATTTATGGAAACTTTATTAATTACCCTATGTACCTTAATTAATTAAATTATCCATTTAATTAATTAATTTAAAGGAACAAAACGAAATTCTTAGGTTTTAATTTCAGATTTGACCAAGTATTGTGTTTTCCTAGTTCTACTCAATCTAGGAAGGGCTTTCAGTAATTAGTTAATAAATTTATTTAATTAAATTATTAAAACCTAATTTGAATGAGTAAATATCATTTCCTAATACTTATAATCACGTTCAAACTCATAGAAATGTCGACACAAAAATAGTAAGTAATGAACGAAAGAAAAAGGCAGAAAAATTTATCAATTTCTCTAGGACCATTTCAAGGTTTCTTCAAGGTTTCGTTCAAGGTGATCTTCATAGACTAAGTTTTAAATAAGGTATGGGTTTCTCTCCTGGACTTATTTCTCTAAGACAACTTTCTTTCCAACGATTTAAAGATCTAACAAACTAGGGTTGTTCCCCTGTTCTCGTCGAACTCCCTCATCCCTAGTATCATTTTCGGTTCAATGTTGAGTAGGTTAGAGATCATGTTGTTGGTATGTGGTGCTGGCTGATTTTATTTGTAATTTTCTTGAAATATAAAGGTCTATTAACTTATGATGTTTTGATCGTATAAAGTTAAGTGCTTAAAACGTGAATCATTAATCGATGATGTGTTAGTTACACCCGTAATTGTTCAAGTGTTGATGTGTTTGTCCGAATGTTGTCTTGCTCTTATTGTGACGTTATGAAGATGATAAATTCATCAAATGTTAATATGATGTTGTCCAATATGTTTTAAAAATGTTATGCCTAATGTCATGTTATAAGGTTGGCTAAAAAGATCTCCATGTAATCATAAGTTGAATAAATGTTTGGTTTACGCCAATAAAATGGCTAACAATGTCTTGCCCAAAAGTTGAATGGAATTGGCTTACATTATTGCTTTTAAATAATCATGGAGAAAAATTGGCTAATGTGAATATCATAAAACTATAATTGAATGAATGTTTGGATTGTGCCAATAAATTGGCTATGAAGTCATTCCCAAATTTTCTAGGCCAATACTAAATTTACACCAATCTTATGTGCCCAATATAATGTAATGTAAAATAGCATGACCAACATAACAAAATGAATCCATAACTAAGGGTATGCCAATTAATGGGACAAGTCCCAACATACCCTATGCTATCTTATATGTGTAAAATGCTGGAATTTCAAATGAATAAGCACATCTGAAGTAGTTGAATGAATCCATAACCAAGGGCATTCCATTCATTGGGACAACTTTCAACATGCTCTAAAAGAATGACTATGAACATATGTAACTCAATGAAGGAAGTGTTCATCGTCCATAAACGATGAAATGAATCTACTACTCTAAAGTAAAGAAGTAACGTGAGTTATAATATAATTAAAGGGGTATAAATTAAGTAAATGACCATAATGGGGTGTTAAAGGGAGTGAGATAAGTCTTACTTAAACCTAAGCTACTATGTTAAAAGAATACTCACGTATGAAGGTGTTAAAACGTGTGAGACCGGTCTTATTAACAACAAAGGATGATATGTAAGGAAAATTCACATTTCATCAATGTAAAGTAAGGATGACCAGTCATCAATATAGTAAGTAAACTCAACCTAGATGCAAACCTCCATAATGCTTGAGTCAACACTAAAAGATAAAGAAGAAATGAACATTCACTTAATGAGGTGAGTAATTATGTTAATCTATGGTGCTAACGAAAATGGTGACAACATGATAAGAGGCTAAGATTAATGGTGAGATAAGTCTCAACCAAGTCTAAGTAAAGGTCACTAAAAGTACTCACCTAAGAGAGTGTTGAATATCAAGAAATAAGTCTCAATCATATTCTATTTGTAAGTGTAAGGACAATTCACACTTAATACTAATGATCAGATGAGAAATCATCTAATGAGAAATGATGCCCTCATGCTAGAAGCCTGCTTCTATGATGTGTGAGAAGAATGTAATGGAACTTTATATAGAGCACCGTAGGCTATCTATGAGTCGTGATTCCTTCTTTGGAGAAGTCATAGGTTCGTATAAATCTCATGATATCATACTGTCCGTTTAGGCGGGTATGGGTCTCCTTATATCTCCTAGTCTTTGAACCTATGCTGCCAACATAGGGTTCCAGCAGGGTTCAATTCCCTATATACGCTAGCATGTTTCGGTTTCACCTTGGACAATTACTCCACATCTTTTCGGTGTGGGGAAGACACCAGATTTCATGATGCTAACATGATCTATGTCGGTTAAGGTTGGAGTTCCTGAAAGTATGAAAGATAATGAAATGAACGATGCCGAAGGTGTTTGTGCAAGACAATCAGGAGGTAAAATCAGATTCAAGTAATAGCATTAGGTCATTATTGGTCATTGCACTTCATGATTCCGATGAGAGTCTTAAACTTTATCCTAGGTATAGAGAGTGTTTACATCAGCCTACTAATGAATGAAATGAATAATGTGAAGTACAAATCAACGAATGAAGCATACTCTGTGTTTGCTAAAGAAGGCCCTCGGGTTGAGGTCCCATATGTTGGGACCTCACTTGAGATGTCTTAATGCTACGTCAACGATTCCAAGGTCTCGTGTATATGAAATGTATAATATATAAAACATGAAAGTAATGAAATAAATGGCATGATAAATAGAGAACTGCTTATGAAAGGTAATGAATATATAGTATAAAGAAGGACTCCCTATAAGATAGTTCGACGATAACTCGGGAACAACCCTAATTTTCTAGATCTTTAAATCGTTGGAAAGAAAGTTCTCTTAGAGAATGAAGTCCAGGAGATAAACCCATACCTTATTTAGAACTTATTCTACGAACATCACCTTGAATGAAACCTTGAAGAAACCTTGAAATGGCCCTACAGAAATTGATAAATTTTCTGCCTTTTTCTTTCGATCATTACTTACTATTTTTGCGTCGACTTTTCTATGAGTTTGAACGTTAATATGACTGTTAGGAAATGATATTACTCATTCATCTTAGGGTTTAATAAGTTAATTAAATAAATTTATTAGGAAATGATATTACTCATTCATCTTAGGGTTTAATAAGTTAATTAAATAAATTTATTAGCTAATAACTGAAAAGCCCTTCCTAGATTGACTAGAACTAGGAAAACACAATACTTTGTATAATCTGAAATTAAAACCTAAGAATTTCGTTTTGACCCTTTAAATTAATTAATTAAATGTCTAATTTAATTAATTAAGGTACCTAGGGTAATTACTAAAGTGTCCATAAATCATTGGAAAATAAATTAACCTTTTTGGACCATCCTAGATTAAGTACTAGGATATTTCGTGAGTTGTACTACGTTAGTGTAAGAATTTCGATTTGACCACTTTACTTTAATTAATTAAAATTTTAATTTAATTAATAATGTTATCTATGTTATTTAATAAAGTACCCTTAAGCCTTTATAACCATAACTAATCATTTGGACCATCCTAGGTTAGGTACTAGGTTGTCTTTTTCTTGTCTTAACCGAAATCTGGAAATTGCTTTGTGATTTCGGTTTTGCCCTTTTAAATTAATTAATTAAGTTGATAAATTAATTAATTAAGTAGCCTAGGTTAACTACTAAAGTAAAAAAAATTCGTTAGGACCATAACTAACCTTTTCGACAATTTTAGGTTAGGTACTAGGTTGTCTTTTTCTTGTCTTAACTTAAATCTGGAAATTGCTTTGTAATTTCGGTTTTGTCCTTTTAAATTAATTAATTAAGCTGATAAATTAATTAATTAAGTATCCTAGGGTAATTACTAAATTATCCCTACGTTTTTAGGACCATAACCAACCTTTGGACCATCCTAGGTTAGGTACTAGGTAGTCTCTTTAACTAGTTACTAGGTTAGTGTCTCCCAACCAACGGACCGTCCGCTGGTCCATGGTTCTGGTCAGAGTCTGCTCATTGTCATGCCATACTTCCACGCCTAAGTTTAAAGCTACTCCTTTAAACTACGTGGCGTCAACTGACCTACTAGCCGTCGATTGCCATCCGTTGGTTGGGCTGGTTTTGACAGCATTGGCTTTTGTTAAGGGTTCTTCCTCAAGGACCCTTGGTTGGTCCTTGGGGATGTTTGGACTTACAACCTTAATATGACCGTATACGAGCGTATGATCTCCAACATCAATTTCATCGAAAACGAACACATAAAACTCGACGAAACATGCTAAGACACACAAGGTCATTTCAAGGCAAACCTTTCAAACGTCATGGACGTTTGACCTCCAAACTTCATGAAACTTGACACAATGCCAATAAACACTATATCAAATCATATAAGACCTCATAAGATCATAACTCACTCATAAGCACATAGGTAAGTAGTCGTCGAACGTTTGGTCGTCCCTTGACGTTTGACTTCCAATTGACCTAATAGTTTAGATACTGCCTCATTACCATATAATATACAATTTTAGTACCTAAACTCTAATGACAGATATGTTAGTTTCTAGTTTTACCTAAGTCATTTTAGAGGTGTCACATTCTCCTCCATTTGGATAACATTCGTCCTCGGATGAAACTTGTAACTCTCCGAAAACTACCAAGAGTAGAGATTCAACTAACAGCTCAAAATCATACCACACAACACAGAATAAAATGCACAATCTAGAAGAAACATCAATTTCATTTAATCAGGAGACTCACAACACAACAAGAAGCAAGAACTCATTCTACCACTCATTTGTCATACGACTCTCATTCTTCATGTCAAATAGCATGAACTCCTTTTACATTCATAATCATGCTCATATACATAAGTTCTAACCACATTAGAACAATTTTCAGTCGAAGAACAATTTAGCCAATTTTTCAAAAATGTTATAGTGAGCTAAATTACCTTGCAGTGAACATGCTTCAAAATTCGAAAAAATGCAACATTTAGGAAATTCATTATAGAAACATACTAATATGAAAGATAAAACCATATAAACATATTATACAACATAACCATAACTTCATAAAATGCACAATGCAAGGAAACAATGAATATCAATTCCACGAGACTCCTAAACACAATGCAACAATACTACTACGACTATCTAGCTCCTCTACTAACCATACACCCCCACTTAGAAGGATTCATAACATTAAAGAGAGATATACAAGAACTTACAATCATCATCATCATCATGCTCATCCGGATTTTCTCCTCTAGTACGGAGTGCTTAGGAAGATTCTTCTTTGGAGCATCAGCTTCCGTAGCATTAGGAGGAACTTGTCTACCCTCTCTTACCCTAGAAGCAATACTACGATAATCCCTCACTTTGTGTCAATCTTTACCACATCAAAAACAACTCCTGGTACCTAATAGGGATTTCCCATAGTGACTCTTTCCACAAGTAGCACATGTAGGTTTGCCAACTTGAGAACCACTACCCTTCTCAAGTTTCACCTTAGCAGCCCTCGGTTTATCTTGACTTGTAACCTTCTTCTTGAAACTAGGTAGGCTTTGATTACTTAAACCACTCCTTTACAAGTTTCTAGAAATCCTACCATGTTTAGACACCTTAATAGATTGAGCATAAACCATGAGTCTAGGTAGGGTCACATTATCATGAAGCATGGTCGTACGACATTCTTCTTTCACTAGATCGGCGACCCCGGTCACAAACCGACTCATCTCATCCTACGGTTAGACACTAAGGATGGAGAATATCTATAAAACATAGAGAAATTCAAAGAGCATTCCACAACACTCATATTTCCTTGATTGAGATTGGTAAAATCTTCTACCTTCACCTCCCTCCTCTCACGGGGAAAGTACTTTCCCAGAAAAGGTTCTTTAATTTTATCCCATTCAATAGGACCCGACTCAACTGTCGTATTATTTTCCATTGAGTGTACCATACTTGAGAAACCTCCTTCAATTGGTACGAAGATAACTCCTCCTTCTCCCTAGAAGTCACCCCCATGGCACTAAACAACTTATACACTCCATCTAGGAACTCTTGTGGATCCTCTCCCACCTTAGATCCATGAAAGATTGGAGGGTTCATCCTCAAAAAATCTCTCAATCTAGTTGTCATAGTGTTCTCCACAACATTCACTTTAGGATCAATAACCCTATCACATGGATAGTCAAAGCTTGGGCTAAAATAAGAAACACCTCTCTAATCTCCCCATTAGTCCTTTCCGGGGGAACCATCAGAACATCATTACCTTCACCCACAAAAGGACTTGAGAATTTTTAGAACCTTGAGCACCTTGATGAAGTTCCTCAACTTGTTCAACTTGAGGAGGAATCTCCCCATTCACATCATTCTCCTCAACCATCTTAGTCGGTGTCCTCCTCGAATTAATCTTCCTAGAAACCCAAGGAAGACCATAAGAAAATAACACTCATAATATCTAAATCTCTAAGACACAACTTAGGAGTAGAAAAGAAGAGAAAACTTATTGCCCTATAGCCTCTCACTCGTATATGTGTCGCAACTCACACCAATTGTCAAGACTCTACTAGAAGTGACTTGATGAGACTTTTGAATTCTTAAGACCATTTTCATAACCTATGCTCTGATACCACGTTTGTCACATCCTGAGAGAACACCCTAGAAGTTAGGGCACTCTCTAAGTGAGATGCAGCGTACTTTACCTCTTGGAGGTCGTGTACAAGCCCTTTCTTATGGTTTATCGCATTGCATATATGAAAAGTAGTGCGGATTTAAAACTTTCACAATATTCGAATAGTCATTAAAAATATCATTATATAAGAATCATAGGAAATACAAATTCTCATATCATCAAATTTTAGACTCCAAATATACTTGGGACACGACCCATACAATAGCAATATAGTACTACTAAGTCTATTAAATTTCTTCAATAAAAGAAACACTAAGATAGTGATGCCTCGAGTCAAATGAGGACATACTTCAACCATTCTCAAAAGATTCTATAATCCAAGCTTCGCTCCCAAAAGAATCTTTGCCTATAAATAACTTTTGAGATAGACAAAAGCATGGAATTCGTACGAACACATGTACTAAGTATGGCTTAATGCATAAAACCATGACAACGGACATTTGATAGAAATATGTTCTTTTTTATTAAACATCATAGTATAAGCATAATAACAACATTTAGCACGTTAAAAACACATAATATAACACCTAAAGATTTTATCACATTTTAAGGACATTATGGTGAACTATATCACTGTTTGAGTGAATTAATTCACTGTTACAGTGAAGTACTTCAACTTCACAGTGAACCCTTTCTAGCATGAAATCTTCTCAATAAAGGTTATCCCAAGACTCACTTAAGTAAGAAAAAGAGAGAACACCCATACACTCTCTCTAAGCACACCAAAATGATCCTTAGGACTACCTATAATGAGATAAATAAACTTGCAATACACCAAAATACATAATATGAGATTCTCCTACCAAAGTTGATTCTAAGGTTCACTTGAGTGAATTGTGAAGCAACCGCCCATACAATCCCTTAACAAACACTTAAGATATCCTTTAGAGTACCTAGGTTAAGATCATTCTCACTTTATAAACCAACTTCCCCATCTACAGTCATTCTTAAGACTTCCCTGGGTAAGACATGAAGAGACCATCCTTTATGCCCCATTCACACTTTAACTAGGCAATCCTTAAAGTTAATCTAGGTTAGGTACTTATTCATTTAAATACTTACTTAAGTAATTATCGTCATTAGTTCTTTTAAGAGACATTCATGACACATAAGGACATTCAAGTGATGGTCTTGGAGAAGACCTAGGGACTTACTGACATAATTGTCTAGATAATGTCTCATACAACCACCTAAACATCATACAACTCTTCCAAAACTAGTAAGTATCCCATATGCTGAGAATAGGAAATAACCGATATAGATCATGGTTCCAACGCATGGAATTCGGAGTTGTAACCTACTCCTATGGAGGGTTTTCTACTTGACAAAGGTACAACTTGGACACATCCCATATAGACACATGGTTAAGGAATACAAAGGGTTTCTTTGCACTCTACTAATTCTAAACTAGAGATGCTTTCCTTACCATACTCACTCGGTGCTAGCCTTTGATATCATAGAGTAATTCACATAAAGGATCACATGAACTGGTTTCATATCTGGTTCATAAGACAATCACATTCACCCTCCCAAAGAGGTTGTAATATCTCTAAAACAACATAGGTGAATTTCACGCCCCGAGCTACCCCAAAGACGTGAACACGAGATCTAGAACCACAAGTGATCCCAAGCTAACCTTGATTCCATGATTATGAGCATACTAAAGAATATACACTGATGCGGAAGCTAAATCATACTTAAAATTAAAAGATGGGAAATACCCATATACTTTAGGTGAAAATTTTGAAAACAGATGAGTTTAAGAGAAAGAAAATATAAACTCAATGCTAATTTGAAACTAACTATGTTTGAAATAAGCCTCTAACTGACTAAAAATACTGGGATAAGCCCCAGCTAAGTCTATAAAAAACTAAAACCAAAGACTAAAATACTAAAATGAAACTTGTAATTGTTTTCCTCGAAGAATGAGGACTCACCACTGATTCTTGTGAACTAGAGATCTGAAATCGATATAAGCGTGATCTGGATGCTGAGAACCTAAACCTACATCACGAGAAGATATAGAGCACGTATGCGTAAAGACTTCATGAGCATGTAGGATAGAGTAAAACTGAAATAAAATATAACTTAAAAAGTACTAGAGAAAATATAATAATATGAATATGATATACTGAATTTTGAGATAACTGGATGCAATAACAAAATCTATTACATGCTGAGACTGAATACTAACTGATTTGTAAATAAGGTCAATGCATTAGAGTCTTACTAAACTGTGGGAGATAGTAATAACCAATGATAAAACCACATGAGTTAAATGTGAAGTCCGACGTATATGCCCCCATCCAGAGGACTTAATATACCTTTCTAGAGGTATAAAGGCATGATGGCGTGATCACTAATATGATTGCCAACAGAGGGGACCTAATACCTACTTGGTTAGTAGTTCTAGGTCTAATTGGGTACGCTGAATCCTAGTACAACTCGGTATAATACAACTCCCAATGAATTAACTGATTAAGACATTATTACTATATTTATGTAAACACTGGATAGCTTAAAAATGAACAAGCAAACTGAGAATGCAACAATTAACCTGGTAATTATGCATTTATAACTGAGGCATGTATATCTGAAGTAACTAAAATATCTGACCTAGAATGATTAATTCAAGAACTAAAAAAATACATACATACATTTTGAAATGCATGTAATAATCAGAGTAATAACATGATAATCTGATTTGGAACATATAACTCATAAATTTATGAAGTTCTGTTGAAATTCTAGTGTAAGATCCTAAAAATGACTTAGGTGAACTAGATCCTAACATGGTTTGCATGATGTTATAAGGTCCTAAAGATTTCTATAATGTGGTATTGAGGCAGTGTCTAAGAGTTTAGGTACATTGAAAGTCAACCGTCAAGGGATGACTAAGACGTTCGACGACTAAGTCACCTATGGGCCTCATATGTGGTTTTATGTGTTCATCTGAGATTGATAAGGTCATAATGTCCTTAAATGAGTTACTATAGTGTATATAGGAAGTGTGTCATCTTTCGTGAAAATTGGAGGTAAAACGTCCATGATGTTCGAAATGTTTACCATGAAACGACTTTGTGTGTCTATGCATGTTTCGTTGAGTTTTACGTGTTCGTTTTAGATGAAATACATGTGAGAGGTTCTAAACTCTTATACAAGAATGCTTGGTTTGGAAACGTACGAGAAAAAATCCCCAAGGACCATCTAAGGGTCCTTGAGGAAGGGGCCAAAGTTGGTGTCCAAGACTGCCTAAACAGCCCCAAACGACATAGGCTATCGACGGTTCGCGGGCCAGTCGACACCCCGTCGATGGCTGCCTTCCTGCGCACAGTTCACTGTAGGTTCAATGGGTGAATTGGTAAATTCACCCCACATCCAAATAATATTATTGGAGGTTCCTTAAGAGTTTTTTGTGTATTTTAAATGTGTTTATAAGCCTAAAACACTTAGAAGATTTCATTCATCAAAATCAAAAACCGAAATTCTCTTAGAAACTTCCTAGAACTCTATTGGAGCCAAAAATCAAGGAAGGGCTTGTATTGGAGAATTGAGTGAATATTTTTCATAAAATTGAAGAATTAGCTTCATTGAGGCATGGTTTTTTATCCTTGAAACTCTATTCCTCAAGGAATCAAACTTTCAAAGATGTTTTCTAAGGTTTTCAAAGATGAATTGTCCAATTTAATGATCTATGCATGGATTCTTTCATTAATGGTTTTTAAGCATTGATTAGTGATTGAATTGTTATAAATTTAATTATATTAACTCAATTAACCTATAAACCAATTTGATTGATGAACCCTAGCTTTTGAATACTTTATGGGTTAAGTGATCTAGACTTAAAGTGTATGAATTCTAATGTAGCTTTCTATGGGCTATTGAATGATGTGATAATTATACTGAATTGATATCTATTTTTTCTTATATTGATGAATATATAGTTAATTCACCTAGTTTCATTGAGTATTGTTATAATTGTATTGAATTATTGGTTATGACCATGGCTAAGGGCCTTGTGGTATTGAATTGGATGGTTTGGCATCGAATTGAGGTGTTGAGGATGGAGTACTGGTACACTTCCCTATTTCCATTTATTTTATGTTAATTAAACTTCAATTATGTTGTTATTGGTATGGTCCACTTATGGTGGTGGCGTTATGTGCTTTACTTGCAATTGATGTGGCCTGGTCGGCGTTATTTTAAGTAATATGATGATCATGGCCTTGTCGGCAAATACTTGAAGTAATATAATTATTTGTGTAGTTTATTATGTCATGTATGATAATATATACATATATTATAAGTAATTGGAAAGTATATGTGGTTTATTCTATTGATGTTGCTAAAGTAATCATGTTAGACTATGACTTTGGCTTTGTGTGTATAGTCTTAGGGTTTATATATGCTTATTCCTATTTGACTATATGATTTTATGAAGTTTATATTGATTTTGATATGATAGTGTATCGGATGACATAAAGAGGATATGGTTATGTCTATGCGTTTCTAGAATGACATGTAATATGTGTTAAAGGGAAGTATGTTGTGTCTTTTCTTGGTTGGCTTGTGTCCCTTACTTGATGCATGTCTAAATGTGAAAATGTGATTTCTTGACTTAGGATGCTAAATCCTCTTAGTCTTGTATGTATGTACGACATGAGACCTTAAATGATGTTAAGAGGGTCCTTTATGTGAAACCCTGAACCTAGTGGTAAGGCTATGAATGTTGAAGCTGAAAGCCGTAATGGTATCCTTCAAGTAAAAGAATGATAGACTTAAGGTTGATTGGCTGGAACGACATAATATCAAACCTTAGTTAAGTCATGATGAGACTCTTGTCGCCATTGTAAGGTAGCCGTAGTGGACCTTTCTTTGTTAGGGTAAATATGATTGGGTTATGAACTTGATATGAAACCCCTTTATATGAACCTTTAATGTAAACTACTCTATGATAATGAAGGCTAGCACCGAGTGATTATGGTAAGGGAAGTAGTTCTAGTTAAAGAATAAGACTAGATTAAAAAGCACGCCATTCATATTCCTTAACCATGTGCCTACATGGGATGTGTCAAACTCTACCATTGGCAAGTAGAACACCCTCATCGGAGTAGGTTAGAACTTCGGATTCCATGCTTTGATACAATGATCTATGTCAGTTATTGATTATTCTTGTCATATGGGGTACCTACTAGCAATAGATAAGTTCTATGAAGTTTAGGTGGTGGTGTGGGATTCTATCTAGACATTGCACAATAGGCTTTGAAGGTGTTAGTGAGAGTCCCTAGGTCTTGTCCAAGACCATTATTTGAATGTCCTTATTTGATGAATGAGGTCTTAAATGAAGTAATAAATGTAATGATTTAAGTTAAGAAAGTATGTTAATTGAATAAGTACTTACCTAAAGTAGTTAAGGGTTTTTTAGTTAAGGTGTGAAGGGGGCATAGGAATGGTCACTTCGTATGTTACCTAGATAAGTGTTAATAACGACTCTCGTTAGGGAGAATGTTGATTATGTGGACATGATCTAAGCCGTAGGTAGTGTTAAGGATTATTTAGGTAGTCTTGAAGAGGTCAATCATGGACGTTATCTTCTTCAATTACTTAAGTAAGACTTTTGAGAGTCTTGGTAAGGAAAATGGCATATTACCTATTTGTTGATGGTCTAATGTCGTATTACCTTAGACCATCATTACAACCATGTTAGGATCTAGGTCACCTAAGTCATTTTCAGGATCTTACATCTAGAAAACATAGGTCTAATCATGATATGGAATCAAGAATCTGACTGAAAACTAGGGACCCAATGGGTGAAAGGAACCCACTACTGAAATACTACGTACTCAGTGATGAAATCAAAGGAGAATATTTAGATTTCGGGGCTAGAAATGATGAAACCTTGCATATTTTTTGAACTAGGGTTCTTGACCTTTTTCTCCTTTCTTGCTTCTAATTTTATAAGTTTTTGATTAATGATTTGACTTAGTAAGTTTTAGTTAGGTTTCTAGTCTTAAATTGACTAAATCTCTTGATTTAGGGCAAAAATGACGTATGTTAAGTTTTAAATGAAGTGTGAAAAGACCAAAAGGCCACTGAGTTAATTGATGTCGAACCAAACGACGACCTTGACTGACGGGCCGTCGTTCAATTGACGGTCCGTTGTTTGGGTCCGTATGTTGGGTCTGCTCGACAGTCCTTTACTAAATCAGCCATAACATTTTACTCAGAGGTTGGATTTTAGGAAACTTGCAGGCTATGCAATGTTAATTCAATTATCTATCTTTTGATAGGTCATGGGACACCTAATTTATTTTGTGCTAAGAGTTATGACCATTTGATGTTGACCCAACAATATTTTCCCCTTAATTGTCTGCTAATTATCACCTGTGGTCATACCTACGGTCCGTAGGTCCATCTACGGACAATACTGGTCAATCGTGGTTCTTGTCAGAGAATGGATAAATGGGTTCTTGATTGACGGACATAGACTATGGACTGTAGGTCCGTCTTTGATTCGACACTTAGTCAAATTTTCTGGGTAGAGTTTTTGGGGGGTTCATACCCAAATGGCGGATGCACATTATGGGCCGTAGATCAGAGTACGGTTCGTCGATTATAACCATCTGTTGCATATACACATTTCTGAAAAGATTCTAATTTTTTTTAGATACGGGGTGTTACATTATATCTCCCTTTGGAACATTCGTCCTCGAAGGATGACAATACTAGGTGAAAAAGAGGGACAGAGATGCAACCCCTATTGCTAAATACTGAGAACTGAGTTTCTGTTTGAATTAATTTCTGAGAACATGCAAATACGGTGAAAATGCAAGTACAAACTTAGGAACATGATTCTAAGACTAAATTCACTCATGAATGACTGAAAAACTTAAGGAGGAACTATTACCTCAAGTTGGAGTAGAATCGGAAGGAAAGAGGTGAGGATACTTGGCTTTCATAGCTACTTCAGCTTCCCATGTAGCTCCCTCTACGAACGGACTCCTCCACAAAATCTTGACTGAAGCAACTTCATTGTTTCTCAACCTTCTAACTTGAAGGTCAAGAATCTCAATTGGAACATCGTCATAAGAAAGACTATCTTTTACCGCCATACTCTCTAATGGCACTACCGAGGCTGGATCACCCACACACTTCTTCAAGAGTGAGAGGTGGAAGACCGGATGCACTGTTGCTAAATCTAACTCATATGCCTCCTTGCCAATCCTTTTCAAGATCTTGTAAGGGCCTAATCTAGGACTGAGCTTCCCTTTCATGCCAAATCTTATCACCCCTTTCATAGGTTACACTTTCAGGAAAACCCAATTATCAACTTGAAACTCTAGTTCCCTTCTCCTTATATCTGCAACTTTGGGTTGTCTTAAGTCTATCTATGATGAATTGCACTTTCGCCATAGCATAAAGGATTAAATCTGGCCCTATCAAAGTTGTTTCACCTACTTCAAACTAACAAACATGAGATCTACATCTACGTCCATACAAAGCCTCATAAGGGGCCATCTGAATGCTGGAATGGTAGCTATTGTTTTACGCGAACTCAATCATAGGAAGGTGATCATCCCAACTACCCTTGAAATCGATCACAAAAGATCTCAACATATCCTCTAGGGTCTGAATGGTACGCTTTTCATGTCTATCCGTCTGTGGATGAAATGTTGTGCTAAAGTTAACTTGAGTACCAGGACCCTTCTTATATGACTTCATGAAATTATAGGTAAACTGAGGACCTCTATCTAAGATGGTAGACAAAGGAACCCTATGTAAGCTCACAATTTCATTGATGTAAAGCTTGGCATAATCCTCTACCAAATCTGTAGTCTTGACCTCTAAAAAATGAAAAACATAGTCATCCTATCAACTATCACCCAAATGGAGTCATGCTGCCTGCGAGTACGAGGTAACCCTGTGATGAAATCCATATTGCTCACTTCCAACTTCCAAGTAGGAATGTCTATCTCTTGAGTCATACCCCTGGTTGCTGATGTTCTACCTTGACTTGCTGGCAATTGGGGAACTTACTCACAAAATCTGCTATATCCTTCTTCATGACATTCCACCAATAGACTTCATGCATATCGCGGTACATCTTAGTGGCACCTAGATGAAAAGAATATCTGGGGTTATGGGCTTCTGCAAGAATATGATGTCTCAACTCACCCGCATCAGGAATACCCAATCTACACTGGTAGCAAAGTACACCATCTCCCCCTTGTGAGAAACCCTCAACTCTCTAATTATGGACTGCACCCTTAAGTTCAAGCAAGATCGTATAATTGTACTGCTTTTTCATAACCTCCATTACCAAAAAAGATTATGCCCTATTCTGAAAAGTTACACCAGGGTCTTATATGCAAGTGAGCAAGCCTGTGAACATCCTTCACTAGCTCCTTCCTTTATTCCTCAACATGGGCTACACTACCCATAGATAATCTACTAAGAACATCTTCTACTACATTTGTTTTATCAGGATGATAATTGTAACACCCCAAAATGAACTAAGGTGAACTAGATCCTCATGAGTGTTTTTTGAGTTAATTTGAAGTTAAAATGTCTTGCTTTAGTGTTCTTCTGGAAACACTTGTGGAAACTCATTGGCTACTGGAACTGACTCATGAGTTGGGGTTTTAGACATATAATCTTTAACCTAAACTAGATGATAGAGATAAGCCTTAGAGATCATCTTTTTGGCCTTAAGCTAAGAAATGAATCGACCTATAGTCTCTAAGCTACTACCACTCCATTCTAAGATTGGTTCATTTGGAAACTAAAAACAAACAATACTAGTTCTAGAATCCACTGTGGGTATAACAAGAATGTAACAAATTCATGCCTAGAATGACATCAAAGTCTACCATTTCTATCTCTACAAGATTTGCTGAGGTGACTTTCTAAGAGACTTTGACAGGGCAATTTTTGTATACTCGTCTAGCTATAACAGGGTCACCGACTGGAGTAGAGAATGAAAAAGGATCTGGACTAACACTGAATTGGAATTATATGTAAGGAGTTACAAGGTTCAATGACTCATAACGTATCAGTGACTACATAAGGAGAACCTTCCAGATCCTGGCGAGCCGGAAGAGCGTACAACATGTTCTGGCGCTGACTGCCACCTGTACCAGATGAGTTACCCTACTGAGTCGGGTGACTTGTTGGTTCTGATGAAGTTGTAGACTTTGATCTACCGTTATCGCCTCCTTGACCCTTCCTAGAAGGACAATACCTCAACTTGTGACCAGACTGACCGCACCCAAAGCATCATTTCTTTCCTACAAGGCACTCGCTTGGATGGTCCTTACTACACTTAGGGCAAGTGGAGTAAGTCGTGGTTCCTGAAACACTTCCCTGAGACTTAGATCCTGGTGCTCTAACCTTCTGGTCATACTTGTTTTTGGATGACAGAACACTACTTGACGAAGAGGCTAGAGCTAAAAACTTTTGCTGATTCTATGACCTATTTCCACCACCTAATTTTTGCTATGAATTGTCACAGTTCCCAATCTTAGCCTTCTTATTCTGCTTGACCTTTCCCTAAGATTATCACCCTCAACCCGCTGAGCATGAGTCATAAGCCTAGAGATGTTCATATCTCTAGTAACATAGCATTTCTGCACTTAGTTTTCACCAATTCCGACACTCCATACAAGAAATTATTCATCTGAGCCTTGAAGTCAGCAATCATGTGAGGAGCATACCTAGAGAGTTGGTTAAACTTGAGCCTATACTCTTGAAATGTCATGTTTCCCTGCCTCAAGTTCATGAATTCCTGCGTTTTTGCTTCTCTCAACTCTCTCGGGAAAAACTTGTCTAGAAAGGTCTTACTAAAGCAATCCAAAGTAATAGGAGTTGCATCTGTACCCCTATTTTCCTTCTGCTGAGTGTACCAGATATGAGAAACATCTTTTTATTGGTATGATGCAAACTCAACCCGATTATTCCCAATGGCTTGCATTACCTAAAAGATCTTCTTGATCTCATCCACCAAATTCTGAGGGTCCTCATTAGTTTGTGATCCTAAGAGCTCAGGCGGATTCACCCTAACAATTTCACAGAACATGGCTGCTAGTGATTTACCAATTACATTTATAGGAGCTTGAACCAATTGATTGTTTTGGTTGGCGACACTCTAAGCCAACATCTAAATGGAATTCCTGAATTCAACATTAAAGACTTCCTGATTAGAGGAGCTACGTTTCTATTCCTGGCATTCACATTCATAGTGTTAGATCTACGAGGAGGCATGATATGAAATGTATAACATAAATTAGAATGGAATTAGATCATACCTTATGCATGATAAAAGTAACAAGAAAGTGAATTTTTTCCTGAAATACTTCATAGCATCCTGCTCAGTAGATGTGGTGCGCTTCACACTCATGAAAAGGACTATACTTAGTTCGGCTTTTCTGACATCCAAGGACACTTAAACCTTGTGCTCTAATACCAAGTTTGCCACGCCCCGATCTAACCCGGAGACGTGGACGCAGTACCTAGGACCACAAGTGATCTCAAGCTAACCGTCCTAGCATGATTATGAGCATACTAAAGAATATAAACTGACGCGGAAACTGAATCATACTTAAAATGAAAATATGGGGAATACCCTCATACTATAGCTAAAATATTTGAAAATAGATGAGTTTAATACAAAGAAAATATTAACTCAATGCTAAGCTTAAACTAATTATGTTTGAAATAATCCTCTATTTAACTAGAAATACTGGGATAAGCCCCAACTAAGTCTAGCAAAAATTGAAGCTAAAGACTAAAACTACTATAATGAAATTCATAATTGTTGTCCTTGAATAATGAGGAATCACCACCGATACTGCTGAAATGCAGATCGGAAATCGATCCAAGCATGATATGGATGCTAAGAACCTAAACCTACATCACGAGAAGATGTAGCACTCGTATGAATCAGTACTTGAAAGTACTGAGCATGTAGGATAGAGTAGAACTAAAATGAAACATAACTGAACAAGCATAATAGCAAATATGATAATCTGAACATGATATACTGAATTATGAGCTAACAGGATGCAATGACCAAATTTATAACATGCTGAGACTGAATACTAACTGATCTGTAAATATGGTCAATGTAATACAGTCTGACTGAACATGGGAGCTACTAATAACCGATAATAAATCCACATGAGCTAAATATGAAATCCGACGTATATGCCCCATCGAGAGGACCCAATATACCTTTCCAAAGGTATTAAGGCATGCGGCGTGATCACTAAACTGATTGCCCACAAAAAGGCACTTACAACCTAATTAGCTAGTAGTTTTGAGCCTAATTGGGTTTGTTGAACCCTAGTCCAACTCGGTATTATACTACTCCTAATGAATTAAATGAATAATACATTATTACTGAATTTCTATAAATACTTGATATCTCAAAACTGAATATGCAAAATGAGAATGCAACAATTACTCTGGTAATTATGCATTTATAACTGAGGCATATATATCTGTAACAACTTAAATATTTGACCTAGCATGAGTAATTCAAGAACTAAAGAAATACATATCTAGGGTTATGAAATTCATGCAATTATCTGAGTAATAACATGATTATCTTATTTGGAACATATAACTAATAAATTCATGAAGTTTTGTTGATGTTCTAGAAACCTTAAGTCTAATCATGATATGGGAATCAAGAATCTATCTGAATATAGGTACCCAATGGGTGAAAGGAATCCATTAGTGAAATCCCACATACTTAGTGATGAAATCCACGGAGAAATATTTAAATTTCGGGGCTAGAATAGATGGAACCTTACTGCCTTCTTGAACTAGGGATCTTGGCCTTTTTCTCCTTTCTTACTTCTAATTTTCTAAGTTTTTTTATTAATGATTTGATTTAGGTAAGTTTTAGTTATGTTTCTAAGCTTAAACTACCTAAAATCTAATTATTTAGGTCCAAAATGACGTATCTTAGGGTTTAAGCAATGTGGGAAAAGAGCAAAAGACCCCTTAGTTAATTTCTATCAGACCAAATGACGACCTAGAATGATGTGTCGTCATTCAATCGACGGTCCGTCGTTTGGGTTCGTAGGTTGGGTGTGCATGACAAACCTTACTAAAACGGTCATAACATTTTACTCGGAGGTTGTATTTTAGCAAACATGGTAGCAATGGAAATCTAATTCAATTATCTATCTTTTGATAGGTGATGGGACACCTAATTTATTTTCTACTAACAGTTATAACCATTTTATGTTGACCCTAAAACATTTTCCCCTTAACTGTTTGCTTATTTTCACCTACTGTCAGTAGGTCCATCTGCGGATCATAGTGGTCAATCATGATTCTTGTCAGAGAGTGGGTAAATGGGGTCTTCATCGACGGACACACACTACGGACTGTAGTCTGACCTACGGACCGTAGGTCTGTTCGTCGTTCAACACTTCGTCAAATTTTCTGGGATGAGTTTTTCGGGATTCAAACTCAAACGACGGATGCACAATATGGGTCGTAGATCAGACCACGGGCCATCGATGGTAACCGTCGGTTGCACCTGCATTTTTTGAAAAGCTGATTTCTGGTCTATTTTAGATAGGGGATGTTCAAGTGAATCTAGAGCCTAAGATGTTTGTCATGAGAGTATAAGGTCCTAAAAATGTTTTTAATGTTATAATAAGGTAATGTCTAAAGTAATAGGTGATTTGGAAGTGAAAACTCAAGGGACGACCAAGAAGTTAAGCGACTTGTCACCTATGTGTTTAATGTCTTTTATGTGTGTATGAGTGTATCATGAGATTATGAGGTCCTTATATTATTTATTATAGTGTTTATAGGCAGTGTGTCAAGTTTTATGAATTTTGGAGGTCAAACGTCCAAGAACGTCCATGATGTTTGAAATATTTTCCTTGAAACGACCTTTTGTGTCTTGGCATGTTTCGTCGAATTTTATAAGTTCGTTTTTTATGAAATTGATGTGGGAGGTTTTAATACCGTCTAAGAGTATATTCAAGTTGAAAACGTCTGGTAAAAAGTCCCAAAACACAATCCAAGGGTCCTTGAGGAAGGACCCTTCATTTGAGACAAGGCTATCTAGACCAGCCCCAATCGACTGAGGCAATCGATGACCAGTAGGCTGGTCGATGCCCCTTCATTGGTGGCCGTTGGTCAATACATAGCCTAGGTAGATCAAGCTCCCAATGGCAAGTCTCTAAACCAAACGATGGCCTGCCAGGACAGTCCGTTTGCGGATAAACAGTTCGTCGATGGCCAATCTTTGGTGAGGCCTACAACTTCGCATTTCACTATTAATTTGCAATGATAAATTGGTAAATTCACCCCACATCAAAATAATGGTTTGGGAGTTAATAAGGTGTATTTTTGGTATTTTAAGTGGATCTATAGGTCCTAAATACCTAGATGAATTCATTCTTCCAAATCAAAACCCCAAAACCTCTAAGAAATTCTATAGAACTCCATTGAAGCCAAAACTCAAGGAAAATATTGGATTGAAGATTTTATTGGTGATTCTTAAACAATTTCATGGTTTAACATCATTGAGTTATGTTTTTAATCCTTGAAACACTATTCATCAAGGAGCCCGAAATTCAAAGATGAACTTGTCCAATTTTATGATCTATCCATGGGTACTTGGATTAATGGTTTTGAACTATTATATATTTATTATATTCATGTTAATTATATGATTTTAACTCAATTAAACTATGAAACCATTTAATTCTTGAACCCTACTTTTTCACTACTTTGTGGTTGACTTGATATTGTCTTAGTGCCTATGAATTCTAGTGTAATTTTCTATGGGCTATTGAATGATGTAAGAATTGTATTCAACTAATAGGCTATCTTACATTGATAAATCTATATTGAATTGACCTAGATTCATTGAGTATTATGATTTTTGTATTGAATTGATGATCATGGCTATGGGTAAGGGATTTTTGGTATTAAATTAGATGATTTAGACATGGATTGAAGTGGTAAGAGTGGATTGGTGGTATGCTGCCGTACTTCTATTTATTTTATGTAATGTAGATATTGAATTATCTTATGATTGGTATGGTCAATTTATGGTGGTGGTGCTATATGTTTTACTTGTGAATGATTTGGCCTTGTCGGCATTACTTAATGTATTATGATGATCATGGCCTTGTCGGTACTACTTGATGTATTATGGTGATTTGTATAGTTGATTTATGAGAATTATGATCATATCTATATACATGTGAGCAATGTGAAAGTGTGTGTTCTTCCATTGATGTTGTTGGGTGGTCATGTTAGACTACGACTATGTCCTGTGTGTGTAGTCTTAGAGTTGATGCATGATTCTTCATACTTGACTATATGAGTCTATGATGGTTATATTGATGATGTTATAGTAGTGTATAGGGTAACTTAAATATGATAATGGTTATTCCTACGTGCTTCTACAATGATATGCTATATTTGATAAAGTGACGTATTTGAGTGTCTTTTGGGGTAGATTTGTGTCCCTTACTTGATACATGTATGAATGTGAATAACGTCTTGACTTAGGATGTTTAAGCCTCTTAGTATTGTATTTATGAATGGTATGTGACCTTGAAGTTGCTAAAGGGGTCTTTTATGTGGAACCTTCAACCTACTGGTAAAGTTATGATCCTTGAACTCGAAATCTGTAATCGTGTACTTCTAGTATAAATGATGGACTTAAGGTTGGTTGGCTAGAACTACATGAAATAATCCTTAGGATAGTTATTAAGCTATCCACTTCACCATAGAAGGGAAGACCTAGGGGACCTCTTTGGTAGGGTGAATGTGATTGGGTTATCAAGTAGATATGAAACCTCTTCATGTGATCCTTAACGTGAATTACTCTATAATATCAAAGGCAAGCACCAAGTTAGTCTGGTAAGGAAAGTAACTCTTTTTAAAGAAAAAGTCTTCAAAGAAAACCCTTCATATTCCTTAACCATGTGCCTACATGGGATGTGTCCAAGTTCTACCATTGGCAAGTAGAATATTGTAGCGATCCTAAAATGAAATAGGTCAAACTAGAATTTCACATGTGTTTCATAATTTAATACTGTATTAATATAGTGTATTCTATCATTAGAAGTCAGTTCGTAAAGTTTGGGATCATTTGGAAGTCAAACGCCCAAGAAGTCCGAAAACTAGTCAAAGTTGAACTAGTGTGTCCTAGTGTTTTAGTGAAGTTTTGGTGGATTATTTGAGAGTGAAATTGAGTTTCAATGGTTCCTATGCATAGAGGAATGTACCAAGTTTCAAAACGTTCTAGTATGACTCCTTGGAGACCACCCGAAGGGCCCCCAAGAAGGACCCAAACATGGGTCAAGATGCTTCCCAAGGCAGGTACAAGGGAAGGATCTGGAACCCCACCTCATGAAGCGCCCTTAAAACGAGGTCTACTTTCACAAATTTTTGAGACGGAAAAATCCGGAGCTTGCATCGCGACGCGCAGCCAAGTCCCTAATTTGGCCGCGACGTTCTTAAATAAAATTTTGGAGTTGGAAAAGGGTACAAATGGTGTTTTTTGGGAAATTTGGGGATCATTTGTGGAATAATTTAGGTCATTTTAAAACTCATTTCACCCATCATTTCCAACCCTAAAGTTCAAATCAAATTTCTCCAAAAACCTTCTCTCCAAAAAACCTCCATTGACGAAGCTTCAAGCTCTAAGGGAGAGGACCAAGTTCTTCACGTTTTATTCACCAAATTTTCATGGGTTTCTGCATATTAAGGTATGGTAGTCATACTTGAACCTTCTTTCATTCAAGAAGCCCTTTCAAAGAAATTTCAAAAAGGATTTCAATCTTCAATCTTATTTAAGTTTTGACTCTAAGTATGGGTCTTCACATGAAATTGTTTTAATTGATTAATATGAGTTGTTCTTAACTTTAAATGATTGTTTTAATGTCAAAGACCCAATGGAATCCTTTTGTCTTATGAAATGGGATTTATGAGTATGATTACATAATGTTAAAGTTATTGTTTCTTGGTGGTGTTATGACTTTTAGTACTTCCCTAAGGGATATTTTATGATGGACATTGGATAAATTTTAAATAGGTGGTAAAGGCTTGGATGAAGGGTAAGTTGTTCTATCTTGGTAAAGTTATGATTGAGTGGTATGGTTTACCTTTGGTGGCGATTTTTACTTGATGTTTATGAAGATATATGTGTATTGTGAAAATGGCTTGTAGGCATGATATGTGAAGTGAAGTGATGATATTGATATTCATATGAATGATATGTTTTAGGAGGTTGAAATGAGTACCTTAAAGGGTTCATCTCTAAATGAAGTATGTATTTGATGTGTGAAGTATCATAATGAGTGAATTGTGATGACTGTGGTTTTTGAGCATGTCTAGAAAATAAAGGTTATGAACGATGAGTATTATGTGAAAGGTTTGCTCACATGTAATCACACATACAATTGAATGCACAAATGAAGTCAATGAATGAAAAGGGGGGATTGTGGAGTGGACACTCTTCATGAGTGGAGATAAAGTGTCTAGACCATCCCTAATATTAATAAGTATGAGAACGGGGGATTTTGGATGAACACTCTTCGTGAGTAGAGATGAAGTGTTTAGTAGCAATCTCACTATTCCCAATGAGCATTCAAAGATAGGTTGGAGGTTGGGTACCCTTCCTGAGTTGAGATGGGATGTTCAATAGTTATCTCCTAACCTATAGTCAATGAATGTATAAGACTTCGCGGGCGATTTATTCTTAGTATTGAGAGGATTTGAAAAAGGGGTTGGTACACTTCGTGAGTAGAGATGTTGTATCAAATTAACCTCTTGATATGGGTGCCCCTCGTTAGTAGAGAGTGAGTTACTTAGTATCAATCCCCTTATCCCTTAATATGCGCCCACGTAGGTGTAGCTATTATAGGAACCCTTGTAAAGGCTAAAAAATATGACCTTACCTTTGGCAAGTAGGGATCCCTCATCTGGTAAGGGTAGTACAAGGATTCCATGTCAAGCTTTAATGGTCTATGTCGGTTAAAGCTAGCCCCCACTAATGTATGCAAACGAAATAAGTATTTTTTTGGGTGTACTACTTAGGGTAGGTTGTTGAATGGGATTCTACTTATCCATTGCACAAGTAGTCATTTGCAGGGAGTCTTGGTGTCCTATATGAAATGTATGAATGGGTCATTATATGATGTAAATGAAAGTCATGTGACTTTATGCCTTATGTTAAAGAAGCATGTTGAAGTTATGTCTTATATCAGGAAGTTATGAATGATAATTGTGGTGTGCTTGATGGATGGGAATCCTCAAGGAGTACTAGGTGGGAGTAGTCGTATGGGATGCTACTCTCACATTGTACTTAGTGTAACTTGCAAGTCCCATTTGAGGAGGGCACTTATGTGAAGTCTTTAATGATTGAATGTTCCTCTAGTGTTTTTAGTATTGAATGTTGACTTGCTAAATGAAATGAAGTATGCTTGTCCTTCGTAGTCTTAAGGATCACTTGGGTGTGTAATGAAGAAATTTTATGGGTTATCTCTTCATGTCTTACCTAAGCGAGTCTTAAGATAACTTGGGCTAACAAGAGTTATTTGATAAGTGTTTTTACTATCAGTATGTCATACGTGAGAAATATGGAAGTTCTACCTTATTTGTTAAATGACGGTCTATATGATGTATGAAATATTGATTTATGAAGGTTTTATCAAAATAGCATGACTTGTTTGTTTCAACTAAATTGTCCCTTTTTGCATGATTTTCCATAATGCCATACTTAGTACAATGTTTATACTAATCCCATACTTTTCTATTCTCTATAACTATAAGTTAGAAGTGATTTGAAGGTTAGATGGCAAGCTTGGGAAGTTGACTATCTCAAGACTTGGTATGTTCTTATATATTCGAGGACATAGTCTATGTTTTCTTTAGATTCTTCTTTTAGGACTTGAAAAGAATTATTAAGTATTTCTTTCAATGTAAAGATCCGTGTCCCTAAGATGTTTATGTCGTGTCTATAAGTTGTCTTGTGACGATGACACTATCTTTAGTACTTATAAAAGAAGTTTCTTTATTATTATGTATCATTAAAAGTTTTAAATTTCCGTACTACTTTTGATGTCTTATGTAATAAATGATAGATAAGAGGACTGTGGAAGACCTTTGAAAGGTTGAGAACGCCTTATGACAACCTAAGGGTTGCCCTAACTTCTAGGGTGTACTTGCGGGTTGTTACAAACACCCTCTATTGAAGTAGGTTACAACTCCGGATTCCATGCTTTGCTACCATGGTCTATGTCACTTATTATTTATTCTCATCATATGGGATAGATACTAGTATTGGAGAAGTTCTATGATTTTTAGATGGTTCTATGGGGCGTTATCTAGAAATTATACAATAGGCTTTGAAGATGTTAGTGAGAGTCACTAGGTCCTCTATAAGACCATTACTTAAATGTCCTTATATGTGATGAATGTCTCTTAAAAGAACTAATGAAAGAATGACTTAACTTAGGAAGTATGTTAAATGAATAAGAACTTTTTAGAGTATTTTAGGGTTGTCCAGTTAAGGTGTAAAGGGAGCATATGAATGGTCACTTCATATCTTACCTACCTAAGTCTTAAGAATTACTCTAGTTAGGAAAGTTGGTTGACTAAGTAGACATTATAAAAACATAGGTAGTCTTAAGGATTATTTAGGTAATCTTGAAGACGTCAAGTATGTACATTCTCTTCTTGATTTACTTGAGTAAATCTGTTGATAACTTTTGGGAGGAGAATGTCATATTACATATATGTTATTGTATTAAGTGAGAATGATCTTATCCTAGGTAATCTAAAAGATCTCTTAAGTGTGTCTGATGGGATTCTATGAGCGGTCACTTCACAACTCACTCAAGTGAACCTTAGAATGACCTTTGGTAAGAGGATCTCATGATCTTGTGTTTGGTGTATTTTAAGTGTGTGTGTCTCATTATAGGTGGTCTTAATAATCATTTATGTGTGCCTAGAGAATGTGTAAGAGTGGTCTGTCTTTGTATTACTTAAATGTGTTTTGAATAGCTTTTAGAGAAAGGATTGCATGCTAGAAAGTATTCATTATGAAGTTGAAGAACTTCACTGTATCATGGAAGCAGTTCACTGTAACACTGAATTAGCTTACCGTAATGTTTCTCCAAAAATGTGATAAATTGCTTAAGTGTTATCTTATATGTTTCTAAGGTGTTAGATGTTTGATATACCGTGGTTTCACGGTATAATTAATACTTTTTCCTTAAGTTTAGTGTGTCCGAAAAGCCTTTTTGTGCTAATATTTATATAAGTTTCTCTTTGTTTTGCAGGAAATCTGTCCAAAGCTGAATGCGGAGATTTTGAGAGAAGAAATGCAGAAGAGACCACCTACGGAACTTATGACGGTCCGCCGTGCTTGTGACGGTCCGTAGGTTGCAGCGTAGTGCAGCTGCTGAAGGAAGATGGGGAAGTCTGACCAAGTG
>NC_028641.1:44206603-44212537 GCF_001406875.1 Solanum pennellii | reverse complement strand
TGGGGTATTGACTTTATGGGCCCTTTCGTGAGTTCTCATGGGATGAAGTACATTCTAGTACCAGTTGATTATGTATCTAAATGGGTCGAAGGCATATCCCTCGCAAACAATGAAGGGAAGAGTGCCACTAGATTTTTGAAAAAGAATATATTCTCTCGTTTTGGCACCCCAAGGGCCATTATTAGTGATGGGGGATCCCACTTCTGCAACAGATTGTTCAAGGGGTTATTGGAGAAATACGGGGTTCGCCATAATGTGGCCACTCCTTACCACCCTCAAACTAGTGGACAAGTTGAAGTGTCGAATCGGGAGATCAAACAGATATTGTCCAAAACAGTGAACGCTAGTAGAACGGATTGGTCAAGGAGGATTGATGATGCTCTTTGGGCCTACCGGACAGCATATAAGACTCCCATAGGTATGTCTCCATACCAACTTGTATATGGGAAAGCTTGTCATCTTCCGGTTGAGTTAGAGCATAAAGCCATGTGGGCTATAAAGAAGTTAAAAATGGATTGTAGCAAAGCTGCAGAGCAACGGTTAAATGGGTTGAATGAACTTGATGAATTTCGCCTGAAAGCCTATGAAAGCTCAGCCCTATACCAAGAAAAGATGAAGAAGTACCATGACAACAAAATTGAAAAACGAGAGTTTATGGTCTGGGATTTGGTGCTTTTATTCAATTCCAGATTGCGCTTGTTTCCAGGCAAGCTTAAGTCCAAATGGACTGGTCCTTACACGGTTACCCAACTATTCCCTCATGGAGCAGTTGAGTTGGAAACTAAGAAGGGTGTGCGGTTCAAGGTGAATGGACAGCGCATAAAAATCTATTTCGGGCATGCTGAATCGGCGAATGAAGTGATAGAGGCATACCATCTTGATGAAGTCTGAGTAATCAAGTGTCCCCAGTCGTGCAGCGATATTAAATCAGGCGCTTGTTGGGAGGCAACCCAATACTTATCATCTTTTTAGTAATGGTAGCATTTTTCCATTAATGGGTTTTAAATTTGCAGGCACATCACAAGGAAATTCTGTAGAAAAATTACTCTGCAGCAATCACTGACGGACACATCGACGGACCGTTGTGCCTGCGACGGACCGTCGTATGCATCCGTCGTACCAGGTACGTTTTTCTGTTATTTTGAAACTAGGGCACACACGACGGAACCAATGACGGGTCGTCACAACTTCGATGGACCGTCGTCGGCGTACCGTCACGTGATTAATGAGGTATACCCGACCCGACCCGGCTGGACCCTTTTTTTTAAAATCAGACTGTTTAAACTCCCCAACCCCTCATTTCACCCCCATTACTTCATTATTTCTCTCATTACTCTTCCCTTCTCAACTTCCACAATCTATTCCTGTACCAACAACCGATCCTTGCCCTATCACAATTCTCCAAAGCCCTAAAGTGTTATCTACTAGTGGAAACTGTTGCTGTGAGTGTCTATCTTGCCACTGAGTACTTGTGCATTTGTTTTTCTCCATTTCTAAGGTATGTGTCTCTAATTTATTCTCATTTATCTTTCATTTTTATTTATTTGTTAGTATTAGCTTAGTTCTTCGTCGTATATTTTTCCTTTATATGATTATGTCTAAACCTAGGCTTAAAATGTTCGAATTTGCCATGTTGACAACCCTAGACATAGGTGTTGTTGCATTACTAGCTTCCTAGGTAGTTGGGATAGACAAATATAGGTCCAAAACACTACAAGACCATGTGGGTTCATCGCGGATGCATGGGGTACCCCAGTTCTGTCACTGTTATTCAGAACGAGACCCCGATGACGGACCGTCGTAGGGTCCATTCCAAAAGCCCTAGCACCCTGTCCCAACGGACACATGCGACGGACCGTCGTGTTTCACGACGGTCCGTCCTACACAACCGTTCTGGTTGTCAGAGACCCTGTTTCTAAGGGTCTCTAACTTTTTTCTAAGTGTCCTTCAACGGACACATGTGACGGACCGTCATACCCACGACGGTCCGTCCTGCACGACCGTCATGATGGTCAGAGACCCCTCTGCTAAGGGTCTCCAAAATTTTTTTAAGTGTCCTACGACGGACACCTACGACGGACCGTCGTACCTGTGACGGTCCGTCCTGCATATACCGTCATGCTAGTCAGAGACTCTCCTTCAGGGTTCTTTATATATACATAGACTAAGTAAAACACCACGGACCTCATGACGGTCCGTCATAGCCATGATGAGCCGTCACCTGGCCCGTCGTGTGATACAGTTTTAATAGCAATGACACACTATTTTCAATGTTTTATTTCGTATGGTTTTGCTTGTCTTGTTTGCCACTACTCGTACTAATATTGATCCTTTACAGGTACTATCTACTATGGCACCCAAACAAGACCGTACCTACGCACGCGGGCGATCGAACTCTGTCGCCACGTCGGCCCGCATGGTTATCGGCTCTGATGATGAGCGTGACCCTGAGTACGTGCCCCCAGGCACTTCCGCCCCTTCCCGTGCTGCGCGTGCTCCCAGAGCCACACCCAAAAAGGTGGCGTCCGGTGTAGTCACTGCCTCCCAGTCTGATGAGGAGCGCACACTGACCGGCACACCCTCTGGGTCAGCCACAAATGAGGAAGGAGCGTCTGGCTCCTTAGGAGTATCCTGGTCCGAGGAAGCCTCTGGCTCTGCTGAGGTTCCCGCACCCGCCACCGCTGCAGCGTCGGCCTCGTCTGATGAGGCTGACAGTTCAGACTCTACATCCGACTCACCAGCTCAGGTCCCCACTCCAACCACTGACCAGCCCAACCGGTGGTGTGTCGACGGGCAGTTTCAAGTCTACTCTGACGCCAAGTTCCTCACTGATAAAGGAGTAATGACTCGAACACTCACTTTGGAGCGGCTGGTACTTACAGGGAGCCTCCCATCGATGCCTGAGATCCGCAATATCTTCACCAGGCATCGCTTGGAGTGGACAGCACGTCCGTTGGGATGATACAGCGAAAAAATGGTCCGAGAGTTCTACGCATCCTACGTAGCGACTCTCCGATCACAGATCGATAGGTGGGCTGCCCCCGCTAAACAGACCCCACTGGAGCAGGTCCGAGTCCGGGGCGTACAGGTTGACATTTCCTTGCCATCCATCCGCCGGTTTCTATAAGGCGAGAGTATTGATGCTTCTCGGATCGCCCTCACTGCCGAGTTCGACTACCGCTGGCAGATAGTGAAGAATGGCAAGTTCTTGCGCGAGCCAGCACTGAGAGAGACCACCAAGAGGTGGATGGCCCTGCACCTGTCAGTAGATGGAGAGGGTGCCGATTGGGTGACTGAGACGAAGGGGGCCATCAAGAAGGCCAACCTCATGTTCACAGCAAAGTTCTTGTGGCTGCTTGTCCCTTACTGCCTCTCCCCCATAGCTGCTGACAACATCGTTACCTGGGATCGAGCAGTGTTGATGGCGGCGATGATAGACGGATTCGAGGTAGACTTCGCATGGCTTCTCCAGGCAGTCATGCACGAGAGGGCATTCAAGGTCACTACCACCTACCCCTTCCCGTGCATGATCTTTGCCCTTTGCAGGTCCGCAGGTGTGCCCATATGGCACATAGATCAGCTGAAGACCCCGCAGGGCACCGTTGACGTCGGCCTCATCAGAGACGAGGCCAATGAGTTGGCCCCACGCAGAGGGCCCCGTCCAGAGCTGCCCCCACTTGCTGATGATCTTGCTGATACGGTAGCTCAGGCCCGCACAGCTACACAGGCGTCCACTGACACTACCCCGGTCGAGTCTATCCCGGGTAGTAGCACAGCCCCGAGCTCCTCTCGCACAGCCCCTCTACCGACACTGGTCCCGCTTGCAAGGGTCCAAAAACTAGAGGCACAAATGGCCACTCTTCTGCATCATATCCAGCCGTGGATGCAGAAGTCGATTACTGAGTCTGAAGAGCGCCTAGAGAGGAAAATGGTGCAGTTTACAGAGCGGAAGATCGCTGAGGTTAACCAGCGCCTGGACGCCTTCGAGTTGAGAGTGCTAGCCCGACCAGCCCCTCCGGTAGATGTGGCGACTCTTCAGGCTGCAGTCGACAGTCTTCGTACAGACATCGACACGATCTTAGAGGCTAGGGTGCCGGAGTCTGAGGCCCCTCCTGTCGAGCCTGTTGAGGACACGGTGTTGGCGGCCCTTTTTGCTACTTCTGACATTCCACCACCTCCCCCTCGAGAGAGTGCCAAGAGGCGTAGGGGTCGAGCAGAGGACGAGGCGCGAGCAAGGAAGAAGGAGCGCCGAGAGATGGAGGCTGCGCGGAGAGCCTCACTTGCTGACGAGGCGGCGCACCAGATGAGAGCGTCAGAGTTTGCGGCTGGGGCGTCTAGCTCCCGCACTGTAGATATCGCTGGAGGCACTACTGATGGTACGGTTGTTGCTGCGGACACCACTGAGGGTGTCCAGATTGCAGAGGACGTGGGTTCCGCGGAACCGGACCCACCATCTTGTTGATCGACGGCGCTTTGCGCCACAGGTTTGCTTCACCTACCACTCTAGTATTTAGATTTTTATGCATTGGGGACAATTGCATGCTTTTTTGTTGGGGGTGGGGTAAATGGATAGTGAGTGTTAGGGTGAAGTCTGAGTAGCCCAATTCACTATCCTCTTTTGGGGTTTTCTTGCCTGTGTTCTTTTTCCCCAAAAGACTGATTACTTTTTCTGTTGAACCGGCATGTTTATATCTTTTGTACATAGTTTAATTCTGGAGCATGATGGCTAAAATGATATCCTGATAAACTGGAAAATAATGCATGACTAGGCATAGTAACTGATAATTGTGTGGCTCTAAGCATGAAATAGAGTTACACCATTGCATTACCCTAAGTCTTAAATTCGAACTAGGTTTCTGACAATCTGGTATAGTGATGAGATGTTAAGTGAGAGTGAGGAAAATTTGAATAGTCCACTATTGGTACTGAGCTAGAACTTGCCTAGTTAGTGCTGCTAAAAGTAAGCTGTAATAGACAATTAGGAAAGGATCATAGGCCCTTATTCTATATAGCCCATTTCTAGCCTAAATAAAAGAAACCAAAGAAATTTATCCTTCTTTGATCCAAATAATCTGAGCTTAAAATTAGACCTTTCTTTTTCACCCCAACTGATCTTTTCTGGGAACAACGTGTTGGCCCTGGTCCCTCCTTGGACATGTGCACCTCAGCTTATGCCAAAAGCATAAGTTGAGGGTGGCTAATGCAGGAACAACCTTCGTTATGGCCCTGACCCAATTTTTGGGTATTGTGTACCTTGAGTCATGGCAAAGCCATGAGTTGAGGGTGGCTATTAGGAGGAATGCTCTGGAAAGTGGGGTTGAAAGAACAAAGAAAGAGAAAGAATAGAAGTAAAGTGACTCAAGAATTTGTTGAAAGAAAGTAAAGAAAAAGAAAAATATACAAGAAATACAAGCAAGAAAAGAAGAGAGTCATTTACACAAATGAAGAAAGAAGAGAAAATAGCAAGGTGAAAGAATATGAGAAACTGGGCGTGATAAAATGATAGAAAGTGGAAGGTTTAGCCGATATGTCAAGGAGGGCAAAAAGTCACTAAAGTATACCTAAATATACCCTACCTGACCCTGAGCCTATGTTACAAGCTAAGGAAGTCCAATCGTGATCCTAAGGGTTGTATAGCGAACTAAAGGCAGTGAAAATAAGGGAAATCGTATGGCAATAGGTATGAATGAGTGTGACTTTGTTCTGAGAGCGAGTGTTGAAAAGTAATCCTTATACTCAAACTGAAATCATTTTGTGAAAAATGAGGATTTTGTTTTAAAGTGAGGACGCTAGTTGCAATACCGGAATTGTTAGCACCTCGGTGAGAAAGTGAAGAGGATAGGTGTTAATGCATGGTAAGTCTTTGTCATGTTCTGATCCCACAAAATTCAAGCCTAATAGTGATAGCATGCATAGATTTGATGAGATTAATCG
>NC_028641.1:44204404-44205174 GCF_001406875.1 Solanum pennellii | reverse complement strand
ACCGTTGTGCCTATGACGGTCCGTCATACTTGCCGTCGAGGGTAATGAAGAAGAGCAGCAGAAGAAATTGCAAAAGTATGGGAGGACGGAGTCCATGACGGTCCGTCGTGACCATGACGGTCCGTCGTGACCACGACGGTCCGTCGCGAGGTCTGTCGACCCAACCGCATTTTGGCAGATTTCCAGCAATTAGAATTCTTGTTTAATTAGGTTTTTGTTTTTTTATAAATAGTTCAAAAAACCTCGTTTTTAAGGTTAGACACCTGATAGTTAGACTCTTAGATTGTTAAAACTCCGTATTGGTAAACATTGTATTGGGAGATTCTTGATAATCATTAGACTTTTCGTGAGATAATTGATTACTTTGAGAATTTTTGCAAGTGATTTTTTGTAATTAATCAAGCAAACTTTTGGATTTTATTCTTTCTCATTGAAGTAAGTACATGAACTCTTATTTAATATATTTGAATATTGTGTTTATGGCCATGAGTAACTAAACTCCATAACTAGGGTTGTGGGAACCATGGGCAAATAATGAGATAAACCCTAACTAAAATAACAATTCTAGAATAGTGTCTTGCATGTATTAATAATTATTTCGCTTAGAAGTCTTTTTAACAGATGGCCAACGTTAGAACTCGCCTTAATGCTACTTGGCGGACCAAGGAGTTAGATAATAGGAAAAGAATTAGGAACATAGATTTAGTGTATACTATCTAATAGGCTAGTATTAATTGGTACGAGGTAATAACTTAGTCAAATATCGAATA
>NC_028641.1:44172777-44203593 GCF_001406875.1 Solanum pennellii | reverse complement strand
CCTTAATGCTACTTGCCGGACCAAGGAGGTAGATAATAGGAAAAGAATTATCAACATAGATTTAGTGTATACTATCTAATAGGCTAGTATTGATTGGTACGAGGTAATAACTTAGTCAAATATCGAATACGATGCTTAATATGAGGTAAAGATAAGGGTTAGGAAAGCAACACACGTAGCCGGACCAAGGTGCGGAGTGAGATTTTCTAGATGCCGGACCAAGGATTTAGAAATACATAACTTGTCACTTTGCATGCAAGATACTAGGAGAGAATTGTTATAGTTAGAATTATCAAGTTATGAACCTGTGGGGAACACGTAAACCCTAGTTACTTTGATTAATTGATTAAAATCCAACATTCAAAGCTGTTAAGTGTCTCTTTCAATTGCGTTATTTATTTTCACTCATTTAGAACTAGAAACCCCCCTTTTAATTGTTTTTACTTTCCAAGGAAGTCATTGACCAAATAATAGTAATAACAAGTTGAAGTTAAGTCTATACTATTTTCCTCGTGGGAACGATCCCAACCTCACTAGTTGGGTTATTTACTTGACACGACCGCTTTACTTCTTATTTGAGAAGTAAGTTTGAGCGTATCAATGTTGTTCTTATTCTTATACTACGATGTTTTAATAAAAAAAAAAGCATATTTCCATTAAATGTCCATTTTGATGATTCTTATATCTATCTCTAATGTGATTCACAGGTGAAGGTGCTTTTGGGAGCGAAGCTTGGATTATAGGATCCTTCAAGGATGTTTGAAGTATGTCCTAATTTGACTCGAGGGCACATATATATATTTTGATTTCTTATTTCGAAGTATTGTAATAGACTTCGTAGTACTATATTTCTATTGTATGGGTCGTGTACCAAGTATTCTTATGTCAAGGATTTGATGATATTAGACATAGTATTTCCTATGGGTTTTATATGAAAGAGTTTTTGTAGACTATTCGAATGTTATGATAAATTTGAATTCCACACTACTTTTTATATATGTATATACGATGAATGATACGAATGGGCATGTACAAGACCTCCGAGAGGTCAAGCACTCTGTGTCGCGACCTAAGAATGCCCTAACTTCTAGGGTATAGGTGAGGATCGTGACAGATGTGGTACCATATCATGGGTTATAAAAGTGGTCTTAGGAATCAAAAAGTCTCATCAAGTCACGTCCAATAGATTCTTGACTATCGGTGTGAGTCGCGACACATCTATGGGCGAGAGGCTATAGGACCATAGAGTTTCCCTTCTTTTCAACTCCTATGTCGTGCAGTAGAGTAAAAGTTATGAGTATTCTTTTCGTATGTTTTTCCTTGTGTTATAGGAGATGAATAAGAGGAGGACACCAGCTAGGAGTGTTGAGGAGAATGATGTAAATAAGGAGATTCTTCCATAAGTTGAGAAAGTTCCTCAAAGTGATCAAGGTGATCAAGTCCCTATTGTGAGTGATGTTAATGAGGTTTCGATTGTTTTCCCGGAAATGAATAATGGGGATATTAGAGAGGCTTTACTTACTTTAACCCGAGCTTTGATTACCCATGTGAATATGGGTGTTGAGCCTAGAGTTAATATTGTGGAGAGCAGTATGATATCTATATTGAGAGATTTTGTGAGGATGAATCCTCCCATCTTTCTTGTATCTAAGGTGGGAGAGGATCCCCAGGATTTCCTACATGGAGTGTACAAGGTGTTGAGTGCCATGGGGGTGACTTCTAGGGAGAAGGGGGAGTTAGCTTCCTGTCAATTGAGGGAGGTTTCTCAAGTGTGGTACACTCAATGGAAGGATAATAGGTCAGTTGAGTCAGTTACTATTGAGCGGGAAGAATTTAAAGAAGGTTTTCTAGGAAAGTACTTTCCCCGTGAGAGAAGGGAGGTAAAGGTAGAGGAGTTTATCAATCTTAAGCAAGGCAATTTGAGTGTTGAGCAATAATCTTTTAAGTTCTCTATGTTGTATAGATATGCTCCATCCTTAGTGTCTAACCCTAGGGATAAGATGAGTAGGTTTATGACCACGGTTGCTGACCTAGTGAGAGAAGAATGGCGTACGACCCTGTTACATGATGATATGACCTTATCTAGACTCATGGTTTATGCTCAATCAATTGTGGAGTCTAAACTTGGTAGCATTGCTAGAAACTTTAAAAAAAGTGGGTCAAGTAATCAAATTGAACCTAGGTTCAAGAAGAAGGTTTCAAGTCAAGAAGAACCTAGGAGTGCTAATGTAAAATTTGAGAAAGGAAGTGGTTCTGAAAATGGCAAGCCTACATGTGCTACTTGTGGAAAGAGGAACTCTTGGAATTGATATTGGGTACCGAGAGTTAATTTGGATGTAGTAAAGATGGACACAAAGTAAGGAATTTTACTAGTATATATGATTAGAAAGTTGCTCCTAATGTTTCAAAAGATGATGCTCCAAAGAAGAGGCGTGTCACATCCGGGAATACTCCCTAGATGTAATCGGCGTCGTCGTTGTAACACTTTGAAAATCCAAGACTTTTCATAAAGCCTAACATAGGTTTCATGAGACCTAAGTACTTTTTTAAGTCCATTTTAATGAATATAGGCCATTTAGGAAGTTTAAGAACCAAAACATCGAAGAACGTCCATGACGTCCGGATGTTGGTTCAAAGGGGTGCAAGCGTGCCATAGCCTATTTGATTAGATTTTAGGGTTCGGAAATTTACGAATAAAGGTGTAGGGGTATCTAACAGGTTTTTAGGTTATTTCATGGTTGAAACGTGAGGGTACGACTCCCCAAGGACCGACCAAGGGCCCTTGAGGAGGACCCTTGCAGTTTGAGGCAACACTAGCTAGAAGTGTCCATCGATGGGACAGTAGACATCCCATGTTGTGATTGACAGGGCGTCATTTCCAGCGTCGTCCCACACTTGGATTGTTGAGGAATCCCCTCGGCCGCACAGCCTCTGAACTTACCACCGAGGTACAGGCTACGATCTGTGTATGGATTGACGGGGCATTGATGACAACGCCATCCCACACTAAGTCAATTCATGGAAGACCCTTACCTGCATGGTCTCTTACTGGACCAACGAATGTGTATCACGGAGGCGGTATTGGTCCGTTGACTGACCCACGGTCCATCGATCGTGTTATCATTGCTGACATAGCAAACTCCCTACACATTCTAAGTTAGTCTTATTAAATTAAATAGGTGGTTTAGCAGTTAGATAGGGATTAATGGGAGAATAATTATCTAATTTAACTCCCAATATAACTACCCTTAACCCTCATTAATCTAAACATAACTCACAAAATAAACCCCTTCCATCTCTCTTATTTCTCACTCTACTTGAACTCACGATTGAAGACTAGTAAGCATAGGGATTTGAGGGATGGAAAGGGACGATTTTACCATCAATTATTCATCAAACATTAAGGTATAGGATCAAATTCACGTTTGAGACTCTTCCCTCAAAGTGTTCCTTCAAAATGGATTTCAAAACTTGAGTTTTCATTTGGGTTTCATCCAATTACGAAATTAAAGTAATGGATTGAGTTGTTGATGATTTATTTAGGTTATCTTGAATATATTAACATGTATTTTAATTTGATTATGGTAATTTTTTTATTGTTTGGTCAAAATTGAAGAAAATGATCCTCAAACCCTAACCCTAGGTTGTGATTTTGATCTATATAGTATTGTGATCAGTCAATTGACTTGGTTATTGATTAGATTACTATACTATGATGTTATTATGAATAAATTAATGTGAATTATATTCCTATCATGTTAGTTCCTGAGATGTGATTTAGGTTATGAAGTACATTGTGAAATTGACATATGTATCTTGTCTTAAGCTATGATCTAGTGTTGAATTGTGTTATAGATATGCAATTGGCCTTGTTATCTTATTGGTTATCATTGTGATATGATGTTACTCCCCTAATTGGGTTGAGTTATGGGTTGATGGTAAGACCTTGGTCATAAAAGTTGAAGAAGACTTCATAAATCTTAGAATCTCTATCCTTACTTCCAATAGTGATAAATTGTGGTTAAGTTATGATGTTATATTGGAGTATGCCTTATACTAGGATGATAGGGTGGTATGATGTTGATTGAAAATGTCTTGACTATGTTCTAAGGTTGAATAAGGTGTATGTGATATAAGGATGGTGAAAACTATTAATGTGCCTTGATATGCTATGAAATGCTAATTTGTTAACCTCACTTATATGAATTGTGATGAAAGGACTTATACTCATACAACTCTCATTGGGCTATTGATGATGACGATTATACAAGGGGTAGAACCTATGACCTAAACTAAGTTATGATTGATAATTAAAGGCTTAAAGACATTGCAAAAAGGAACTCTAGCTTAGCACCGAGTGAACTAGATTGAGGAGTGTCCCTTCCCACATAGGGAAGATAAGAACACTACATTACTCTTGATATTGGAGACTATAATGCATGGCGCATAACGAGGGTCTCAACTATATCTCCTTGTTCTTGAACTATGTTGCCCCCACAAAAATACTAGCTGGTGGATCCACGTTGTTTCTATGTTTTATATTTTGGTACTACTTTGACAAGTAGTTTGCCTTCTTTCGATGTATAGTTATATGACACCAGACTCCACACTAGCTCATGTGGTCTATTGTCGGTTAGGGCAAGATCTTCCCAAAAGGTTAAATGAATTAAAGGACTTGGACTCTAACTTGGATAATCTAAGAGGTCTAGCTTAATTTATGTAGGTGTATGGGACTCCAATTAAGCATTGAACTAGTTATCGTTGAGGGGAGTCTTAGGAGGATTTTCTTACATATGTTTATGATATGATGATATATGATATGTATATGATGAACTTGGCGCATTGTTGATACTACATGTTGATTAGTTCACTTATGAGTATGCCTTGGGTTATAATGTTAAACATAAGATTAAATGTAAATCTAAATGTTATGTTACGTAAAGTTGGACATGGGTTATGGTTTCTTTTTGAGGCTAGTTGATTGAGTAAGGTTATAAGGCTTCGCTTGTCCATTCCACTTGTTGACTTGATAAGGATTCATGAGTAGTTTTCGTGATTATTATGATATGGTTGACTCTTAATCATTCTTGTGATGTTATTCCTTGATGATAGGGTTGTAGTAAATCATGGTTTCAAGTATGTTGGAACATGTATTACTTGTTGAGTAAAGCAAGTTTGGTTGGTTGATATTACTTGCTTGGCTTTGCATTAGGTTTAAAAAAGGGTAAAATGACATATTTTGAATAAAAGTCCCTTTTTAGAATGTTTTGCTACTATATGTGTATAAGGTCTCATACTTAGTACATGTGGACTACTAACTCCATTTTCTTCCCTTTTTCCAAACATTTTAGGTTGCGGTCGTTGAAGGCTCATTCGGGACGACATGAAGAATTCTTGGATATTCTCTATCATCCAAGTGGGTAGGTCCTCTCGTTTTGAGGACAATGCCAATATCTTGCTTATTAAGTTTCTTTGTTACGAGTTTAAGAATCTTTTATCTTCATTCCACATTCATTTTGTAGGAATTGTATAAGCCTATATGTGGTTTCTTTACATTTGATGTAGGGATATGCCTATATTGTGCTAATCGTTTAGACGGTATGATATGACACAATCTTTGAGACTATTTTTTATCTTGTATATATGTATGTGCATTAAAATTAGAAGTTTATGTAACCCTCCTATGCGAAGGGTCTATATATACTCTATACGACTGTATATTATGTGTATGCAGAGGTCTATGTAAACCTCCAAGTATATGTAATGACAAGTTGTAAATTTTCCACATTTTTCATCCTATGAATGTAATGACCTGAAACTAACAGGCTAGTCTTAGTCCTTAAAAAGTAAGATGACGCCGGTTACGTCTAGGGGGTAAACTCGGATGTCACAAACTTGGTATCAGAGCATGAGGTTGAATATCATTTATCTAGGCATCTCTCTCTACCACGTCTATGTAGGTTTGTATTCATAATTATGATGTGTGCCACACTTAGGAGTAGGAACCTATATAATGCTTAGGAATCGCTCTCTTTCTTGGAAATCTTATATTGTACCATTAGAGTATACATGTGGTGTGCTTTTGCATTTAATACTACTGTTGTTCTTATAGAAAGCATGAACACTCGAAAAAATGCGGCTCGAAGACTTGAAGAGGAAATTGCCAATGCCGGAGTTCCTCCTTGTGGTAAGCAAGATCCTCCACTTGAAGAAGATGCTAATGTGGAGAAAGCACCGGTCAATCCTCCTTTTTTGACCGATGAGAATATAAGAACCGCTCTTCTTCAAATCGCGCATGCTATAAACACTCAAGAACAAGCGGCCACAACTTAAGCCTAAGCTATGACGGCTCAAGAAAATCGGGAGGTTGTGACTTGTCCTCATCAACAAGTCTATACTATGGTTCCCATCTAAGGGACTTAACTCGAATTAACCGTCCTACTTTTGACGGGTCTAAGGTTGATGAAGACCCCCCAATAATTCATCGATGAACTCTCTAAAATACTTTTTTCTATGGGGTTTTCCATAAGTGAGAAGTCCGAGTTGGCGACTATCAACTCAAGGACATGGCGCAAGCCTGGTATGTTCAATGGAGGGATAATAGGCCATTGAGGGGTGGTCCGTTGACTTGGGAGATCTTTAAGACGACTCTTCTAGATCGGTTCTTCCCTAGGGAGATGAGGGAGGAACAAGTGGTGGAGTTCATCAACCTTCACCAAGGATAAAGAAGTGTCCATGAGTACTTTTTGGAATTCAATAAGTTGTCCAGATATGCTCCTTCTTTGGTCTCGATCCTAGAGACCAAATGAGCTATTTTGTGACAGGAGTGTTGGAGGACTTACAGGAGGAGTGCCATGCGGCCATGCTACATGACAACATGAACATTTCCCGTCTTATGGTGCATGCAAGAAGGGTAGAGGAGGAAAGGGCATAGAGAAAGAGTAGAGATGCTAAAAGAGCAAAATCATTTGATGGAGATTATTTAAAGAATAGGCTTTAAATACAAGACAAGCCTAAATTTAAGAAGCAGATTTCTAATCTAGTCCCTTCCAAGTTTCTGAAACCTAGTGGTGATAGGGTGTCTGACCCTAAATTCAAGAAGGGAAAAGGTACTAATTAAAAACCCGAGAAACCAACTTGTAGAAAGTGTGGCAAGAAGCACTATGGTGATTGCCTTAAGGGGATGGATAATTTCTTAAGTCGTGGCAAGAGTGGTCACAAGATGAGAGATTGTCTAAGCATTAAAAGTCAAGACAAGGGTAGTGGTCAAGCTCAAGAAAGTGGTTCTAGTGATGCTCCAACGAAGAACTGCTTCTATGCTCTCCACTCTAAGGGTGAGCAAGAGACTTCTCCTGACGTGGTGGCCGGCATGTTGAAAGTCTTCTATTAATGTATATGACTTACTTGATCCCGGTGCTACTTTATCCTTTGTTACTCCTCTAGTAGAAAAGAGTTTGATATTTTACCCGATATTTGGCATGAACCTTTTATAGTGTCTACTTCTATGGGTGAGTCGGTTGTTGCAAAAAGGGTGTATAGAGATATGTCAAATAATTATGCCCAATAAAGTTTCTTATGTTTATCTAGTAGGACTCGATATGCTTTATTTTGATGTTATGTTGGGTATGGATTAGTTGCATGCATGTTTTGCCTCCATTGATTGTAGGACAATGGTGGTATGGTTTAACTTCCCAAATGAACCCGTTGTAGAGTGGAAGGGGGGAAATTCTATTCCTAGAGGTTGTATTATCTCTTGTCTAAAAGCACGTAAGATGATCTCAAAAGGTTGTCTATACCATATTGTAAGAGTCCAAGATTTAGACTCTGAAATTCCTCCCATTGAGTCGGTCCCCGTAGTGAGTGAATTTCTTGAGGTTTTTCCTAATGACCTTCCCGGTATTCCTCCAAAATGGGAAATCAATTTTTGTATTGATTTGCTACCAGATACAAATCCCATTTCAATTCCTCCTTATCGGACGGCTCTTACGAGTTGAAGGAGTTGGAACTTCAAGTCAAGGATTTACTAGATAAGGGTTTTATAAGGCCAAGTATTTCTCCATGGGGTGCTCCGGTTTTGTTTGCAAAGAAGAAAGATGGGTCCTTGAGAATCTGTATCGACTACCGCTAACTCAACAAGGTCACTATGAAGAATAAGTACCCTGTTCCTTGGATTGACGACTTGTTTGATCAACTCCAAGGGGCGAATTAATTTTTGAAAATTAACTTGAGATCGGGGTATCACCAACTTAGTTTGAGAGGTGAGGATTTACCAAAGATTGACTTTCGGGGTATCCTTAACTTGATGCTTCTAGTGGGGCTCGAACCCAAGTGACACCCCATTTGTGAAACTGGGTTACTTCGGGTAGCTCCAACCCGAATTGCTCTTTTAAATTAAATTAATTAATCAATTTATTAATTCCTCAGGTTAATTACAATATTACCCTTGGCCTGGAAAAGACCATTTCACCCCTGGACCCTCAAAACTTAAAATTTCCTCTTTTAAGTCTCGTAAAGACTCTTTTGATTAAATCTTCGTTTTTGAGAGCCTCACATGGTTGGTTCCAACCTTTCCAAGCTCAACTAACTCCCCAAGTTAGTTGTCTTGGTCGTAGTAATGGTTATGAGGTCTGGTTCTACGCGTATAAATCCGTTTGAACCTTGGTCTATTCGCAAGCATTCTTGACCCCTTAAGTATTTATCCTATTAATTTTTAGGGTTGTTAAATTATCCCCCCTTAGGAACATTCGTCCCCGAATGACACTACCACTTCATATTGTAATACCAGTCAGATCATAATAAAATTACTATGCACAGTCAAGCAATAGAAAAAAAATACGGAGAGATAAGGAACATAGGCTTAAGAGTATGAAGTCTAACCTCAAGAGCTGAAAAGATTAGGGTAGCGGGATCTCATGTCGGCCTTAGCCTCCCACGTAGCACCATCAACAAGATGATTTCTCCACAATACCTTCACTATGGCAATCTCTTTGTTCCTCAACCGCTTGACCTGTCTTCCTAAGATCTCAACAGGTACCTCTTCATAAGACAAGTCTTCACCAACCCCCATACCTTCAACAAGTAGGATTAGTACTGGATCACCTAGGAACTTCTTCAACAGAGAGACATGAAAGACTGGATGAACAAAAGCTAGCTCCGCAGCAATGCTAACTCATAGGGTACCTCACCCACACGCTGTAGGATCTCATATGGACCAACATACCTCAGACTATGCTTTCCTTTTCTACCAAATCTCATCACCCCTTTCATAAGTGATATCTTCAAGTAAACCTGGTCACCAACGTTAAACTCTAAGGGCCATTTTCTGTTATCAGCATATGACTTCTACCGACTGTGTGCAGTAGCAAACCTGTCCCTAATCACTCTGACCTTCTATAAGGCCTCATGAATAATCTCGGGACCCAAAATGGATGACTCTCCAACCTCGAACCACCCAACAGGAGATCTACACCTTCTACCATATAGTGCCTCAAACAGTGCCATCCCAATGATGGAGTGATAGCTATTATTATACAAGAACTCTATCAAAGGCAATGGTGCCATCCCAATGCTGGAGTGATAGCTATTATTACACAAGAACTGTATAAAAGGCAGATGGTCATCCTAGTTACCTCTGAATTCAATCACACACACTCTCAACAAGTCATCCAATTTCTGAATGGTGCACTCTGCTTGCCCATCTGTCTGAGGATGAAAGGCAGTACTAAGCTTTACCTGCGTGCCCAAGCTCTTTCGGAAAGATCTCCAGAAATGTGAAGTAAACTGAGCTCCTCTATCTAAAATGATAGACAAAGGAATCCCATGCCATCTCACAATTTCATCAATGTAGAGTCTCGCATAATCCTCGGCTCTGTAAGTAGACTTCACAACGATAAAGTAGGCAGACTTAATCAATCTGTCCATAATAACCCATATGGAATCATGCTGTCTCCTAGTCCTCAAAAGACCAACCACGAATTCAATATTAATGGTCTTCCCACTTCGAAGTCGAAACATCAATAATCTGAGTAAGACCACCAGGCTTAAGATGCTCTGCTTTAACCTGCTGACAATTAGGACAATTGGCCACATATTCTGCAATGTCCTTCTTTAACCATCCCACCAATAAGTATGCTTAAGATCATGATACATCTTTGTGGAACCTAGATGTATGGAATATATGGAACCATGGGCGTCCACAATAATCTTGGTCCGCAAATCATCCACATCTGGTATACACAGCCTGTCCTGATACCTGAGTATGCCATAACCTCCCAAAGCGAAAGACTCATTCATCTTCATCAGTACTAAGTCCTTCAGCTCCATCAACAAAGGATATAGATCTGACCCTACTTGACTTCAACTACCAAGGATGATTCACAACTAGGAAGAACTGAAACATCCCCACTAGTAGAGTCAACAAATCGCACACCCAGACTGGCCAGTCTGTGTACATCTTTCAGCAGCTCTTTCTTCTCATCCTCAACGTGGGCTGTACTTCCCATGCTCATCCTGCTCAAAGCATCAGCTACAACATTAGCCTTACCTGGAGGGTAGTGCACATTCATGTCATAATCCTTCAACAGCTCCAACCATCTCCGCTAACGTAGATTCAACTACCTCTATGTGAACACGTACTGGAGACTCTTATGGTCTGTGAACACATCCACATGCACTCCATACAGATAATGCCTCCACAGCTTCAGTGCAAACACCACAGTTGTCAACTCCAGGTCATGAGTGGGATAATTCTTCTCATGAACCTTGAGTTGTTTGGAAGCATAAGCTATCACCTTACAAGCCTACATAAGAACACAACCCAAACCAACCCTAGATGCATCACAATAAACCGTGTAATTCTCACCACACTTCGGCAGAGTAAGAATCGAGGCTGAAGTGAGTCTATCCTTGAGCTCCTGGAAACTCTTCTCACAAGTCGCCATCCATTCAAACTTGGCTTTCTTCTTAGTTAGAGCTGTCAATGGGGCAGCAATGGAAGAAAAGCCCTCCACAAACCTGCGGTAGTAACTAGCCTATCCCAAAAAGCTACGAATGTCAGTGGGAGTAAGGCGCTTTGGCTTGTTCTTTACAGCCTCCCTGGGGTCCACCTCCAGACCCTGATCGGATACAACATTACCCAGGAAGTTCACTGATCTAAGCCAAAATTCACACTTGTTGAATTTGGCATACAACTGGTGTTGTCTAAGTACTTGCAAGGTTAGTCTAAAATGTTGTTCATGCTCTTCCTTGGTCTTAGAGTAGATGAAAATGTCATCAATGAATACTATGACAAAAGAGTCAAGGTATTCACGGAAGACCCTCTTCATGAGATCCATAAATACAACAGGTGAATTTGTGAGACCAAATGACATGACTAGAAACTCATAGTGACCATAGAGGATACGAAAGGTTGTCTTTGGAATATCTCCATCCCTAACCCAAAGGTGATGGTACCCTGAACGAAGATCAATATTTGAAAAGAAACTAGACCCTTGGAGTTGGTCAAACAAAACATCTATCCTGTGAAGTGGATACTTGTTATTGATAGTGACTTTGTTGAGCTGCCGATAATCGATACACATTCTAAGGGCCCCATCTTTCTTCTTTACCAATAACACTGGAGTGCGCCAAGGGGATATGCTTTGCTGAATGAAACCCTTATCAGTGAATTCTTTTAACTGCAGCTTCAAATCTTTGAGTTCTGCTAGAGCCATTCTATAAGGAGAAATTGAGATTGGTTAGTATCAGGTTCTAAGTCGATCTCTCGAAGGGGAGGGACTCTAGGAAAATCTTTAGGAAACACATCTTGGAACTCATCCACTACAGGCACTGAGTCTATGGAAGGAATATCATGATCTTAATCATTAACACTCACAAGATGACATAGTAACCCCTTGGACATCATGATTTGAAATCAAGGAATTAGGACGACTAGAATTGTACCCCTCCCAGACTAACTCTTCTTCATTAGGGAAGCGAAATCTCACTACTTACAACTATTGGGCAATCCTTGTGAATCCAGTCCATGCCAAGAATAAAATCAAAATCATGCATGGGTAACTCAACCAAGTTAGCACACATATTCTTACAACTTACAACTATTGGTCAATCCTTGTATACACTATCAGTTCTTACATTTTCTCCAAAGGCGTACTAACTACTATAGGATAATGCAGAACTTCAGGTAGTACTTCAAAAGTAAGGGCAAGCAGATGAGTCACAAAGGAAAGCTTAGACCCTGGATCAAGTAAATCATAAACAGAAGTTGAGAATACTTGCAGCATACCTGTGACCACATCAGCGGACTTCTCCTGCATCTCCCTGCCCTTCAGAGCATAGAATATGTTCCTCTTGGGAGGCTCGACTGCTGCTGCACCCTGTGGGTTAGGCCTAGGCTAAGCATTACCTCCAGCCTGATCTCTATTTTGTGGAAGATCTCTGACCATGTGTCCACTCTTACCACAACCGAAGCAGGCATTTTTGTCCTGTTTGCACTCTCCACTGTGAGTTCGGCACACTTAGACCAATTCTTATTAGGACGCTACATCTCACCTCCATTTCCCTTCTTGGGCTCAGGTCTGCCTCCTCTAGATGTAGCACCCTCTGAGGATTGGAATTCCCAGAACTCTATTTCCACTTTTTGAACCTTGACTGCTCACGAACGCCAAAGTTGTTTCTGTGGCCTCCATGGCTGGAACCTGCCTGATCTTGAGGCCTAGGCCTCCTAAAATCACAAAAAACTCTCTTTTTGCTCCTATCCTCTACCTGGTGGACATGCACCATCAACCTGGAAAGATCCATATTATCATTAAGCATCGCAGATCGACACTCCTCCTCCAGGTCCCCATTGATTCCTGTGAGGAACCTGCTCATCTCATCCCTGCTGTTAGAAACCAAGGAAGTAGCACACCTGGATGATTTCAAAAAAGCTCAGTATTGTCCCCATTATTGCTATTAAATACTAGGGAAAGTAACATACCTTGATAGCTTAACAAACTTTAGGGAATACTCCTTGACTATCATATAGCCTTGTTTAAGGTTGATGAACTCCTCAACCTTGGCTTCCCTCATCTTTCTAGAGAAGAATCTCTCCAGAAATGTTATATTGAACAGCCCCCAAGTAACTGGCACTCCACTTAAGACTCGACTATCTTGCCACATCTTGCACCAAGTTTGTGCAACATCCTTAAGCTGATAGGAAACCAGCTCAGCCTTCTCAATATCAGTGTCCCCAATATCCACAACGATCTTATGCACCTCCTCTAAAAACTCTTGTGGATCCCCTGATGTCTTAGTCACTGTAAATATAGGAGGATTCAACTTCGTGAAATCTCGCAGTCTGTCAGCCATGCTGCGAACCGGTGGGTTCTCCCTCTAAACATCTTGCTGATTGACTTTGAGGTCATAGCCTAAGCCTGCATGGTGATATCTTGTGCCATCTGGGCCAGAGATTCCCTCACCTCAGCATCAGTCAACCCAGGAGGGTTAACTGGAATGGCCACTCCTTCAGCTGGAGCCTGAGGTGGAACTTGATTGTCCCCAGCAGCTGCTCCTCCTCTCCTCTGACCAATAGCTCTCCTAGTGTTCATTCTTTGAAAACAACAAGGATTGATATTAGACACGCTCATAACACCAATAACTCAGACATTAGGAATAGCATTATAAGATTAGAAGAAGGGAAATTTTCCTACGCATCATGCAGTCTCTAATCAAGGATAGTGGTGCACTTCACTACCATGACTTAGAACCTACTCAATGTGGTTGATGTGAACTTATTATTCTTGGAATTTAACCTAGTGCTCTCATACCAACTTTGTCACGACTGGAATCTAGACCCAGATGAGACCGGCGTCGTTAACCTCTCAGAGGTCGCAGACAAGCCTACTTTCTTTATTCATATTTCACTAGGTTAATTTTAGCATAAAATTTGAAACTTTTTGTTCTTTAACATACTTGCTAAACATTCTTAACATTTCATTCATCATCAACCGTCTAACATTAAGAGATAAGCAACTGAAAGAAATAGTTCAATAAGTATTAGGTGTATAATTGCCAAAATGGCACCAATACAAAGTCTGAATAAAAACAGGAAAGAAACGCTAGTGGAATATGCTCCACTAGCACAACTCTAAAACTAAACTACAATGTATAACAGTAGCATCCTCGAAAGCATGAGGACCTACCAGGACTGAATGAATGCTGAAGGTCCGGATATCTGCAACGACGATCCTGTAGCTCTATCATCCACCTGTGCCTGCACCTAAAATTGTAGAGTTGTATAGGGTTAGTACACACTTGTACTAAGTATGGGTATATGCAAGCACACACCAAGCACATGCATGAGAAAGAATATCTCTTACCTAACAACATGATTATGGGAAGTCAAGTGAGTGGACTTGCCAAATTTGGATTATGTTAGTCATTGAAATTTCCAAATTTGGATTAGGAAAGTCCATGAGCTTCCCATATTTGGATTAGGAAAGTCATGCAATGAGAGTAACATGTATCATCATAAATATCATATTGCACACAACACATAACATAGAACATATAGCTTCTTGCATATCATTCATTCATATGTCATGAGACCTTGGAATCATGGAATTGACATTAATACTTTCAAAAATGAGGGCTCAACATATGGGACCTCAACTAGGGAGTCTTCATTAGCAAACATAGAGTATGTTTCATTTATTCATACGTAGTTCATTTCATTTCTTTCATAGGCTAGTGCGGAGACCAGCTATATCTAGGATGTAGTTTAAGAATTTCATCGGGTTTGCTGTGCAGTGATCAAGAATAACCGAATGTCATTACTTGAGTCTAGCTCACCTCTTGATTATCCTATCCTAACACATTTTGGTATCATTCATTTCATTATGTGCTTCATTTGAGGCTGGCCTCATTCATTCATTGGGAACATTAACTTTAACCGACATAGATCATGTGAGCATTATTAAATCCAGTGTATCCCCCACACCGAAAAGAGGTGGAATCACCCCCAAAGTAACCCAATAACATGTTAGCGTACATGGGAATTTAACCCTGCCAGATCCCTATATTGGCAGTATACGATGACTAGGAGTTGTAAGGATACCCATACCCAGCAAGCCGGACATTCATATCTCATGAGAGTTATGTGAACCTCCGCCCTTCCCAAAAGAAGGCATCACCTCTCATAACTAGTCTATCGGTGCTCAGTATAAAGTTCCATTACATTCATCTCATACGTCAATGAAGCTGGCTTCGATTATGAAGACATCATAGCTCATTAGATGATTTCTCATCTCATCATTCGTATTGAGTGTGTTAAGCTCAAATACTCTTTTTAGAGTGTTCATAGAGACTGGTCTCTTCATTATCTTACACTCTCATAGGTGAGTACGTATTGGTAACATTTACTTAGGCTCATTTAGGATTGCTCTCATCATTTACAATATCCTCATATCATGTTGTAACCACATTCTTCATCACTAGCACCTTTGCTTTTCATATTTACTCACCTCTTATTAAGTGAATGTTCATTTTATTAGATGCCAATACACTTGGTCATTTGGTGTGTTTCACACCCTTACTTAACCCTTCTAGGGTTTCAATATTTCATTGTTCATTTCATCATTTCAGTTCATCTCATCATATGCCAATGCACTTGGCCATTTAGTGTATCTTACACTCATACTTAACCCTCCTAGGGTTCATCATTTCATTGCATACATATTAGGTTCACTTACTTTTGAATGTATGTTAGAGTTATGTGTCTATACATATAGGCCATGGGGCTTCATTCATAATTCGTTAAGTGTTTCTTACTTTCCTAAGATTATGTAGTACAAGACTTATGTATCTTGTATATATGGAAGATCTTGATTTATATATAAGTAGGTGGCATTATTCTCGGATATTATGTTCACGTATGACTTATGTATCAATACGGTACTTTAGGCAAGGGAAACCAAGTTCAAATCTCTTGGATAACATCTACATTTTCAATGATTTTATTTTTAATCTCCATGACATTGGGACTATAGATTGAACCCCAACATTAATAAAATATCTGTAATTCTCTACTTGATTTTCTTCTTAAATTGGCCGAAGAGTTGTGGGTTCGAACCCCCACAACCCCTTTTTATTTTTCATTAAAATCACTTTTCCAATTTTCTCCCAACCAAGAGGTTGTGGAATCAAACCCCCACAGCTTCTTTGATTTTATCATTTAATTCTCTAGAATAAGGAGGTTGTGGGTTCGATCCCCACAGCCTCCTTATTTGGATTTAATTTCTCTAGGGGCTTGGGAGGTTGTTGGTTTGAATCCCACTCCTCCCATTTATTTTCTTAATTATTTTTTTCCTCTTGATCCTCCTGTTCGCTAGTTCGAATCCCCCAGCCCCCTTTGTTTTTTTCTTTTCTTTTCTCGCGAATTCACAGTAGCCAGGTTCGATTCCCCTTAGCCCCATTTCCTTTTTCACTTCTCGCGAAACCAGTTGCCAGGTTCGATTCCCCTTAGCCTCATTTTCTTTTCCTTTTTTTTGGCGAAACCAGTAGCTAAAGGGTGAGGTCATAGGTTCGAATCCTGGTGGTCTCACCTCTTTAAAATATATTAATTTCCAGATTTCATGGTTAAGCTTTAACCTAAAATAATATTGCATAGTTGGTGCAAATTTTTGTCACTCTTCAACTCATATTCATCAACATTTTCACATTATTCAAAGGTTGCATTCATAAATTGTTTTGATACATTTTTAGGCGCATCTTTCATAAGTTTATTTGGATAAAAGATTTTTATTCAGTCAACCATATTTCATAACAATGAACAACACATTTTATACCCGTTTCACACATAAAATACACATAATGAACTTGTTAATTCATATGTCTAACAGTGAGCTCATTCACTGCCAAAGTTCAATGCCAACGTGCACCCACACACATAATTTTGTTCGTCATACATTGCTTATTATTTTCGTGATTTAACGTTCATAAACATATTCACATTCAATACGAAAACAATACATGCCTAAATCTACCAGCACAAAATACCCAACCTACGAAGTCATTTGGGAGCTAGTGACAAGGACATGCAACGGGGGAACAACCTATGTTTCCGAGTGAATATATTGAATCGTAAGGGGCCTCTTGGGAAAGGGACCAAGAGATAAGAAACCCAAACCTTTTGACGTTTAATCCACACACTACTTGCTGTCCAAAACCCTCTCCAATCACGTCCAACACCAAAACTTTCACCAATTCTCGACGAAACTCCCCTCCCTTTTGCCTAACGTTTTTGGTTAACTTGCTTTCCTTGAATTTTTTGTGTTTGTTCTTCAAGTGTGAAGAAATTTTGTTGTTAAACAGTGCTTGAGTTTTCTTTTGTTAGTCAGAGCGTGAGAGAATGAGAGTTGAGAGACGTGAAAGAGAGTTGAGTGACGTGAAAGAGATTTATTAGGATTAGGAGTGTAGGGTTGAATTTGGTCAAAGTAAGGTTTAATTTAATTTATAAAATCTGATTTATTTATCTTAGATGAAATGACCATTATTCCCTTACAAAATTAAGATTTTTAATCAACAATTAAATCCTTAATTTGATGCTTCTAGTGGGGCTCGAACTCGACTGACACTCCATTTGCGAAAATGGGTCACTTCGGGTCGCCCCAACCCGAATTGCTCTTTTAAATTAAATTAATTAATTAATTTATTAATTCCTTAGGGTAATCACAATATTACCCTTTGTCTGGAAAAGACTATTTTACCCCTGGACCCTTAAAACATAAAATTTCCTCTTTTAAGACAGGTAAAGACTCTTTCGATTAAATCTTCATTTTCAAGAGCCTCACATGGTTTGTTCCAACCTTTCCAAGCTCAACTAACACCCCAAGTTAGTTTGATTAGTCGTAGTAAGGGTTCTGAGGTCTATTTTCACACGTATCCATTCATGTGAACCTTGGTCTAATCGCAAGCATTCTTGACACCTTAAGGATTTATCCTATTCATTTTTAGGGTTGTTACAATAAAACTTTGTCATTTGGTTATAGTGATCTTGTCAATTGCTGCTGTTATACAGATTGTTAGAGTGTTCTTCTCATCAAGGAAAGTTTCTACTTTTGAACATGTATTAATAAATTTAATTATGTGCTGTATCCTATGCATTTAAATTGTTTTACTTATGGATTGGTGTTGGTTTTTAAGCTAACTGTGGATAAAACTTCCATATGTCTCCATGATATACATATTTTAATTATTAAATGGGAAAAATATGAATTGTGTGTAGTGTTGATTTGTTCTCTGATAATGTTGTAGTTGAAGTAATATGAGACATGAGTTGTGCTGAATAAAGATAATGGAAATAACTAATCAATACGTTTAGTAAGTCTTAAGCTAAGTTGAAGAGTAAAGTTCTAGTGATTTGGTAGTTTGGTGCTTTTATGTCTTTCTAGTTCAGAGAACTTCACTTCCTTTGATCTATTAATCATTCAACAGTTTGGTCATGATAATTGTTGTTTGTTATAGCACTTTATTGTTTGCCTGACATTTACTCATTACTTGTTCTAGATTTAACATGAAAAAATGGGTATCTTTCCATCTTTGCTCTTCTCACATATAGTTATGCTAAGAAGCTTAAAGGGAATAATTTCTTTGAAAATGGGCGTGAACTGGAATGCATATATTTATGCACCAATTTGGTTTTTGATTGGAATTTTATGTTAACACTTTTAAATTGGAGAGAATTGATTTGAAATTGAGTCTAGGCTATTTTATTTACAAACAATCTTGTAACATTAGTCTATATATCCACAAGTATGATATAACTTGTCTTCTGTCGTAGTTAATCTGCCTTCTGTCCTAGTGTTCTTTTTGTTTTATCCGAAAACTTTGTGTTTCTCTCATTTTGAAGGCTCCCAAGAAATACCATCTCGGATCGTCAACAACATATTCTTAACGGTCTTGTCAACTTTCCAGCGACTCAAACTCACAAATGCCGCTATCAAATTCTGAGGCAACCCATCTCAATAAAAAATGTTTAAAATTAACTCCAGATGTCAAAAGCTTCTAGATAATGTAGGAAAAGGTGGTTCTTTGTTTTCATTTGAAAAATATAAAGACAACATTGGTAACCAACTGATATCCTTTCATGTTTAGGCTAGCTATAGTAAGATTGACATTGTTAAGGGCTAACAAACTAAATCCCCTGTTCTTAGTAGGTACTGTTCTCTAAATCAATTTCTAGGGCCAATAGTTTATAACATGATCTTTGTTTCCAATCTGTCCATAACATTCTTTGACATAGACATTTTCTTTAATTGTGTATATGATTCTGTATGGAATACTTGCATCGATATTGTCTATCAATTTCAGCAAGACTTCTAACCCCTAGGCTTTAGGATTTTATTTGAAATGTACATCCAGATGTTGTTTCTCTATTTTTTTGCAGTTCAGAAGACCTTGTCCAGTTCCATATCATATAACAAGGATAAGATGTTTCTACCAAGCCATTTAACTTTTCAAAAATTTGACATGTTTGATACGCTCAAACTTACTTCTCAAATAAGAAGAAAAGCGGTTGTATCATGTAAAGAACCCAACTAATGAGGTTAGGATAGTTCCCACGAGGAAAATAGTTTAGACTTAACTTTAATCTATTATTACTACTATTTAGTCAATTATTCCCTTAGAAAACAAAGACAATAAAAGGGGGTTTTTTATTTCTAAATTAATGAAAATAATTAGCTAAATCAAAGTAAACAACTAACAGATTCAAATGTTGGAGTTTAATCAATTAATAAAAGTAACTACGGTTTAAATGTTCCCCACAGGTTCCTAACTTGATAATTCTAACTATAACAATTCTTTACTAGTATATTGCATGCAAAATGATAAGTTCTGTTTTTCTAAATACTTGGTCCGGCATCTAGAAAGTTTCACTCAGCACGTTTGTCCGGCTACGTGTGTTGCTATACTAACCCTTACCTTTACCTCATATTAAGCATTGTATTCGATATTTGACTTAGTTATTACCTTGTACCAATCAATACTAGCCTATTAGATAGTATACACTAAATCTATGATTATAATTCTTTTCCTATTATCTACCTGCTTTGTCCGGCAAGTAGCATTAAGGCGAGTTCTAACATTGGCCATCCGTTAAAAAGACTTCTAAGAGAAAGAATTATCAATACATGCAAGACACTATTCAAGAATTGTTATTTTAGTTAGATTTTATCTTATTACTCACCCATGGTTCCCACAACCCTAGTTATAGAGTTTAGTTACTCATAGTCATAATCACAATATTCATTAATATAATATAATAATTCATGCACTTACTTCAATTAGAAAGAATAAAATCCAGAAATTTACTTGATTAATCGACAAAATCACCAACAACCAACTCTAGAGAAAAGTGTAACAATCAAAAGTGTAATTATCAAAATAATCTCTTCATAAAGAATCTAACATAAAAGTGTCTAATAACCAAAAGTCTAACCCCAAAAATGAGGTTTTTCGAACTATTTATAAAAAAAAACTAATCAAAGAAGGACTCCATTTGCTGAAATCTGTCAAAACGCGGCTGGGTCGAGGGACCTCGCGATGGGTCATCGTGGTCACAACGGGCCGTCATGGACTCCGTCGTCCCATACTTTGCAAATTCTTCTGCTGCTCTCTTCATTACCCTCGACGGCAGGTATGACGGATCGTCACAGGCAGAACGGTCATCGAGAGTCTCTGTTCCATAACACTTAAAATCTTTGAATTTGGGTACTGGGACTACTTCTCTGATCATCAAGACGAACCAGCAGGACGGAATGTCATGGCTACGACGATCCGTCATGCACTTTGTAACCCCACACTTGGTCAGACTTCCCCATCTTCCTTCAGCATCTTCACTACGATGTCACCTACGGACTGTCAGAGGCACGACGGACCGTCACAAGCTCCGTAGGTGGTAACTTTTCTGCATTTTTTGCTCAAAAACTTCCGCGTTCATCTTTAGACAGATATCCTGCAAATAAAGAGAAACTTACATAAAAATTAATACAGAATGGCTGTTGGATTCATACTAAACTTAAGGAAAAAGCATTAAAAATACCGTGAAACCACGGTATATCAACACCCTCAACTTAAATTCGTTGTTTGTCCTCAAGCGATGCACTATGACTCACTAGAAAATCTTTGTACAATAGTATCCATGTTTTATCTTTCCCAATTATTTGGCTATCAATCCCGATCAGTCTCATCATATTTATGCATGTTATCACTATTAGGCTTGAATTATGTGGAATCAGACCATGACACAGACTCACCACGCACTAACACCTATCCTCTTCAATTTCTCACCGAAGTGCTAATATTTTCGGGATTGCAACTAGTGTTCTCACTTAAAAACAACATCCTCATTTTTTCACGCAATGATTTCAGTTGGAGTATAAGGATTACTTTTCAACACTCACTCTCAGAACAAATTCACAACTCATTCATACATATTGCCATAAGCTTTCCCTTATTTTCACTGCTTTAAGTTCGCTATACAACTCTTACGATCACGATAGGACTTTCTTAGCTTGTAACATAGTCTTAAGGTCAGGTAGGGTGTATTTAGGTATACTTTAGTAACTTTTTTCTCTCCTTGACATATCGTCTAAACATACCTCTTTTCATCATTTTATTTCACCCAATTTCTCATATTCTTTTACCTTGCTATTTTCCCCTCTTTCTCCATTTGTGTAAGTGACTCTCTTCTTTTCTTGCTTGTATTTATTGTATTTTTTTTCTTTTTTTTTATTATTTCACTTTTCTTTCAACTGGTTCTTGAGTCACTTTAATTTTGTTCTTTATCTCTTTGTTCTTTCAACCCCACTTTCCAGAGCATTCCTCATAATAGCAACCCTCAACTCATGGCTTTGCCACGAGTCAAAGTACACAATACCCAACGTTAGGTCAGGGCCACAAAAAGGTTTTTTTCTGCATTAGCACCCTCTACTTATGCTTTTGGCAAAAGCGGAGATGCACATGTCCAAGGAGGGACTAGGGCAACACATTATTCCCAGAAAAGATCAGTTGGGGTGAAAAAAAAGGTCTAGTTTAAGCTCAAATCATATGGATCAAAGAGGGATTAATTTCATTCGGTTTTTTATTTAGGCTAAAAATTGGCTATATTGAACAAGGGCCTATTATTCTTTCCTAATTGTCTATTACAGCTTACTTTTAGCAAGACTAACCAGGAAGGTTCTAGCTCAGTACAAATAGTGGACTATTCAAATCTTCCTCACACTCACTTGACATCTTATTACTCTACCAGATTATCAGACACCTAGTTCGAATTCTAGACATAAGGTCATGGAGTGGTGTATCTCTATCTCATGCTTAGTGCCACACATTTATCAACTTCTATGCCTAGTCATGCATCATTTTCATTTCATCAGGATCTCATTTTAGCCATCATGCTTAAGAGTTAAACTACGTACAGAAGATATAGACATGCAAGTTCAACAGTAAAAATAATCAGTCTCTTGGGGAAAAAGAACACTGGCAAGAAAACCCCATAAGAGGATAGTGAATTGGGCTACTCATACTTCACCCTAGCACTCACTTTCCATTTACCCCACTCCCAACAAAAAGACATGCAATTATCCCCAATGCATAAAAAATTGAAATACGAGAGTGGTAGGTGAAGAAAAGTTGGGGCGCAAAGCGCCGACGATCATCAAGCTGGTGTGTCCGGTTCCCCGGAACCCACTACCTTTGTAATTTGGACACCCTCAGTAGTGTCCTCATCAGCAACAGCACTATCAGCAGTGCCTCCCGCTATCGCCACATCTTTGGAGCTAGATGCCCCAGCAACTGACTCTACATCCCTCATCCGACGCGCCTCCTCATCAGCAAGCGAGGCTCTCCTTGCAGCCTCCATCTGACGGCGCTCCTTTTTTCGTGATCTAGCCTCATCCTCCTCTCGACCCTTATGCCTCTTGGAATGCTCTCGAGGGGGAGGTGGTGGAATCTTAGAAGTGGAGAATAAGGCCGCCATCACTATGTCCTCAGCAAGCTCTGCAGAAAGGGCCTCAAACTCAGGCACCTAGCCTCTAGGATCATATCAATGTCTGCTCGAAGACTCTCGACCGCAGCCTGAAGGTTCGACACATCTATTTGAGGGGTTGACCGGGCTAGCACCCGCAACTCAAAAGCGTCCAAGCGTTGATGAACCTCAGCGATCTTCCACTCTGTGTGCTGGACAATTTTCCGCTCCAAGTGCTCTTCTTCCTAAGCAATAGACCTCTGCATCCAACGCTGGATGTGATGCAGAAGTGTTGCCATCTGTGCCTCTAGTTTCTGGACCCTAGCAAGCAGGACCAGAGCGGGAAAAGGGGCTGAGCGAGAGGAGCTCGGGGCAGTGCTACTACCCGGGATAGACTCGACCGGGGTAGTGTCAGTGGTTTCAGAAGCATCATGTGTAGCCGTGCGAGCCTGTGCTACCATATCAGCCAGACTGTCACCAAGTGGAGGCGACTCTGGAGGGGGCCCTCTGCGTGGATCCAACTCATTGGCCTCATCCCTGATTAGGCCGATATCAACAATTCCCAGCGGAGTCTTGAGCTGATCAATGTGCCAGATGGGCACACCAGCGGACCTGCATAAATAAAATATCATGCACGAAAAAGGGTAAGTAGTTGTGACCTTAAAAGCCCTCTCGTGCATGACCGCCTGTAGAAGCCAAGCAAAGTCCACCTCAAATCCAGCAATCATCGCCTCCATTAAGAACTGCACGATCCCATGTGACAATATTATCAGTGGCTGTGGGGGAAAGGCAGAGGCGTACAATCAACCATAAGAACTTAGCCGTGAAGGTCAAGTTAGCATTCTTGATGGCTCCCTTCGGCTCAGTTACCCAGTCGGCACCCTCTCCATCAACAGACAAGTGCAGGTCCATCAACCTCTTGGTGGTCTCTCTCAGTGATGGCTCACGCAAGAATTGGCCATCTTTTACAATTTGCCACCGGTAGTCGAACTCGGCGGTGAGAGGGGTCCGATTGGAATCAACATCCTCGCCGTATAGATACCGGCGAATGGCAGGCAGGGAGATATTAACTTGAATTCCACGTACTCGGACATGCTCAAGTGGGAACTGTTTGGCGGGGGCAGCCCTCCTATCAATCTGTGATCTTAGAGTAGCCACGTAGGAGGCCTAGAACTCTCGACCAACTCTTCACTATAACGGCCCAAAAAATGCGTTGTCCACTCCAGTCGGTGTCTGGTGAAGAGATTGTGGATATCTGGCATAGTAAGGAGACTTCCTGTAAGGACCTATCTCTCAAATGTAAGGGTCCGTGTCATGGCTCCTTTATCATTCAGAAACTTTGCGACAGAATAAACTTGATATTGCCCGTCGACACACCACCGATTGGTCTGGTTGGCAACCGAGGTGAGAGCACGAGTCGGTGAGCCGGGAGTAGATACAGAACTGTCAGCCTCATCAGACGAGGCAGACTGTACAGCTGTGGCGGGTGCAGGGACTTCAGCAGACCCAGAGGCTTGATACGCTCAAACTTACTTCTCAAATAAGAAGTAAAGCGGGCGTGTCAAGTAAATAACCCATAGCGAAAGAATTATTAATACATGCAAGACACTATTCTACAATTGTTATTTTAGTTAGGTTTTATCTCATTATTTCCGTATGGTTCCCACAACCATAGTTATGGAGTTTAGTTACTCATGGCCATAAACACAATATTCAAATATATTAAATAAGAGTTCATGTACTTACTTCAATGAGAAAGAGTAAAATCCAAAAGTTTGCTTGATTAATCACCAAATATCACTTGCAAGAATTATCAAAATAATCAATAATCTGACAAAAAGTCTAATGATTATCAAGAATCTCACAATACAATGTTTACCAATACGGAGTTTAACAATCTAAGAGTCTATCAATCTAAGAGTCTAACCCCCTAAAACGAGGTTTTTTCCAACTATTTATAGAAAATAAATCCTAATTAAACAAGGACTCTATTTGCTGGAAATCTGCCAAAACGCGGCTGGGTCGACGGACCACGCGACGGGACGTCGTGGTCACGACGGACCGTCATGGACTCCGTCGTCCCATACTTATGCAATTTCTTATGCTGCTCTCTTCACCACCCTCGACGGCAAGTATGACGGACCGTCATAGGCACAACGGTTCGTCGAGGGTATTCGTTCCAAAACAGTTCAACTCTTGGAATCTGGGTACTGGGATCACTTCTCTGAACTTCATGACGAACCTGCAGGATGGACCGTCATAGACACGACGGACCGTCACAAGCTTCATAACCCCACACTTGGTCAGACTTCCCCATATTCCTTCAGCAGCTTCACTACGATGCCACCTACGGACCGTCATAAGCTCCGTAGGTGGTCTCTTCTGCATTTCTTCGCTCAAAATCTCCGCATTCAGCTTTGGAAAGATTTCCTGCAAAACAAAGAGAAACTTATATAAAATTAGCACAAAAAAGGCTTTTGGACACACTAATCTAAAGGAAAAAGTATTAATTAAACCGTGAAACAACGGTATATCAACACCCCCAACTTAAATTCGTTGTTTGTCCTCAAGCGACGCACTATGATTCACTACACAATCTTTGTACATTCCTCATAATAGCCACCCTCAACTCATTGCTTTGCCATGAGTCAAGGTACACAATACCCAAAATTGGGTCAGGTCCATAATGAAGGTTGATTACTGCATTAGCCACCCTCAACTTATGCTTTTGGCATAAGCTGAGGTGCACAAGTTCAAGGAGGGACCAGGGCCAACACATTGTTCCCAGAAAAGATCAGTTGGGGTGAAAAAGAAAGGTCTAATTAAAGCTCAGATTATTTGGATCAAAGAAGGATAAATTTCATTTGGTTTCTTTTATTTAGGCTAGAAATGGGCTATATTGAATAAGGGCCTATGATCCTTTCCTAATTGTCTATTACAGCTTACTTTTAGCAGGACTAACCAGGCAAGTTCTAGCTCAGTACCAATAGTGGACTTATTCGAATTTTCCTCACACTCACTTGACATCTCATCACTATACCAGATTATCAGACACCTAGTTCGAATTTAAGACTTTAGGGTAATGCAATGGTGTAACTCTATGTCCTGCTTAGAGCCACACAATTATCAGTTACTATGCCTAGTCATGCATCATTTTCCAGTTTATCAGGATATCATTTTAGCCATCATGCTTCAAAATTAAACTATGTACAAAATGTATAAACATGCCGGTTCAACAGAAAAAGTAATCAGTCTTTGGGGGAAAAAGAACACAGGCAAGAAAACCCCAAAAGCGGATAGTGAATTGGGCTACTCAGACTTCACCCTAACACTCACTTTCCATTTACCCTACCCCCAACATAAAAAACATGCAATTGTCCCCAATGCATAAAACTCTAAATACTAGAGTGGTAGGTGAAGCAAACCTGTGGCGCAAAGCGTCGTCGATCAACAAGCTGGTGGGTCCGGTTCCCCGTAACCCACGTCCTCTGCAATCTGGACACCCTCAGTGGTTTCCTCAGCAACAATCGCACCATTAGTAGTACCTCCTGCTATCTCTACAGTGCGGGATCTAGACGCCCTAGCCGCTAACTCTGACGCTCTCATCTGGTGCGCCGCCTCCTCAGCAAGTGAGGCTCTCCTCACAGCCTCCATCTCTCGGCGCTCCTTCTTCCGTGCTCGCGCCTCGTCGTTTGCTTGACCCCTACGCCTCTTGGCACTCTCTCGAGGGGGAGGTGGTGGAATATATGAAGTGGCAAAAAGGGCCGCCAGCACTGTGTCCTCAGCAGGCTCGACAGAAGGTGCCTCAGACTCCGGCACCCTAGCCTCTAAGATCGTGTTGATATCTGCACGAAGACTGTCGACTGCAACCTGAAGAGTCGACACATCGACAGGAGGGGCTGGTCGGGCTAGCACCCTCAACTCAAAGGCGTCCAAACGCTGGTTAGCCTCAGCGATCTTCCGCTCTGTAAACTGGACCATTTTCCTCTCTAGGCGCTCTTCGGAATCAGTAATAGACTTCTGCATCCACGGCTGGATATGATGCAGAAGTGTGGCCATTTGCGCCTCTAGTTTTTGGACCCTAGCAAGCGGGACCAATGCCGGTAGAGTGGCTGTGCGAGAGGAGCTCCGGGTAGTGCTACTAAACGGGATAGACTCGGCCGGGGTAGTGTCAGTGGACACCGCGTGTGTAGCTATGCGGGCCTGGGTTACCGTATCAGCAAGATCATCAGCAAGTGGGGGCAGCTCTGGACGGGGCCCTCTGCGTGTAGCAAACTCATTGGCCTCGTCTCTGATGAGGCCGACGTCAACAGTGCCCTGCGGGGTCTTGAGCTGATCTACGTGCCATATGGGCACACCTGCGGACCTGCAAAGGGCAAAGATCATGCACGGGAAGGGGTAGGTGGTAGTGACCTTGAATGCCCTCTCGTGCATGACTGCCTGGAGAAGCCATGCGAAGTCCACCTCGAATCCGGCTATCATCGCCGCCATCAACACTGCTCGATCCCAGGTAACGATGTTGTCAGCAGCTGTGGGGGAGAGGCAGTGACGGACAAGCAGCCACAAGAACTTTGCTGTGAACGTGAGGTTGGCCTTCTTGATGGCCCCCTTCGGCTCAGTGACCCAATCGGCACCCTCTCCATCTACTGACAGGTGCAGGGCCATCCACCTCTTGGTGGTCTCTCTCAGTGCCGGCTCGCGCAAGAACTGGCCATCCTTTACTATCTGCCAGCGGTAGTCAAACTCGGCAGTGATGGGGGTCCGAGTAGCATCTGCACTCTCGCCGTATAGGAACCGGCGGATGGCTGGCAGGGAAATGTCAACCTGCACGCCCCGGACTCGAACCTGCTCCAATGGGGCCTGTTTAGCGGGAGCAGCCCGCCTGTCGATCTGTGATCGGAGAGTCGCTACATAGGACGCGTAGAACTCTCGGACCATCTCCTCGCTGTATCGTCCCAATGGACGTGCTGTCCACTCTAAGCGATGCCTGGTGAAGAGGTTATGAATCTCCGGCATCGTGGGAAGGCTCCCTGTGAGTACCCGCCGCTCCAGGGTGAGTGTGCGAGTCATTACTCCTTTATCGGTCAAGAACTTTGCGTCGGAGTAAACTTGAAACTGGCCGTCGACACACCACCGGTTTGGCTGGTCAGCGGCTGGGGTGGGGACCTGAACTGGTGCGCCGGATGTAGAGTCTGAACTGTCAGCCTCATCAGACGAGGCCGACGCTGCAGCAGTGGCGGGTGCGGGAACCTCAGCAGAGACTGAAGCTTCCTCGGACCAGGATACGCCTAAGGAGCCAGACGCTCCTTCCTCATTTGTGGCTGACCCAGAGGGTGTGCCGGTCAGTGTGCGCTGCTCATCAGACTGGGAGGCAGTGACTACGCCGGATTCCACCTTTTTGGGTGTGGCTCTGGGAGCACGTGCAGCACGGGAAGGTGTGGAAGTGCCTGGGGGCACATACTCAGGGTCACGCTCATCATCAGAGCCGATGACCATGCGGGCAGACGGGGCGACAGACTTTGATCACCCGCGTGCGTAGATTCGGTCTCTCTTGGGTGCCATAGTAGATAGACCTGGTACGACGGAGGCCTACGACGGTCCGTCGCTGACGCAACGGACCGTCACTGTATCCGTCGGTGACTGCTGTAGAGTGATTTTCTGCAGAATTTCCTGGTGATGTGCCTGCAAATTTAAAAACTCACTAGTAGAAAAATGCTACCATTACTAAAAGGACTATAAGTATTGGGTTGCCTCCCAACAAGCGCCTGATTTAACGTCGCGGCACGACTGAGGACACTTGATTACTCAGCCTTCATCAAGATGGTATGCCTCTATCACTTCATTCCCCACTGCTTTATGCCCAAAATAGAGTTTTATTCGATCTCTATTCATCTTAAACCACACTCCCTCCTTTGCTTTTAACTCAATTGCTCCATGAGGGAATACTCGGGTAATCAAGTAAGGGCCAGTCCATTTGGACTTGAGCTTGCCCGGAAGACAAGGCGACCCAGAACTGTATACAAGCACCAAATCCCCAACCATAAACTCTTGTTTTGCATTTTTTTGTTCATTCTCCTTCTTCATCTTTCCTTTGTGGGATATGGCAGATACCGATTGGAGCTCACCACTCCGCCTCATGGTCCTACAAATGTTGAAGGTCGCTTCTTCATTATTCAACCTAAATGTCATTTGTCCCTTCTCCATATCAACTAAGGCTCTACCTGTATCAAGGAATGGCCTTCCAAGAATAATAGGCACTTCAAAATCGACCTCACAATCGAGAATAAAATAATCAGCAGGAAAGATGAATGACTCCACTTTTACTAGCACATCATGGAGTATCCCTATAGGCTGTTTCACTGTCCGATCAGCCATCAGTAGCTGCATCGCAGTGGGTTTTGGATCCCCCACACCCAACTTCTTGTAAATTGAGAGGGGCATGAGATTTACGCTTGCCCCCAGATCACATAATGCTTTCGCAAAATGTAATGACCCAACTGTACAAGGAATAGTAAACGTACCCGGATCTTCTTTCTTTTGCACGAGAGATCTTGTGGCAATAGCACTACAATGTTGCAGTCTATCATCATCCTCAAAAGTGACCGATCTTTTCTTTGTGACCAGATCTTTCATAAACTTGGCATAACCGGGCATTTGTTCTAGAGCTTCTACCAAAGGGACATTGATAGAAAGCTGCTTCAGCATTGTTATAAAACGCCGATATTTACCATCCTCGGTCTTTTTCACTAATCTCTGAGGGAAGGGTGGTGGTGGTCTAGGCATGGGAATTACCTTCATAGGGACTTCTGCATCTTTTCCAGTGCTCTCTTCTGCTTCACCACTACCCTTTACCACCTTATCATTATCCTTTCTCACATTTTCCTCAGTAGATGGCATAGGTGGGTCAATGGTTTGCTTACCACCCCGAGTAGTGATTGCCATACAGTGCGCATCATTCTTTGGATTTTGGACAGTGTTGCTAGGAAGAGTGCCCGGTTGCCGTGTGTTCACTGTCGCAGATAATTGGGCCATTTGCAATTCGATCTGTTTGATCGAAATTGCATGTGTATCAACTTTTTGCCCAATACTAGCTAAATCACCCCTTAACTCTTTAATGTGCTCATCACTAGCATAGAACCTCCTCATCATTTTGTGCAACATATCCTCAACTCGCGCCATACTATCTCCACCATCCCTAGGAGTAACTTCACGATTTTGAGGAGGAACATAGGGTCCATTCCTGTCGTTTCTATTAGCATAGTTACCCCTGTTAAAGTTGTTGTCGCGGTTGTAGTTTCCATCTCGGACATAATGACCCTCACGGTTGTAGTTACCATAGTTCCGACCTTGTTTCCCTTGACCTTGGCGCCAGTTATCCTGATTTGAGCCTTGGGCGCTTGGTCGGAAACCCCCATCTGTTCATTTACTTCATAGGAGTCCTCCTCATAATAACACTCATCGTTTTGTGGTGGTGGTTTCGACAAGTAGTTGACTGCATTTATCTTTTCTGCACCCCCAGTTACATGTTTTAGTACCAACCCAAGCTTAGTTCTCATCTGAGCCATTTCCTCACGAATCTCATCTGTGGCTGAGTTGTGAGTGGACTGCACTGCGAAGGTGTTTCTCCCTGTATCAGACCTAGTACTCCAAGCTTTGTTATTCCGGGAGATTTTCTCTAATTTTTTAGCAATCTGAGCATAAGGACACTCCCCGTAAGATCCACCTGCTATAGTGTCCAACACCGCTTTATTGTTATCATCATGTCCCCGATAGAAGTATTCCTTCAGTGACTCATCATCTATACGGTGATTTGG
>NC_028641.1:44167101-44168387 GCF_001406875.1 Solanum pennellii | reverse complement strand
GAACCCACGTCCTCTGCAATCTGGACACCCTCAGTGGTGTCCTCAGCAATAATCGCACCATAAGTAGTGCCTCCTTCCATCTCTACAGTGCGGGAGCTAGACACCCCAGCCGCTAACTCTGATGCTCTCATCTGGTGCGCCGCCTCCTCAGCAAGTGAGGCTCTCCTCGCAGCCTCCATCTCTCGGCGCTCCTTCTTCCGTGCTCGCGCCTCGTCCTCTGCTCGACCCCTACGCCTCTTGGCACTCTCTCGAGGGGGAGGTGGTGGAATTTCTGAAGTGGCAAAAAGGGCCGCCAACACTGTGTCCTCAGCAGGCTCGACAGAAGGGGCCTTAGACTCCGGCACCCTAGCCTCTAAGATCGTGTCGATATCTTCACGAAGAGTTGACACATCCACCGGAGGGGCTGGTCGGTCTAGCACCCTCAACTCAAAGGCGTCCAAACGCTATTTAACCTCAGCGATCTTCCGCTCAGTAAACTGGACCATTTTCCTCTCTAGGCGCTCTTCGGACTCAGTAATAGACTTCTGCATCCACGGCTGGATATGATGCAGATGTGTGGCCATTTGCGCCTCTAGTTTTTGGACTCTAGCAAGCGGGACCAGTGCCGGTAGAGGGGCTGTACGAGAGGAGCTCGGGGCAGTGCTACTACCCGGGATAGACTCGACCGGGGTAGTGTCAGTGGACGCTGCCTGTGTAGCTGTGCGGGCCTGGGCTACCGTATCATCAAGATCATCAGCAAGTGGGGGCAGCTCTGGACGGGGCCCTCTGCGTGGAGCCAACTCATTGGCCTCGTCTCTGATGAGGCTGACGTCAACAGTGCCCTGCAGGGTCTTGAGCTGATCTACGTGCCATATGGTCACACCTGCGGACCTGCAGAGGCCAAAGATCATGCACGGGAACGGGTAGGTAGTAATGAACTTGAATGCCCTCTCGTGCATGACTGCCTGGAGAAGCCATGCGAAGTCCACCTCGAATCCGGCTATCATCGCCGCCATCAACACTGCTCGATCCCAGGTAACGATGTTATCTGCAGTTGTGGGGGAAAGGCAGTGACGGACAAGCAGCCACAAGAACTTCGCCGTGAAAGTGAGGTTGGCCTTTTTGATGGCCCCCTTTGGCTCAGTCACCCAAGTTGCACCCTCTCCATCAACTGACAGGTGCAGGGCCATCAACCTCTTGGTGGTCTCTCTTAGTGATGGCTCGCGCAAGAACTGGCATCTTTAACTATCTGCCAGCGGTAGTCAAACTCGGCAGTGAGGGGGGTCCGAGTAGCATCAACACTCTCG
>NC_028641.1:44164092-44166629 GCF_001406875.1 Solanum pennellii | reverse complement strand
GAACTGTCAGCCTCATCAGACGAGGCCGACGCTGCAGTGGTGGCGGGTGCTGGAACCTCAGCAGAGCCGGAGGCTTCCTCGGACCATGATACTCCTAAGGAGCCAGACACTCCTTCTTCATTTGTGGCTGACCCAGAGGGTGTGCCGGTCAGTGTGTGCTCCTCGTCAGACTGGGAGGCAGTGACTACGCCGGACGCCACCTTTTTGGGTGTGGCTCTGGGAGCACGTGCAGCACGGGAAGGTGTGGAAGTGCCTGGGGGCACATACTCAGGGTCACGCTCATCATCAGAGCCGATGACCATGCGGGCAGACGGGGCGACAGACTTTGATCGCCCGCGTGCGTAGATTCAGTCTTGCTTGGGTGCCATAGTAGATAGACCTGGTATGATGGAGGCCTACGACGGTCCGTCGCTGGCGCAACGGACCGTCACTGTATCCGTCGGTGACTGCTGCAGAGTGATTTTTTGCAGAATTTCCTGGTGATGTGCCAACAAATTTAAAAACACATTAGTAGAAAAATGCTACCATTACTAAAAGGACTATAAGTATTGGGTTTCCTCCCAACAAGCGCCTGATTTAACGTCGCGGCACTACTGAGGACACTTGATTACTCAGCCTTCATCAAGATGGTATGACTCTATCACTTCATTCCCCACTGCTTTATGCCCAAAATAGAGTTTTATTCGATCTCTATTCATCTTAAACCGCACTCCCTCCTTGGCTTTTAACTCAATTTCTCCATGAGGGAATACTTGGGTAATCAAGTAAGGGCCAGTCCATTTGGACTTGAGCTTGCCCGGAAGACAAGGCGACCCAGAAATGTATACAAGCACCAAATCCCCAACCATAAACTCTTGTTTTGCATTTTTTTGGTCATTCTCCTTCTTCATCTTTTCTTTGTGGGATATGGCAGATACCGATTGGAGCTCACCACTCTGCCTCATGGTCCTACAAATGTTGAAGGTCGTTTCTTCATTATTCAACCGAAATGTCATCTGTCCCTTCTCCATATCAACTAAGGCTCTACCTGTAGCAAGGAATGGCCTTCCAAGAATAATAGGCACTTCAAAATCGACCTCACTATCGAGAATAACAAAATCAGCTGGAAAGATGAATGACTCCACTTTTACTAGCACATCATGGAGTATCCCTATAGGCCGTTTCACTGTCCGATCAGTCATCAGTAGCCGCATCGCAGTGGGTTTTTGATCCCCCAAACCCAACTTCTTGTAAATTGAGAGGGGCATGAGATTTATGCTTGCCCCCAGATCACATAATGCTTTCGCAAAATGTAATGACCCAACTGTACAAGGAATAGTGAACGCACCCGAATCTTCTTTCTTTTGCACGAGAGATCTTGTGGCAACAGCACTACAATGCTGCAGTCTATCATCATCCTCAAAAGTGACCGATCTTTTCTTGGTGACCAGATCTTTCATAAATTTGGCATAACCGGGCATTTGTTCTAGAGCTTCTACCAAAGGGACATTGATAGAAAGCTGCTTCAACATTGTTATGAAACGCCGATATTTACCATCCTCGGTCTTTTTCACTAATCTTTGAGGGAAGGGTGGTGGTGGCCTAGGCATGGGAATTACCTTGATAGGTACTTTTGCATCTTTTTCATAACTTTCCTCTGCTTCACCACTATCCTTTACAACATTATCATTATTCTTTCTCACATTTTCCTCAGTAGATGGCATAGGTGGGTCAATGGTTTGCTTACCACCCCGAGTAGTGATTGCCATACAGTGCGCATCATTCTTTGGATTTTGGACAGTGTTGCTAGGAAGAGTGCCCGGTTGCCGTGTGTTCACTGTCGCAGATAATTGGGCCATTTGCAATTCGATCTGTTTAATCGAAATTGCATGTGTATCAACTTTTTGCCCAATACTAGCTAAATCACCCCTTAACTCTTTAATGTGCTCATCACTAGCATCGAACCTCCTCATCATTTTGTGCAACATATCCTCAACTCGCGCCATACTACCTCCACCATCCCTAGGAGTAACTTCACGATTTTGAGGAGGGACATAGGGCCCATTCCTGTCGTTTCTATTAGCATAGTTACCCCTGTTAAAGTTGTTGTCGCGGTTGTAGTTTCCATCTCGGACATTATGACCCTCACTGTTGTAGTTACCATAGTTCCGACCTTGGTTCCCTTGACCTTGGCGCCAGTTATCCTGATTTGAGCCTTGGGCGCTTGGTCGGAAACCCCCCATCTGTTCATTTACTGCATAGGAATCCTCCTATTATAACACTCATCATTTTGTGGCGGTGGTTTCGACAAGTAGTTGACTGCATTTATCTTTTCTGCACCCCCAGTGACATGTTTTAGTACCAAGCTCAGTTCTCATCTGAGCCATTTCTTCACGAATCTCATCTGTGGCTGGGTTGTGAGTGGACTGCACTGCGAAGGTGTTTCTCCCTGTATCAGACTTCCTAGTACTCCAAGCTCTGTTATTCTGGGAGAGTTTCTCTAATTTTTCAGCAATCTCAGCATAAGGACACTCCCCATAAGATCCACCTGCTATAGT
>NC_028641.1:44081403-44161913 GCF_001406875.1 Solanum pennellii | reverse complement strand
TAAAATCCAAAAGTTTGCTTGATTAATCACCAAAAATCACTTGCAAGAATTCTCAAAGTAATCACCAATCTCACAAAATGTCTAATGATTATCAAGAATCTCACAATACAATGTTTACCAATACGGAGTTTAACAATCTAAGAGTCTATCAATCTAAGAGTCTAACCCCCTAAAACGAGGTTTTTTCGTACTATTTATAGAAAATGAAAACCTAATTAAACAAGGACTCTATTTGCTGGAAATCTGCCAAAACACGGCTGGGTCGAAGGACCACGCGACGGGACGTCGTGGTCACGACGGACCATCATGGACTCCGTCGTCCCATACTTATGCAATTTCTTCTGCTGCTCTCTTTACCACCCTGACGGCAAGTATGACGGACCATCATAGGCACAACGGTCCGTCTAGGGTCTTCGTTCCAAAACACTTCAACTCTTGGAATCTGGGTACTGGGATCACTTCTCTGAACTTCATGACGAACCTGCAGGACAGACCGTCATAGACACGACGGACCGTCACAAGCTTCGTAACCCCACACTTGGTTAGAATTCCCCATCTTCCTTCAGCAGCTTCACTACGATGCCACTTACGGACCGTCACAGGCACGACGGACCGTCATAAGCTCCGTAGGTGGTCTCTTCTGCATTTCTTCGCTCAAAATCTCCGCATTCAGCTTTGGACAGATTTGAGAAACTTATATAAAAATTAGCACAAAAAAGGCTTTTGGACACACGAAACTTAAGGAAAAAGTATTAATTATACCATGAAACCACGGTATATCAAGGCTTCCTCCGACCACGAAACTCCTAAGGAGCCAAACGCTCCTTCTTCATGAGTAGCTGACCTAGAAGGTGTGCCGGTCAATGTGCGCTCCTCATCAGACTGGGAGGCAGTGACTGCGCTGGACGCCACCTTTTTAGGCGGTAACTCTGGCAGCACGTGCAGCTCGGGATGGAGTGGTAGTCCCTGGGGGCACGTACTCGAGGTCACGCTCATCATCAGATTGAATGACCAGGTGGGTAGACGGGGCGACAGACTTTGATCACCCACGTTCATAAAATCGATCTTGTTTTGGTGCCATTAGAAATAGTACCTATAAGGAATCAATACTAGTACTAGAAGGAGCAAACAAGACAAGTGAAAACGACACAAAATAAATAGAAGATTCAAGATGTAATGACGTTTCTATAGTAACAGTGAAACACGACGGACCAGGTGATGGCTCGTCGTGAGTACAATGGACCGTCATGGGGTCCGTCATGTCTTACTTGAAACTATGTTTATATGAAGACCCCTGAAGGAAAGTCTCTGACAGTAATGACGGATAAGGAGGACGGACCGTCGTGATGATGACGGTCCATCGTCGATGTCTGTCGTGTGACACATAGAACAAGTATGGAGACCCTTAGGAGATGGGTCTCTGACCGTCATGACGGTTATGCAGGATGGACCATCGCGGGTATGACGGTCCATCGTAGCTGTCCGTCAGAGGACACTTGGAAAAAGTATGGAGACCCTTAGGAGAGGGGTCTCTAACCATCATGACGGTTATGCAGGACGGACCGTTGCAGGTATGATGGTCCGTCGTAGATGTCTGTAAGAGGACACTTGGAAAAAATTGGAGACCCTTAGGAACAGGGTCTCTGACAACCAGGATGGTTGTGCAGGACGGACCGTCGAGGGTATGACGGTCCGTCGTATATGTCCGTAAGAAGACACTTAGAAAAGGCGAGAGACCCTTAGGAATAAGGACTCTGACAACCAGAACGGTTGTGCAGGACGGACCGTCGTGGGAACGAAGGTCCATCGTATGTGTCCGTTGGTGGACACTTGGAGAAAATTGGACAGTGGGGTGTTGGGGGTGTTGGAATGGACCCTATGACGGTCCGTCGTGGGTACGACGGTCCGTCATCGGGGTCTCGTTCTGTCATTCAGTGCCAGAACTGAGGATGCCACATTCATCTTTTGTGACTCACATGGAATACTTAGTGTTAACCTATACGTTTCTACCCAAATACCTAATAAACTAGCAATGCTAAAGAACCTATTTCTACAATTTTAACAAGGCAATTTAAGGATTCTCAACCTAGGTTAGATAAAATTGGATCAAAGAATGAAGACCCATCAATAAGAACTAGGCTAATACTAATTGAAAAACAAAATGCAATGTAAATGGGTAGAAGTCAGAGACACATACCTGAGAATAGGAGAAAGACAAGCGAGTGAGGCACTTGGTTAGCAAGAACATAACCACAGCAGCAGACTCCGACTAGTAGAGAGTGGATTTTAGGAATTGGGGAATTTGAGGAAATGATCGGTTGAAAGAGAGGTAGGAAATGGGAAGTTTAAAAGGGAGGGAATGGGAGAAAGAGGGAAAGAAATCGTTCAAATGAAGGGGTGGGGGGTTTTATAGGTTGAAAATTTTTAAAAGTTCCTAGCCAGGTCAGGTCGGGTACGCTCATTATTAACGCGACGAGTCCCCGACAATGGTCCATCACAATTGCGACGGTCTGTCATTGGTTCCATCGTGTGTGCCCTAGTTTTGAAAATAAATGAAAGACGTACCTGGCACGACGGATTCATGCGAAGCTCTGTCGCGTTTGTGATGGGCCGTCGATGGGTCCGTCAAGGACTGCTGCAGTGTGATTTTCTACAGAATTTCCTGGTGATGTGCCTTCAAATTTAAAACCCATTAGAAGAAAATGCTACCATTACTAGAAAGAAAAACTATAAGTATTGGGTTGCCTCCCAACCAGCGCCTGATTGAACATCGCAGCACGACTGAAGACACTTGATTACTCAGACTTCATCAAGATGGTATGCCTCTATCACTTCATTCGCCGATTCAGCATGCCTGAAATAGATTTTTATGCGTTGTCCATTCACCTTGAACCGCTCACCCTCCTTAGTTTCCAACTCAACTACTCCATGAGGGAATAGTTGGGTAACCAAGTAAGGACCAGTCCATTTGGACATGAGCTTGCCAGGAAACAAGCGCAACCTAGAATTGAATAAAAGCACCAAATCCCCAACCATACACTCTCGTTTTTCAATTTTTAGGTCATGGTACTTCTTCATCTTTTCTTTGTAGAGGGCTGAGCTTTCATAAGCTTTCAGGCGAAATTCATCGAGTTCATTCAACCAAGTTAACCGTTGTTCTGCAGCTTCATTCCAATCCATTTTCAATTTCTTCATGGCCCACATGGCATTATGCTCTAATTCAACTGGAAGATGACAAGCTTTCCCATATACAAGTTTGTATGGGGACATACCTATGGGAGTCTTATACGTTGTCCAGTAGGCCCAAAGAGCATCATCAAGACTCCTTGACCAATCCGTTGTACTAGCGTTCACTGTTTTTGACAATATTTGTTTGATCTCCCTATTTGACACTTCAACTTGCCCACTAGTTTGAGGGTGGTAAGGAGTGGCCACATTACGGCGAACCCCATAATTCTCCAATAACCCCTTGAACAATCTGTTGCAGAAGTGGGAGCCCCCATCACTAATAATTGCCCTTGGGGTGCCAAAACGAGAGAATATATTCTTTTTTAAGAATGCAGTGACACTCTTTCCTTCATTGTTTGTGAGGGAGATAGCTTCCACCCATTTAGATACATAATCAACCGCTACTAAATATACTTCATTCCATGAGAACTCACAAAAGGACCCATAAAGTCAATACCCCAAACATCAAATAACTCAATCACAAGAATTTGGTTTAGAGGGAGCTCTTGCTTTCTTGCAATGCCACCATCTCTTTGGCATCTATCATATGCTTTTGCAAACTCATGAGCATCTTGATGAAGGGTTGGCCAATAGTAACCACATTGTAATATCTTGTGAGCGGTTCGGATACCACTATGATGTCCACCAACGGGTGAGGAATGGCATGCCTCCAAAACACTCAACATCTCACATTCTGGCACACAACGCCGAATAAGCCCATCGGCACAACTCCTATATAAATATGGTTCATCCCAAAATAACTTCTTCACATCGTACATGAACTTTTTTCTTTGATGAAAGGACAAGTCCGATGGAATAATATCACTAGCCAGATAGTTCGCGAAATCTGCGAACCATGTAATCAGGTCTTGTAAGGCAGCCAATACATGCTCATCGGGGAAAGCATGATCAATATCAATTTTATCCCCTAACTCTCTCATACATTCATCTTCTAGTCGGGACAAGTGATCGGCAACTTCATTTTCGGTCCCTTTTCTATCCCTCACTTCAAAGTCGAATTCTTGTAGCAGTAATACCCAACGAATCAACCTGGGTTTCGCATCCTTCTTTGCCATCAAATATCTCAATGCTGAATGGTCTGCGCTATAACTCTAGTACCTAGCAAATAGGAGAGAAATTTTTCAAAAGCAAAGACTACTGCAAGGAGTTCTTGCTAAGTCACTGTTTAGTTCTTCTGAGCTTCATTTAGGGATTTACTAGTATAGTAAATGGGGTGAAGGATTTTGTTCTTTCATTGTCCCAACACTACACCAAGAGAAACCCCACTAGCATCGCACATCACCTCAAATGGACTGTTCCAATCCGGAGAAATAATGATAGGTGCAGACACCAATTTTTCTTTTAGCTCGCCGAATGCTTTAAGACAGGATTCATCAAAATAAAATTTACAATATTTCTCCAGCAGTTTGCACAACGGATGTGCAATTTTTAACACATCTTTGATGAATCTCCGGTAAAAACCTGCATGCCCAAGAAAGCTTCTCACTACTTTTATAGAGTTAGGTGGGGGAAGTCTCTCTATTACCTCGACTTTAGCTCGATCAACCTCTATGCCCTTTTCTGAATTGCAATTACCCAAAACAATACCTTATTTCACCATGAAGTGGCATTTTTCCCAATTTATTACTAAATTGCAGTCTTCACATCTCTTAAGAACCTCAGATAAATTGTTCAAACACCGCTCGAATGAATCACCAACCACTGAAAAATCATCCATAAGAACTTCTATAGTATCTTCCACCATGTCGGAGAATATCTACAGCATACATCTCTGAAAGGTGGTAGGTGCATTGCACAACGCAAACGGTATTCTTTTGAACGCAAAGATCCCATATGGACAAGTAGAAGTGGTTTTCTCTTGATCTGCTGGTGCAATAGAAATCTGATTATACCCGGAATATCCATCAAGAAAACAGTACCACCCTTTTCCGGCAAGTCTATCCAACATCTGATCCATGAATGGCATAGGAAAATGGTCTTTTTCAGTCCATGCATTTAATATTTACGGTAATACATACACACCCTCCATCCAATAACCGATCTCATTGGAACAAGTTCATTTTTCTCATTGGGGACCACAGTCATTCCCCCTTTCTTAGGTACACACTGAACAGGGCATACACAACTACTATCGGTGATCGGATAGATTACTCTGACATCCAACCACTTAATGATTTTCTTCTTCACGACCTCTTGCATAGGTGGATTGAAGCGTCTCTAGTGCTCAATACTTGGCTTATGATCGGGCATGAGTTGGATTTTATGAGAACAAATACCAGGAGGGATCCCAATAATGTCCGAAATAAACCACCCAATAGCTCTTTTGAACCTTTTTAGCACTTTCACCAAACTCTCAACTTGTTGTTCATTCAGGTCTGATGCAATGATTACTAGCAAGGTGTCACCATTTTCTAAGAATTCATACCTGAGATGAGGTGGGAGAGCTTTTATTTCTATCTTTGGAACCTCCTCTATAGATGGTTTCGCGGGTGGAGACTCGCGATTCTTCATGCCTAACTCATATATCTTCGGTTTAAACCGAACATCACCTCGATCAAGAGTCGCGACTAATGACTCATACTCTTCAATGCACTCATTATCAAAATTCATTATTACTGCCGCTAATGCTTCTACACCTAGACGTTCTTCTATTTGTGTCTCAGATGACTCACCAACGTTGTAGGATATAGCAGATACCGATTGGACCTCTCCACTCTGCCTCATGGACCTACAAATGTTAGAGGTCACTTCCTCATTGTTCAACCGAAATTTCATCTGCCCCTTTTCCATATCTACTAAGGCTTTTCCCGTAGCAAGGAATGGCCTCCCAAGAATAATGGGCACTTCAAAATCGACTTCACAATAAAGAATAACAAAATCTTCCAGAAATATGAACTACTCCACTTTTACTAGCACATCGTGGAGTATCCCTATAGACCTTTTTACTGTTCGATCGGCCATCAGTAGCCGCATCGCAGAGGGCTTTGGATCACCCAAACCCAACTTCTTGTAAATTGAGAGGGGCATGAGATTTATGCTTGCCCCCAGATCACAAAATGCTTTCGCAAAAATTAATAGCCCTATTGTTCAAGGAATTGTGAACGCACCCGGATGTTCTTTCTTTTGTACCAAATATCTTGTAGCAATAGCACTACAATGCTGCATTCTATCATTATCCTCAAAGGTGACCGATCTTTTCTTTGTACCAGATCTTTCATAAACTTGGCATAACCGGGCATTTGATCTAAAGCTTCTTCCAAAGGGACATTGATAGAAAGTTGCCTCAACATTGTTATAAAACGCCGATATTTTCCATCCTCGGTCTTTTTCACTAATCTTTGAGGAAAAGGGGGTGGTGGTCTAGGCATGGCAGTTACCTTTTTAGGAACTTCAGCATCTTTTCCAGTGTTATCTTCTATTTCACCATTAACCTCTACCACTTTATCAGTATCTTTTGTCACCTTTTTCTCATTAGACGGCATAGGTGGGTCAATGGTTTTCTTACCACCGTGAGTAGTGATTGCCATACAATGTTCATTATTTTTCGTGTTTTGGATAGTGTTGCTAGGAAGAGTGCCCGGTTGCCGTGTGTTCACAGTCGCAAATAATTGGGCCAATTGTAACTCAAGTTGCTTAATCGATATTGCATGTGTATCGACTTTCTGCCCAATACCCGCTAAATCATTCCTCAACTCTTTAGTTTGCTCATCACTAGCATCGAACCTCCTCATTATTTTATGCAACGTATCCTCAACTCGCGCCATACTACCTCCACCATCCCTAGGAGTAACTTCACTATTTTGAGGAGGAACATAGGGCCCATTCCTATCATTTCTATTACCATAGTTACCCCTATTGAAGTTGTTGTTGCGGTTGTAATTTCCTTCTCTAACATAATGACCCTCACGGTTATAGTTACCATAGATCCGACCTTGATTCCCTTGACCTTGGCACCAATTCTCTTGATTAGAGCCTAAGGCACTCGGTCGAAAACCCCCCATTTTCTCATTTACCGCATAGGAATCCTCCTTATAACAACATTCATCATTTGGTGGTGGTGATTTCGACAAGTAGTTGACTACATTTATCTTTTCTGCACCCTCAGTGACATGTTTTAATACCAACCCAAGCTCAGTTCTCATCTGAGCCATCTCTTCACGAATCTCATCTGTGACTGGGTTGTGAGTGGATTGCACTGCGAAGGTATTTCTCCCAGTATCTGACTTCCTAGTACTCTAGGCTTTATTGTTCCGGGAGATTTTCTCTAACTCTTCAGCAATCTCAGCATAAGGACACTCCCCATAAGAACCACCCGCTATAATATCAAGCACCGCTTTATTATTATCAACCTGTCCCTGATAGAAGTATTCCTTCAGTGACTCATCATCTATGCGGTGATTGGGGAAGCTTCTCAAAAATGAGGTGAATCTATCCAAAGAACTACTAACTGACTCTCCTGGTAGTGCCACAAAGTTGTTCACACTGTCTTTGTGGTTTAGTTTCTTGGAGAATGGGTAGTAGTGTGGTAAGAAAACGTCCCTTAGTTGGTTCCAAGTGAAAATTGAGTTATAAGGGAGCTCAGTGAACCAAATAGCAGACTCTCCCGTCAGTGAGAGAGGAAACACTCTTATCCCTATTACATCCAAGTCCAAGTCAGGCCTCCCTACACAGCTTTTACACACTGCCTTACATTAGCTATATGGGCATGTGGATCCTCAGAAGGTAGCCCTGAAAACAAACTTCTGGCAGTGAGAATTTGCATCAGGCTACTAGTTACCACAAAGGTGTGTCCTGGTGGTAGAGGGGGCAAGACAAGTGGCCCATCGGAGTCTGCTATATTGTCATAGCCTCTGTAGTATTCTTGGGGACATGGAGCGGGATTTTGTCCCCTTGGTTGGTTTGCACCCGGAGCATCGGGTAATAACTGACCATGAACATCAATCAGAGCTGGGATGTTCTGGTTTGGATCATCATCATTAATACCCATGTTTCGATTCATCTTGCATAGTGTACGCTCTAATTCGTGATCATAGGGAAACAATGTTCTCTTCCTCTCCGTGTATTTGGCATACAAGGAAGATACTTCTGCAAGAATTAAAAAAACAATAAACAAATTAAAATTAAGAAAATATCGACTAAAATATAGTAATAAGTTTAAGTTAATCTAAAAGCTACTTTCCCCAGCAGCGGCGCCAAAATTTGATACAGTCAAACTTACTTCTCAAATAAGAAGTAAAGCGGTCGTATCAAGTAAAGAACCCAACTAATGAGGTTAGGATCGTTCCAACGAGGAAAATAGTTTAGACTTAACTTCAATCTAATATTACCACTATTTAGTCAATTATTCCCTTAGAAAACAAAGACAATAAAAGGGGGGTTTTTATTTCTTAATGAATGAAAATAATTAGCTAAATCAAAGTAGACAACTAATAGATTAAAATGTTGGAGTTTATTCAATTAATAAAAGTAACTAGGGTTTAAGTGTTCCCCACAGGTTACTAACTTGATAATTCTAACTATAACAATTCTTTCCTAATATCTTGCATGCAAAGTGATAAGTTCTGTATTTCTAAATCCTTGATCCGGCATCTAGAAAATTTCAGTGGTCACCTTGATCCGGATACGGGTGTTGCTATACTAAACCTTACTTTTACCTCATATTAAGCATTGTATTCGATATTTTAATAAGTTATTACCACGTACCAATCAATACTAGCCTATTAGATAGTATACACTAAATCTATGTTGATAATTCTTTTCCTGTTATCTACCTGCTTGGTCCGGTAAGTAGCATTAAGGCGAGTTCTAACATTGGTCGTACGTTAAAAAGACTTCTAAGCGAAAGAATTATAAATACATGCAAGACACTATTCAAGAATTTTTATTTTAGTTAGATGTTATCTTATTATTCACCGATGGTTCTCACAACCCTAGTTATAGAGTTTAGTTACTGATAGTCATAATCACAATATTAATATATATATAATATAAGAATTCATGCACTTACTTCAATGAGAAAGAATAAAATCCAGAAATCTACTTGATTAATCGACAAAATCACCAACAATCAACTCCAGAAAAAAGTGTAACAATCCAAAGTGTAACAATCAAAATAATCTCTTCATAAAGAATCTAACATAAAAGTGTCTAATAACCAAAACTCTAACCCCAAAAACGAGGTTTTTCGAACTATTTATAAAAAACAAAAACATAATCAAAGAAGGACTCTATTTGCTGAAATCTGTCAAAACGCGGCTGGGTCGACGGACCTCGCGACGGGTCGTCGTGGTCACAACGGGCCGTCATGGACTCCCTCGTTCCATACTTTGAAAATTCTTCTTCTGCTCTCTTCATTACCCTCGACGGGAGGTATGACGGATCATCACTGGCACAACGGTCCGTCGAGGGTCTCCATTCCATAACACGTAAAATCTTGGCATTATGGTACTGGGACTACTTCTCTGATCATCACGACGAACCAGCAGGACGGACCGTCATGGATACGACGGTCCTTCATGCACTTCGTAACCTCATACTTGGTCAGACTTCCCCATCTTCCTTCAGCAGCTTCACTTTGATGCCACCCACGGACCGTCACAGGCACGACGGACCGTCATAATCTCCGTACGTGGTAACTTTTCTGCATTTTTTGCTCAAAAACTTCCGCATTCATCTTTTGACAGATTTCCTGCAAATAAAGAGAAATTTACATAAAAATTAATACAGAAAGGCTTTTGGACACACACTAAACTTAAGGAAAAGCATTAAAAATACCGTGAAACCACGTGTATCAATGCTCTCCATTACCTGAATATAACTGTACCTTTTTTGAGAATTCATTACCCAACTTTCTAATATATTTCCAAAGTGCTACCCCATAGCTATCATTAGATATATAAAAAATTCTTCACATGGCATAAGGTAAGAAACTAATTATCTTAGTTTCAGGATTTGTTCTTACGAATGATATGTTAGGTATTAAAATTGCAATCCCTTATGGTAATAACTAAAAGTAAACATATCATAGTTAGTAACGAAGTCCTAAACGACAATTTACGAATAGTAAAGAGTTTAGATATTCTCATAAAAGTAGTAGAATCTCTTGAATGAACCTCCCATCTAAAAGAGTAACCTACTTTAAGACACATTTAAATATAAAATATCTTATGATTGTATGTCTTTCTTAAGTGATAGATAGTAATTTATTTGACTAGTAATCTTACTAGATAGTTAGTCATTCATTCAAATGATGACTAGTTATTGCAGTTACAAAAGAATAGAGTTGTATAAACTCTCTCAAATCTCTTGGAATATTTTTTTAGAATAAGTGCATAATTTAAGAATCACACCTTTCTTGATTTATACTATTTTCATGTCATTTCCACTGCACTTCTCACTCAAATACATGTGTTTACTAATCTAAATAGCATATATATATATATATATATATACATATATATATATATATATATATATATATATATTTCCATCATCTAAAATTTATAATTGAAACATTGCTCCAAAGTTAATTATTTCCTGATTATATTTACTACCCAATAAGGCATAAAAATTATCTAATTCTGTAAATAAATATGAAGAAAGTATAAATTTATAATTTCAACAATCACTAAACAAATAACTAATTATAAATCACATATGTAGTTTTCTGAAACATACCTAGAATTTTTTAGAAAGAGGCCTTCTTCAACTTTTAAACAATAAATGGTTAGTTCATACTTATGTTGGTGTATTTATATTATCTTTTGTTGAATGAAGATTAATGGTACCTAATAAGGAATGGATGCAACTTGTTCAAGATAGGCTTGATAATGCTTATATCATTGGGGTGGAGAAATTTTTGGATTATGCATTTGCAAAATTGGGAGAAACACAACAAATACGTTGTCCATGCATCAAGTGTTGTAATGCATCTTCCAAAACTCATGAGATGGTTAGGTCACATCTATTAGTGTATGGAATAATTTAGGGTTATACCTTTTGGTATCATAACGGGGAGAGGTTAGGTGAACCAGAGTCAGATTCTGAATTCATAGCGAACAATAACATTGAAAATGATGATGATTAGGATGAAATGCATGAGCTCTTAAGGGATATACACCCTGATTTCTTTGAAGAGAATATGAACACTAAAATTGATGATTTTGTTCAGGCAGAACCAAATCCTGAAGCAAAATGATTCTACGGCCTATTATATGATTATGAACAACCATTATATGAAGGTTCAAAATCAAGAAAACTTTCTAGATTGATTAAGTTAATTCATATTAAAACTATTGGCAAATGGAGTAACGCTTCATTCACAATGTTGTTGAAGATGGTAAAGAAAAATTTATTGCCTAATGGATCAAACTTGCCAGATTCATATTATGAGGCAAAGAAGGTAATTAAAATTCTTGAACTATCATATCATAATATAGATGCGCGTAAGAACAATTGCATGTTATACTGGAAGGATGATAGGATTCTCGAATTTTGCAAAGTGTGTGGCACATCTAGTTGGAAGGAAAACAAAAACGCAATGGGGAAACACAATGTAAACGTGGTTAAAAGAAATACCATGCAAGACTTTACGTTATTTTCCCCTAAAGGCAAGACTTCAAAGATTGTTTATGGCCTCAAAAACAACTTCTTTGATGAGATGACATCATGATGAAAGAGTTGATAATGGAATAATGAGGGACCCAGTTGATTCAGTTGCATGGAAGAGACTTGATGAACTTCATCCATCTTTTTTTAATGAGCCTCGTAATGTTTGACTTGTACTTGCTAGCGATGGTTTTCAACCATTTAAAAATTCAAAAACTCCATATAGTGTTTGGCCCATCTTACTTATTCCTTATAATTTGCCACCTTGGTTATGCATGAAGCAAGAAAATTTTATTTTATCGATGCTTATTCTTGGTCCTGAATGTCCCGGAGATGCAATTGATGTTTATCTCCAATATTTGATAGATGAACAAAAGAAATTATGGGAAACTGCAGTTGAGACCTTTGATACGTCAACTAAACAATATTTTATGCTACATGCAGCTTTATTATAGACAATTCATGATTTTCCACCATATGGATATTTGTCAGGATAGAGTACCAAAGGAAAATCAGCTTGCCCATGCTGCAATAAGAAATTCTATCAAGTAGGTTGGTAAATGGTCAAACGGAGTGTTATATGCATCATAGATGCTTTCTTCCTCTTAATCAAAAATGGAGGAAAGACAAAGATTCCTTTGATGGAACAAATCAGCAAAGATTACCGCAAAAAATGTTATCTTGTAATTATATAATTGATCAAGTAGCTGATTTAGAAGGTCTAACACAATCAAAGGATCCAAGGAAGAAGATTAAAATATCACACAAGAATAGAGCTGATAATTGGAACAAGGAGAGTATTTTCTATGATCTTCCATATTGGAATACTCTATTGTTGCGACATAATTTAGATGTGATGCACATTGAGAAGAATATTTATGATAATATTTTGGGGACAATCTTAAATGTCAAAGGAAAAACCAAAGATACCTTGAATTCTCAATTGGATTTGCAAGCAATGCAGATAAAGAAGGAATTGCATCCGATAGAGAGAGGGGATAAATATGAGTTACCTACTGCATGTTACACATTATCTTCTACAGAAAAGAACAAATTATTCTCTTTCCTTAATAATTTAAAGGTCCCAGATGGGTTTTCATCAAATATTTCGCAATCTGTCAACCTTCAAGATCAGAAACTTTTAGGATTGAAAAGCCATGATTGCCATGTTATTTTACAACATTTACTTCCACTTGCTTTACGTGGTATGCTCTGCAAATCTGTTCTTGAACCATTTATTGAGTTGTCAATATTTTTTAAGATACTCAGAGCAAAATCTTTAAGAGTAGATGAGTTAGAGCAACTAGAAGCCCAAATTCCAATAACTTTGTGCAAGTTAGAAAAGGTCTTCATTCATGCATTTTCTGATATCATGGTCCACTTGCCAATTCATTTAGCTAATGAAGCTAAGACTGCTGGACCTATCCAATATCGATGGATGTAACCGGTAGAGTTATGGCTATACTTTCTAAAATCATTTATTCGTAACATGGCTCGCCTAGAAGGTTGTATTGCACAGGGATATATAGCATTTGAGTGTATGACCTTATGTTCAAGCTATTTGCAACGATGAAGACAAAATTTAATCTCCGTGAAGGGAATAATGATGGTGGTTCTACTGAATCTGATGGAGGTTTAGAAATTTTTTCTCAACTTGGAAAAAGTTTGAGGGGTGACAAACCATTCAATCTTGATTCAAGCAAATTTGAGCTTGCACATTTTTATATTTTGAAGAATTTCTCGAGTAAGTAATGACTCATTCAAATAACTTACTCTTATATTTTCCATAACCTTCAATAAAATGACATTTTATACTTCAAATTATTTGAAGAGAATTTTCACAAATTTCAATTGATACATGCAAAAATCATTCACAAATTGAATGGAATAGACAATTCGTTAGTTGGTTAAAATTAAAGGTCAGAAGTTAAGCATTTGTATATATTACATCAAATTATGAAAAATATTTTCTACAACAATGTTCTTAAATTTGATAGGTTGCGAAATTGCACAAACGTGATGAGAGTAAGAAAATAAAAGATATGCTCTCATTGTCATTTGGTCCTCTTCCATATGTGACATGTTTTAAAAGCTATGTTACTAATGGACATAGGTTTCATGTGCGAGATCAGGATAAAGTTTTGAGAACTCAAAATTGTGGGGTGGTTGTAGTTGGAAAGAGAGATGAAGAGAATAAAAATATTGATTATTACAGAGAGCTAACCGAGATTCTCTAATTACAATTTACTTGTGGGAGAAGAGTGGTTTTATTTCGATGCGTGTGGTTTGACATATATGATAAACAAACGGGAATTAAAGTAGATGAATATGACTTTGTAAGAGTCAACTGCAAGCAATTTCTAAAAATAAATGAGCCTCTTATTTTAGCCAATCAAGCATCACAAGTGTTTTATGATGATGATCTTGCAAATAATGGATGGCATATTGTACAAAAGGTTCAAGCTTGTGATTCTTTTGACGTTGGTGATAAAGAGGATGACGATTCAACATATCTTCAAGGAATCTAGAAGGCAGTTGTGACTTTGAATTCATGTTTTGTTTATGAGTTTTCATTTTATTATACTATGGTATTGAATTTGATCCTAAAACTACCCTTGATGTTTTAGTTACTATTTTCAAGTATTTTCTTCGTGATTCTCTGGTTGTTATTATATAAGGAATATTTATTAGTAGTAACGTAATATTATTTATTTACATGTAAATTGTGGTTAAAAACATTCAAGCTTGCCGGGATTTTATGCGTAGATTCTGAGTGACTTGTAATTAATTATTTTTCTTTATCAAAGCTTCTTTCATAATATCAATCTTCTGAAACTGATATTCTATTCATGGGCTGACCACATCCCTGTCACTATTTTGAGATGTAGATTAGTTAGGTTGTAGATATCTGGAAATTAACCTTCTTTAAAATGTCAACCTCATGTCATTTTTCATTCAAGAAAGCTATTCTTATTCTAGTTAATATTGTTTTATCTTGGTAGTTGTACCTATAGAAAGGGATGTAGTATTGAAAACTTTTTAAATGACTTTTCTCTTATTGGATGAACTAATAAAGAAGTAATTTTTTACTAGGTTTACATGGATCCATAAAAAATTCAAAACTATGGAATGAAATCAACTGTCAATCCTAATAAACTTGCATATCCTTCCGCCAGGTGCTTTAGCAATTAGGGGACGAGGGAAAAGCTTACAATCTTTGGGATCTGTAAGAGTAAGGGCTGAAGAAAGAACTACAATAAGAAAAAGTATAAACATCAATCCATCAACATCTTATCAAAATGATCCTGTACAAAATATTGATCGTGTACGTCGTGGTTTTATCTAGCTGAAGATAATGTTCCTTGCTCTCTAAAAGTTGAACAAATGTAAGATGCTCAAACAAAAGAAATAAGTATTTACTGTCTCAAACTGTTTTTTTTCGTTGTTTTTTGTGTGATGAAACTCTTCTTTATGTCCGATCTGAATTAATTCGCAGGTGCATGTGGTTCAGAAAATGCAAAAAAAGTTAGAGGAACAAACATTAGTAAAAATGTTTTACAACTCAAACCTGGAGAAAGTTAAATATTAATTTTTACCAAGATCGAGTTGTTGGAAAAAATTATGCCTCATTTATGAGACACTTGGGTATTTTAATTCGTGATCGTAATATGTGCCCATTACGGGTGCACTCATGGACAAACATTAAAGAAGATCAGCTAGAGCACATGTGGGATGTTGTAACTGTAAGTATTTGTGTAGTTTTATTAGCTTGATATCTGACTTATCATACCAAAAAAGTAAGATCAATGCGCTATAATTATGCAAAACATGTGGGACTATTAAGGTAAGTATTTAGAGAGGTATTAGCTAATAGTATCAGATCTTACTTCTCATATTAAAAAAAGTAAGACTACGATACATTTTATGCCAAACATTTGGGATTCTGTTATTTATAGAGATATTAGCTTATAGCTTCATTTTGACATCTCATCTGGAAAAAGTAACACTAACGCGACCCATTGTAGGTCGAACATGTCGGATGTTATGATGATTATTTAGAGAACTATAGATGATAGCTTCATTGCTGACTGCTCATCACGAAAGAGTTAAATTAACGTGGTATATTTTACACCCAACAATATCTGTATAACGTTATAGTTATGTTTGCCTAATAACATATATGTTGTTGTTGTAGTTTGTATTATCTACTCTCTTGATGTCGCTTATATTTTCCTTACTTCATCCAGTCCATCATATAATCACGCATTTATTAAGACACATATATATCACCTTCCACTGCAAGAGTACCATAAGTTGGAAATCTAGATTCAGTTCAATTCTACTTTGGCTGAATGTTTGAGTTTATATTTAATGGTACATGTGAAATGTTGCAGGATAAATTTAGCTGTGACGACATGAATTCCATGAAATAACATGTCCTTCAACACATGAGAAGGTTGTGGAATAACTGGAGAGGATCACTTCACAAGATTATGAAGTCTAAGCCATTTGGTGATGCTCTAAGAGATGTGCCAAGAGGGGTAGACAAGAGTGATTGGGGATGGCTGGTTAAGAAGCATTTCTTAAATCACATGTTTATGGTATAAATCCAAAGTATTTATTTATTAACATTCTATTTGAAGTTACTAACTATAACTTTTATGGTATGTTGTGAATAAAGGAAACAAGTGAAAGAAACACTGTCAACAGGTCCAAGTTGAGTATGCCTCATCGTACAGGGAGTAAGCCTATTAGATAAATTATTTATGGATTGGTAATCCTATTAGTCTCTTGTTTGCTAAAATGATTTAAGATGATTTATTTGACTTGTTTATTTGTGTGTCAAGGGAGGTAAAGATGGTAAACCACCAAAAATGGATACAATCTTCTTTGACACTCGTAAGAATGATAATAAGCTTTTCGAACCTGAAACTAATGGAAAATATGTATGTTTAGTGATAAATTTTATTATAAATCATATAACTTTATGTGTTATCTTATCTTAAGTTTTCTTGTATTTTACAGGCTGAAATCCAAAAATTGTTCAATCTGATTCTTCTCTTACAAATATTGAGGTTGTAGAAAAGTGTTTTGGACCTCAATGTAAGAGTCATGTACTTGGATTTGGTGGAGGGATAACGGCTAAAGAGTTGAAAGGTGGGTATTCTTCAAAGGATTCATTATTAGATAGATTGAATGCACGTGAAAAAGAAAATGAATCACTAAAACAACGCATGGACGAGTTACAGAACAAATGTTAACGCATGGATGAGCTGGAGAGTAAATATTAAAAGCGTGCGAGACTACTACTTGGTCAGCCTTCAACACCTGCGTCTTCAAGTGATCAATAGGTAGTACCATTAAACAGGTTAGTAAATTAATTTTTCTTTCTCTTTGACATGTACTCAAGATACAGGGAAGGACTTCAAATGCTCAATTTTTTCCTTAGTTTCTTGTTATAACCTGCTTTCTATTTACCATGTACAATTGATTCCAAGTATAAACATCCTAATTGCCTCTAGTAGAGTGCAAAATCAAGTCCGAATTACATAGTGAATGTTGTATTTTAATTGTTACCTCTAAATTTTACTCTTCATCTGGTTATTTTGACAAACATAACCTATGTTTTTATGTTTTAGGTGAAGGTAGTGTTACATTAGGAGGTTGATAATGGTACCATCTTTCAATAGATGGCATCCATATCTAAATGATCATGTTGGCTGTCTGTTTATTTCAGCATATATATAAACACCTCTTTTTCTAGTATCAAGCTTTCTGCCGCATTCTTTCATAGTGAATATTATATTTCTTTTCCAAAATATAGTATATGTTATGTTCTCATTGAATCCTCGATTACCTAAAGAATCCCTATTTACTAGAACAATATTACCAAATATCATACTAATCCGAGCATATACAGTACACACAATCCTGGCCTAAAGTTCAGTAACTTTATCATCTGTCTGATTCCTAAGTGAAACATCTTCAAAAATGCCTCACATCTTTTTTCTGCAAAAGCCAATTTCTGCGCATATGCCTATTTTTTGTAACTAATGATTTCATTACTCACCAATGTAAAGGTATTACAATCTCCACAGCTAACTACACACAACTAGCTATCCAATACATCCTAGAGCTCCTACTCAGCCACAACCAGTTCTGAAAGTAGACATGAGACCAATAATCATGGGTGGGCCTCAAACACTCTCTTTTGCAGTGACATTTGAATCTCTACTCCTTTTTTCAGAAAATCTCATATTTCTCATCCACAGAGAGTGTAATAATTATGTGTGGACCATTTTGAAAACTTGAGCTTCTTGTGTCTTTCCCTTAACACGCCTTGTATCTTCGGTATGATGTTGGTCCCATGGCAGGGATTGAATTAGCATGGCATGGATCACTGTCTCTGCACGCTGACTCTTCCTGTCTTAATTCTCAATGTTGGCATGCCTATTTTATCCATGTTTGTTATTCTCTTACAGTCAATTGTTTGTTGATTAAAAGTATTCCACTGAATCCTTTCCTGTTGCATGAATGCTTCATTTGCCATTGTGTCTTCTAGTTGATTTACTTCTCTGTATCTATGTACTATAATTGCATGTGTTGTTCCTTGAAGTATATGTATCTCCCCTATTTTTTTTGTATTCCCATAGTATTTTCCAAACCTTATTGATCATCCTTGTTTGGCCTAATGAATCTAATTCCACCAACTCTTGATATTGGCAACTGTGGAATGTTTTCATGTTCTGCTTCATTTTTATTAGAGATGTTACTGTAGCAAGAAGAAAATATATTATGCCTCCCTCTTAGAAAAAAACTAAGTTTGTGCCTTGGATGTTCTCTTTATTTTGGTCTGATGGTTGTCATACTTTTTCTTATGTGATTTGTTTATTGAATTGGTAGTCTGCTTCCCAAAATATGAGCCATCCAAAGATTGCAAGGTTAAAATATCTTTAATTCATGTATTTATACTCTACGTTCTCTTTGAAACTTCTTAATTATTTCCTATAAGAATATTAAAGTGTAGTTTCAGCTTTAAAAAGTTGCTTGTATCATGGGACACTATGAATATATCTTATAACTCCTATTCCTCTCTCTTATTATGTTTCTTTCTACTACTAAAAAAGAAACAATATCTCATTAATAATACTAATTATCTTCTAATTAAGTTTGTACAAAAATTCTATGATAATTGATTTGGATTTTTTTGTGAGGAAATCGGGAAAGAGTTATGCTAGTCCATTGTTAGTGTATCATATTTTGTTGGCCTTACAAAATCATTATTGATCATTCCAGAAAATCGTTAAATACTATATAGATGTTGGGAAGAGACTACAAGTTATTGTTGACATGCCATTTTTTCTTCAAACATTAATGTTTGGCATCTTTTAAAGTATGTTTTAGTACAATCTTTTTTATTACTTGTTTTAAATTGACATAAGTTTTTATCTTACAGATCTTGAATTTCAATATGAAGAATATACCGTTCAACAACGTACAGAGCAAGTTGAAGTTCAAGATGGCTTTCACTGTAGTTAGGGGTGGTATAATTAAACACAATGTCATATCATTTAGTTTTTGCAATTTTTCTCTTTTTTAGAAGTTGATAAAGATATGTTATGCTACTTCAATATGATATATCTTTATTTAATTAGTTTTTTTGTATTGACCAAGAGACTTTCTATAATGAATTCAATTACTTAGTTTATTTTGAGTGTTTTTGTATTTACTGTATAAAATTTTGTATAATAACGAATGTAATTTGTTCCTTTAAACTCTCTTATAATTTACTTTCTAAAATTATTTGAATAAAATACAATGAGCGACAAGAAATGTGGTTGTTAATGGTATTCGTATGACAAGTAGAAAATAATTAACAAAAATATTTTTGGTAGTTAGAAAGGCTTGTACAAAGGGAAAATCCGGTCCTTACAAATGTCATATAACGACCTGAATTCACGTTGTCTTTAGAAAACCTTTTAACGACCGGATTTGAATTCTGTTGTTAACTTTTAATGTCGGGACTTTTAACGACCGACGACGACTGGATTTATGATGGTCGTTAATTTCTTTTAGCGACCAAATTTGGACTTATAACGACCATATTTCCCTTCATTAAAAACCATTTTTCTTGTAGTGTATTGCCTATTCTCCTTAAAAGGGATACCTACTAGTATTGGAGAAGTTCTATGAAGTTTAGGTGGTGGTATGGGACTCTATCAAGACATTTCACAATAGACTTTGAATATGTTAGTGAGAGTCCCTAGGTCATCTCTAAGACTATTACTTGAATGTCCTTATATGTGATGAATGTCTCTTAAATGAACTAATGAAAGAAATGACTTAAGTGAGAAAGTATGTTAAATGAACAAGTACTTATCTACAGTAGTTAAGAGTTGTCTAGTTAAGGTGTGAAGGGGGCATAGGAATGGTCACTTCATATCTAAACTATATAAGTCTTAAGAATGACTCTAGTTTGGAAAGTTGGTTGATTAAGTAGGCATGATCCAAACTTAGGTAGTCTTAAGGATTATTTAGGTAATCTTGAAGAGGTCAATTATGGACATTATCTTCTTGATTTACTTCAGTATGTCTTTTGATAATGTAACAACCCTAAAAATGGATATGCTAAATAATGTTAAATGTGTCTAGAATGCCTATGATTAGACCGTGTTCACATGAATTAATGCACGTAGAACCAGACCTATGAACCCTTGATACAGCCAAGATAACTAAATTGGGGAGTTAGTTGAGCTAGAAAAGGTTGGGTCCAGCCATGTAAGGCTCTCGAATACGAAGAATTACTCGGATGAGTCTTTACAAGACTTAAAAAAGGAAAATCTTAGGTTTGGAGGGTCTAGGGATAAAAATGGTCTTTTCCAGGCCAAGGGTAATATCATAATTACCATAAGTAATTAATTATTTTATTAATTAATTTAATTAGTTAGATGGTTTGGGTTGAGTCGACCCGAAATGACCATTTCGCGGTGGTCACTCCACCTGGGTTCAAACCTCAACGGAAGCATCAATTAAATGTATTTAAGTTCAGGTTTATAATCTGATTTTTAAGGGCTTTATGGTCATTTCTCTATGGTAATTAAATCAAAATTTTTATTAAATTAGTAAGGAGTCCTAGTTTGACTAATTCCAAAACTAAAACTCCTACTCCTAAACTACTCTCTCACGCTCATCTCTCTCACGTTTCTACACTCTTCTCACGTTTTCTCTGCCTAAAAAAATTACATGAAAAGAAAACACAACCAAATTTCTTCACACTTGAAGAACTCACACGAAAAAATATAATCAAAACATATAGAAACGCTAAGCAAAAACGTTAGGCAAAGGCAGGAGTTTTCCGTCGGGTGGTGTTGGAGTTTCGAGACTTGAACGTTATTTGGAGAGAGGGTTGGACAGCAGGTCGTGTGTTGAATAAACGTCAAAATAAGGTATGGGTTTTCTTACTCTTGGTCCCTTTCCCAAAAGACCCTTAAGATTCAGCCAATTCTAATGCGAAAACTAGGATTGTTCCCCGTTGCATGTCCCTGTCACTAGCTCCCATTGATTCATAGGTCTGATATGTTTGCCGGTAGAATTTAGGGATGTAACGTGTTTTCGTGATGGTTATGTGTATGTATGTATGTTCGGAATTATGTGAGTAATGAAAGATGTTTTCTGGAAATGTGTGATACGGTTGTGTGGGTGCATTGTTGTGACTATTGGTCACGGATTAGAGCATGAAATGGCATGTTTAAATCCTTTTATTTTATGTGCAAGAACGTTTGTAAATCGTGATGTTCATATGAAGTGTAATGTGGCTGATTTGAGTGAAAACTATTAGATAAAAATGAATCCATGAAAAATGCACCTAAAGATGTACTAAATGATCCATGAACCATCCTAAGAACTAACGTGTAAATGTTGATGAAAAAGAGCAGGAAATCATGACCGAATTTCCAGCATTGTGTTAGCTTAGTTTCGGCCAATGTTTGAAGTTTAGGAGAGTTTTAAAATAATGTTTAAAACATGTGAGGTCAGTAGGGATTGAACACAAGACCTCAATATAAGAAAGCTATAATTAATTAAAATAAAAAGGAGTGAGGCACACAGGATTCAAACCCGAGTGCCCTTAGCTGATTCCCCTTAAACTAAAACAGAATTAAAAAAATAAGAGGAGTGGGATTCGAACCCACCACTTCCCAGTCAGATTTAAGCAAAAAATTAAAAGAAAAATAAAGGTTGAGGCGTGTGGGAATCGAACCCATGACCTCTAGGTAGAATAAAAGGAATTAAGGAGAAAATTAAAGTGGGGCTTTGGGGGTTCGATCCCACACCCACTTGGTCAAAATAAAATGGTTTAAAGAAAAAGGAAATTAACAGAAAATGAGGTTGTGGGGGTTCGATCCCACAAACTCTCAGTCCAAATGAACGGACAAAAATAAAGAGAGAAATCAAGGAAAAATCAAAAGAAGGTGTTGGGGCTCGATTTTGGGTCCCCAAGTCGTGTGGGTAAAAGTAAATTAAACAAAAATGTAAGTGTTTTCCAAGGGATTCGAAATCGGGTTCCCTTGTCCAATTTTCGTATTGATATATATGTCATACGTGAATAAATGTTCAAATAATGCTGCCTACATAGATCGAAATTAATGATCTTGGCATACATAGAAGATGCAAAAGTCTTGTATCACAAAATGTTAGGAAGATACGAATCACTTAATCGAACTATGAACGAAGCCTCATGGCTTGTATGTATATACCCATAAGTCTAGCATGCGTTTAAAAGTAAGTGAACCGAAGATGTATGTAACAAAAAGATGAACTCCTAGAAGGGTTATGTAGGCGTGTGGAACACACTTAATGGCAATGTGCATTAGCATATGATGAAATGAACGTTCACGTATAAAAAAGGTGAGTAATTATGAAGAGAAAATGCGCTAAAGATAATGAATGTGGTGACAACATGATAAGAGGTTAATGTGAAAGATGAAAGCAATCTAAAATAAGCCTAAGTAAATGCTACCAAAACGTAGGAGAGTGTAAAGTTAATGAAGAGACCAGTCTCTATGAACACTCGAATGAAATTATTGAGATTAATGTGTACTTCATAGTAATGATGATATGAGAAATCATCTATTGAGCTATGATGTCTTCATACTAGAAGTCAGCTTCCATGACATATGAGTTGAATGAAATGGAACTTTATACTGAGCACCGATAGGCTAGCTATGAGCGGTGATGCCTTCTTTCGGGAAGGGAAGAGGTTCATATAACTCTCATGATATGAGACTGTCGGTCATTCCGGGTATGAGTCTCCTTATATCTCCAATCTTTGAACCTATACTGCCAATATAGGGATCTAGCAGGGTTCCATTCCCTATATACTCTAGCATGTTTTAGGTCACTTTTGTCAGTGATTCCACCTCTTTTTGGTGTGGGGCAGACAATGGATTACATGATGCTCACATGATATATGTCGGTTAAACTTAAAGTTCCCAATGATTGAATGAGGCCAGCCTCAAATGATGCACATAATGAAATGAATGATACCAAAGGTGTTAAGGTAGGATAATCATGAGGTGAGCTAGACTCAAGTAATGACACTAGGTCATTCTTGTCTATTTCACAGCGAACCCGATGAAAGTCTTAAACTACGTCCTAGGTATAGTTGGTGTTTACACTAGCTTATGAATAAAAAATGAAGTACATATGAATGAATGAAGCAGACTCTGTGTTTGCTAAAGAAGGCTCCCTAGTTGAGGTCCCATATGTTGAGCCCTCATTTTGAGAAGTCTTAATGTCAAGTCCATGATTCCAGCGTCTCATGGCATATGATCGAATGATATGAAATATGTTAAGTGCTATATGTAATATTTTATGCGCTAAATGTAATGTGTTATGCGCAATGTGCAATATGATACGTATGATGATGCATGTTACTCTCATGGCATGACTTTCCTAAATCCAAATCTGGCAAGTCCACTGACTTTCCTAATCCAAATCTTGCAAGTTCACTGACTTGACTTTTCATAAATCATGTTGTTAGGAAAGAGCTATTTTTACCCATGCATGTCCTTGGTGTGTTCTTGCATATACCCATACTTAGTAGAAGTGTGTACTAACCCCATACAATATCTATTTTTAGGTGCAGGCACAAGTGGACATTAAAGCTTACAGTACAACGTTGCAGTTATCCGGACGTGGAGCTTTCATCCGGATTTAGTAGGCCCTCATGCTTTCGAGGATGTCTACTGTTGTATTCTAGCTTAGATGTAGGATTCAGATAGTGGAGCATGGTCCATTAGTGTTTCATTTCCACTTTCATTTCAGACTTTGTATTGGTGCCGTTTTGGCAAAAATACGTTTAATGCAATTATGAACTATTTATTTCATTTGATGACCTTAATATTAGAGTGTTGATTGTGAACATTTATGTGTTTAAGTATAATGTCTTATACGAATGTTAAGTAACAATAAGCTCAAATTTTTCACTAAAATTAACCTAGATGAAGTAACGATGACGTATGTAGGTTTATCTGCGACCTCTGAGAGGTCAACAATGGCGGTCTTGTCTGGGGTCTAGACTCCGGTCGTGACAAAGTTTGTATTAGATCACTTGGTTAAATTTCGAGGATAATAAGTTCACATCAACTCTATTGAGTAGTTTCTAAGTCATGGTAGTGAAGTGCACCACTATCCTTAATTAGAGACTGCATGATGCATAGGAAAACTTCCGTTCTTCGGCTCTTATCGTGCCTTCCCTAATGTCTGGATCATTGGTGTTATGAGCATGTCTAACATCAATCCTTATTGTTTTCCAAAAATGAATAATAGGAGGAATGCTGGTCAGAGGAGAGGAGGAGCAAATATTGGGGGTAACCAAGTTCCATCCTAGGCTCCAGCTGAAGGAGTGGTCATGCCAGTTAACCCAGCTGGGTTGACTGATGTGGAGGTGTGGACCGCTCTGGCTCAGGCCATCACCATGAAGGCCCACGCTATGACGGACAAAGCTAACAGACAGAATGTTCAGAGCGAGGAGCCACCGGTACGTAACATGGCAAACAAGCTACGAGACTTCACGAGGATGAATCCTCCTATTTTCACAGGGTCCAAGACTTCAGAGGAACCCCATGAGTTCATGGATGAGGTACACAAGATTTTGATGTCCATGGGGGACACAGATACTGAGAAGGCTAAGATGGCTTCCTATCAGCTCAAGGATGTTGCAAAGACTTGGTGCAAGACATAGCAGGATAGTCAAGCCTTGGGCGGAGTTCCAGTCACTTAGGAGTTATTTAAGACAGCCTTCCTGGAGAGATTCTTCCCCAGGGCGATGAGGGAGGCCAAGGTTGAGGAATTTATCAATCTTAAGTCAGGGAGTATTCCCTGAAGTTTGGTAAACTTTCTAGGTAAGCCACTTCCCTTGTGTCTAACAACAGGGATGAGATGAGCAGGTTCCTCACAGGAATCACCGGAGATCTGGTGGAAGAGTGTTGGGTTGCGATGCTCCACAATAACATGGACCTCTCTATGCTGATGGTGCATGTCTAGCAGGTTGAGGACTGCAGGAAAAAAAGTGGCGTTCGTGATTCTAGGAGGCCTAAGCCTTCTGATCAGGCAGGTCCTAGAAATTGAGGCAACAGGAACAACTTCGGCGTCCGTGAGCAACCCAGGTTCAAAAAGGGGGGAACAGAGTTTAGGGAATTCTAACTTCCATAGGAATGAAGCACCTATAGGAGGCAGACCCAAGCCCAAGAAGTGCAATTGAGGTGATGTGCATCGTCCCAAAAAGGACTGTGCTAAGTGTGGTTGTGCTCACATTGGAGAGTGTAGAGAGGGCGCTAATGCTTGCTTCGGTTGCGGTAAGAGTGGGCACATGGTTAAGGACTGCTCACAGAACAAGGGTCAGGCTGGAGGTAATGCTCAGCCTAGGACTAATCCACATGGTACAGCAGCAGCCGAGCCTCCTAAGAGGAACACGATCTACGCCCTTAAGGGCAGGGAGGAGCAGGAGAAGTCCGATGATATGGTCACATGTATGCTGCAAGTATTCGAAACTTCTGTTTATGCTTTACTTGATCCATGGTCTATGCTTTCCTTTGTAACTCCTTTGCTTGCTCTCACTTTTGACATATTGCCTGAAGTTTTGCATGATCCTATAGTGGTTAGTATACCTTTAAGAGATAACATAAGAACTAATAGAGTATACAAGTATTGCCCAAAAGTTGTATGTGGTAAGACTATGTGTGCAAACTTGGTTGAGTTACCAATGAACGATTTTGATGTTATTCTTGGCATGGACTGGCTTCATAATAGATATGCTTGTATGGATTGTCGTAGTAGGGTAGTGAGATTTCGTTTCCCTAATGAAGAAGAGTTTGTCTTGGAGAGGTACAACTTGAGTCATCCTAATCCCTTGATTTCGAACCTTAAGGTTAATAAAATGATGTCAAGCGGTTATTGTGTCATCTTACGAGTGTTAATGATTTAGATCATGACATTCCTTCCATAGACTCAATTCCTATAGTGAGTGAGTCCCAAGATGTATTTCCTGATTTGCCTGGACTTCCTACCTCTCAAGAGATTGACTATGGTATCGCCTTAGAACCCGATACGAAAAAATTTTAATTCCTCCTTACAGATTGGCTACAGCTAAACTCAAAGAGTTGAAGCTGCAGTTAAAAGATTTTACTGATAAGGGTTTCATTCGGCCGAACATATCCCCTTGGTGCGCTCCAGTGTTATTTGTGAAAAAGAAAGATGGGACTCTTAGAATGTGTATCGATTATCGATATCTCAACAAAGTACTATCAAGAATAAGTATCAACTTTCCAGAATAGATGACTTGTTTGACCAACTCCAGGGGTCTAGTTTCTTCTCGAAGATTGATCTTCGTTCAGGGTACCATCAGCTTAGGGTTAGGGATGGAGATATCCCAAAGACAGCCTTTCGTACCCGTTATGGTCACTATGAGTTTCTAGTTATGTCATTTGGTATCACGAGTGCACTTGCTGTATTTATGGGTCTCATGAACAGAGTTTTCCGTGAATACCTTGACTCTTTCGTCATAGTATTCATTGATCACATTCTCATCTAGTCTAAGACCAAGGAAGAGCATGAAAAACATTTGAGACTAACCTTGCAGGTACTTAGACAACATCAGTTGTATGCCAAATTCAGCAAGTGTGAATTTTGGCTCAGATCAGTGACCGTCCTGGGTCATGTTGTGTCCGATAAAGGTGTGGAAGTAGATCCCAGGAAGACTGAGGCCGTTAAGAACTGGCCAAAAACTTTTACTCCCATAGATATCCGTAGCTTCTTGGGATTGGCTGGTTATTTATCTTAGGGTCGTGGAGGGTTTTTCTTCCATTGCTGCCCCACTCAAAGCTTTGACGAAGAAGAAATTCATGTTTGAATGGGCAGAGACTTGTGAGAAGAGTTTCCAGGAGCTCAAGGACAGACTCACTTCAGCTCGGTGCTTACTTTGCCTATGTGTGGAGAGAATTACACTATTTATTGTGATGCATCTAGGGTTGGTTTTGGTTGGTTTCTTATGCAGGGTGGTAAGATGATACCATATGCATCAAGACAGCTCAAGGTTCATGAAAAGAATTATCCGACTCATGACATGGAGTTGGCAGCTGTGGTGTTTGCACTAAAACTGTGGAGGCACTACTTGGATGGAGTGCATGTGGATGTGTTAATAAATCACAAAAGTCTCCAGTACGGGTTCACACAGAAGGAGTTGAATCTACATCAACGGAGGTGGTTGGAGCTGATGAAGGACTATGACATGAATGGCCACTACCATCCGGGTAAGGCTAATGTTGTAGCTAATGCTTTGAGCATGATGAGCATGGGAAGTACAACCCACGTTGTGGATGATAAGAAGGAGTTGGCTAAATATGTACACAGACTGGCCAGGCTGGGTGTGCGGTTAGTTGACTCTACTAGTGGGGGAGTTTCAGTTCATCCTAGTTCTGAATCATCCTTAGTAGTTGAAGTCAAGAAGGGTCAGCATCTTGATCATGTGTTGATGGAGCTGAAGGACTCAGTGTTGATAAATATGAATGAGTTTTTTGCTTTGGGAGGTTACTGCGTACTTAGGTACTAGGATAGGCTGTGTGTAACCGATGTGGATGATTTGCGGACCAGGATTATTGCAGAGGCCCATGGTTCCAGATATTCCATACATCCAGGTTCCACCAAAATATATCATGATCTTAAGCAGATCTATTGGTTCAATGGGATGAAGAAGGACACTGCAAAATATGTGGCCAAATGTCCTAACTGTCAGCAGGTTAAGGCAGAACATCTTAAGTCTGGTGGTCTTACTCAGATTATTGAGGTTCTGACTTTGAAATGGGAGGCCATTAATATGGACTTTGTGGTTGGTATTCCGAGGACTAGCATGACTCCATATGGGTTATTATGGACAGGATGACTAAGTCTGCCAACTTTATCCCTGTGAAGTCTACTTACAGAGCCGAGTATTATGAGAGACACTACATTGATAAGATTGTGAGATGGAATGGGATTTCTTTGTCTATCATTTCAGATAGTGGAGCTCAGTTCACTTCATATTTCTAAAGATCCTTCCAGAAGAGCTTAGCCACGCAGGTGAAGCTTAGTATTGCCTTTCATCATCGGACTGATGGGCAGACAGAGCACACCATTAAGACATTGGAGGACATGTTGACGGCATATGTGATTGAATTCAGGGGTAGTTGGGATGACCATATTTCTTTTATAGAGTTCTCATATAATAACAGCTATCACTCCGACATTGGAATGGCATCGTTTGAGGCACTATATGGTAAAAGGTCTAGGTCTCCAGTTGGGTGGTTTGAGGTTTGAGAGTCATCCATTTTGGGTCTAGAGATCATTCATGAGGCCTTAGAGAAGGTCAGGGTGATTAGGGACAGGTTGGCTACTGCTTACAGTCGACAGAAGTCTTATGCAAATAATAGAAAACGACCCTTAGAGCTTGATGTTGGTGACCAGGTCTATTTGAAGATATCACCTATGAAGGGGGTGATGAGTTTTGGCAGGAAGTGGAAGTTGAGTCTGAGGTATGTTGGGCCATATGAGATCCTACAGCGTGTGGGTGAGGTGGCCTATGAGTTGGCATTGCCTACGGAGCTAGCTTCTGTCCATCAAGTGTTTCATGTATCCATGTTAAAGAAGTACCTAGGTGATCCAGCATCGATTCTACCTGTCGAAGGTTTGGGAGTCGATGAAGACTTGTCCTATGAGGAGGTACCTGTTAAATTTTATACAGAAAGATCAAGCGGCTGAGGAACAAGGATATTTCCACAGTGAAGGTGTTGTGGAGCAATCATCTTTTTGAGGGTGTTATGTGGGAGGCCGAGGCCGATATGATATCCCGCTACCCTCATATTTTCAGCTCTTGAGGTTACACTTCCTATTCTCAAATCTTAGTTTCCTTATCTCTCCATTCTATGTTGCTACTTCTTGACTGTGCATATTGGTTATGTTATGATATCACTGGCGTTGTTCTATATTATAAGAAGTGTCATTCGGGGACGAATGGTCCTATGGGGGGGGATATTGTAACAACCCTAAAACGACTATGCTAAATAATGATTAATGTGTCTAGAATGCCTATGATTAGACCGGGTTCACACGAATTGATGCGCGTAGAACAAGACCTCTAAACCCTTGCTACAGACAAACTAACTAACTTGGGGATTTAGTTGAGCTAGAAAAGGTTGGTTCAAGCCATGTAGGGCTCTCGAATACGAAGATTTACTCGGATGAGTCTTTACTGGACTTAAAAAAAGAAAATCTTAGGTTTGGAGGGTCTAGGGGTAAAATGGTCTTTTCCAAGCCAAGGGTAGTATCGTAATTACCATAAGTAATTAGTTATTTTATTAATTAATTTAATTAAGTAGATGGTTTGGGTCGAGTCGACCCGAAATGACCATTTCACGGTGGTCACTCCACCCGGGTTCAAACCTCAACGGAAGCATCAATTAAATGTATTTAAATTCAAGTTTATAATCTGATTTTCTAAGGGCTTTATGGTCATTTCTCTAAGCTAATTAAATCAGAATTTTTATTAAATTAGTAAGGAGTCCTAGTTTGACTAATTCCCAAACTAAAACTCCTAATCCTAAACTACTCTCTCACGCTCATCTCTCTCACGTTTCTACACTCTTCTCACGTTTTCTCTGCCTAACAAAATTGCATGAACAGAAAACACAACCAAAGTTCTTCACACTTGAAGAACTCACACGAAAAAATATAATCAAAACATATACAAACGCTAAGCAAAAACGTAAACAAAAGGAGGAGTTTTCCGTCGGATGGTGTTGGAGTTTCGAGACTTGAACGTTATTTGGAGAGAGGGTTGGACAGCAGGTCGTGTGTTGAATAAACGTCCAAATGAGGTATGGATTTTCTTACTCTTGGTCCCTTTCCCAAAAGACCCTTAAGATTCAGTCAATTCTAATGCAAAAACTAGGATTGTTCCCCGTTGCATGTCCCTGTCACTAGATGCCATTGATTCCTAGGTTGGATATGTTTGCTGGTAGAATTTAGGGATGTAATGTGTTTTCGTGATGATTATGTGTATACATGAATGTTTGGAATTATGTGAGAATGAAAGATGTTTTCCGAAAATGTGTGATACGGTTATGTGGGTGCATTGTTGTGACTATTGGTCACGGATTAGAGAATGAAATGGCATGTTTAAATCCTTGTATTTTATGTGCAAGAACGTGTGTAGATCGTGATGTTCATATGAAGTGTAATGTGGCTGATTTGAGTGAAAACTATTAGATAAATGAATCCATGAAAAATGCACCTAAAGATGTACTAAATGATCCATGAATCATCCTAAGAACTAACGTATAAATGTTGATGAAAAGGAGCTAGAAATCATGACAAAATTTCCATCATTGTGTTTGCTTAGTTTCGGCTAATGTTTGAAATTTAGGAGAGTTTGAAAATAATGTTTAAAACATGTGAGGTCAGTAGGGATTGAACCCAAGACCTCACTATAAGAAAGCTATAATTAATTAAAATAAAAAGGAGTGAGGCACACGGGATTCGAACCGTAGTGCCCTTAGCCGATTCCCCTAAAACTAAAACAGAATTAAAGAAATGAGAGGAGTGGGATTCGAACCCACCACCTCTCGGTCAGACTTAAAGAAAAAATTAAAAGAAAAATAAAAGTTGAGGTGTGTGGAAATCAAACCCACGACCTCTAGGCAAAATAAAAGGAATTAAGGAGAAAACACATTGTGGGGTTGATGGGGTTCAATCCCACACCCTCTTGGTCAAAACAAAAATGGTTAATGAAAAAAGAAATTAAAATAAAATGAGGTTGTGGGGGTTCGATCCCACATCCTCTCAGTCCAAATGAACAAAAAAAAGAGAGAGAAATCAAGGAAAAATGAAAAGAAGGCGTTGGGGCTCAATTTTTGGTCCCCAAGCTGTGTGGGTAAAACTACATTAAATAAAAATGTAAGTGTTGTCCAAGGGATTTGAAATCAGGTTCCCTTGCCCAATTTTTGTATTGATACATAAGTCATGCGTGAATAAATGTTCAAATAATGTTGCCTACATATATCGAAATCAATGATCTTGGCATACATAGAAGATGCAAAAGTCTTGTATCACAAAATCTTAGGAAGATATGAATCACTTAATCGAACTATGAATGAAGCCTCATGGCTTGTATGTATAGACCCATAAGTCTAGCATGAGTTTAAAAGTAAGTGAACCGAAGATGTATGTAACAAAATGATGAACTCCTAGAAGGGTTATGTAAGCGTGTGGAACACACTAAATAGCCAAGTGCATTATCATATGATGAAATGAACATTCACGTAAAAGGGGGTGAGTAATAATGAAGATCAAATGTGCTAAAGCTAATGAATGTGGTAACAACATGATAACAGATTAATGTGAAAAATGAGAGTAATCTCAAATGAGACTAAGTAAATGTTACCAAAATGTACTCACCTATGAGAGTGTAAAGTTAATAAAGAGACCAGTCTCTATGAACACTCTAATGAATGTATTGAGATTAATGTGTACTTAATACTAATAATGAGATGAGAAATCATCTATAGACCTATGATGTCCTCATACTAGAAAATGGAACTTTATATTGAGCACCGATAGGCTACCTATGAGCGGTGATGCTTTTTTTTGGGAAGGGCGGAGGTTCACGTAATTCTCATGAGATGAGACTGTCCGGCATGCCGGGTATGTGTCTGCTTATATCTCCTAGTCTTTGAACCTATACTTCCAATATAGGGATATAGTAGGGTTTAATTCCCTATATATGCTAGCATGTTTTGGGTCACTTTTGCCGGTTATTCCACCTCTTTTCGGTGTGGGGCAGACAATATATTTCATGATGCTCACATGATCTATATCGGTTAAAGTTAAAATTCCCAATGAATGAATGTGGCCAGCCTCAAATGATGCACATAATGAAATGAATGATACCAGAGGTGTTGGGATAGGATAATCATGAGGTGAGCTAGACTTAAATAATCACACTAGGTCATTCTTGGACATTGCACAGCAAACCCAGTGAAAGTCTTAAACTACATCCTAGGTATAGCTGCTGTTTACACTAGTTTATGAAGGAATGAAATGAAGTACGTACGAATGAATGAAGAAGACTCTGTGTTTGCAAAAGAAGGCTCCCTAGTTGAGGTCCCATATATTGAGCCCTCAATTTGGAAAGTCTTAATGTCAAGTCCATGATTCCATGGTCTCATTGCATATGATCGAATGATATGAAATATGTTAAGTGTTATATGCAATATGTTATGTGCTATATGAAATATGTTGTGTGCTGTGTGCAATATGACACGTATGATGATGCATGTTACTCTAATGGCATGACTTTTCTAAATCCAAATCTGGCAACTCCACTGACTTTCCTAATCCAAATCTGGCAAGTCCACTGACTTGACTTTCCATAAATCATGTTGTTAGGAAAGAGCTATTCTTACTCATGCATGTCCTTGGTGTGTGCTTGCATATACCCATACTTATTAGAGGTGTGTACTAACCCCATATAATATCTACTTTTAGGTGCAGGCACGGGTGGACATTATAGCTTACAGTACAACATTGCAGTTATCCGGACGTGGAGCTTTCATCCGGATTTGGTAGGCCCTCATGCTTTCGAGGATATCTATTGTTATTTTCTATCTTAGATGTAGGTTTTAGCTAGTGGAGCATGTTCCACTAGTGTTTCATTTCCACTTTCATTTCAGACTTCGTATTGGTGCCGTTTTGGCAAAAATACGTTTAATGTAATTATGAACTATTTCTTTCATTTGATGATATTAATATTATACGGTTGATTGTGAAAGTTTATGAGTTTAAGTAGAATGTCTTATATGAATGTTAAGTAACAAAAAGCTCAAATGTTTTGCTAAAATCAACCTAGATGAAGTAACAAGGACGTATGTAGGCTTGTCTGCGACCTCTGAGAGGTCAACGATGTCGGTCTCGTCTGGAGTATGTCATATTACATGTATGTTACTGTATTAAGTGAGAATGATCTTATTCTAGGTACCCTAAGGATCTCTTAACTTTATGTGAAGGCATTGTATGGGTGGTTGCTTCACAACTCTCTCAGGTGAACGTTAAGAATCACTTTGGTAAGAGGATCTCATGTTCATGTGTTTGGTGTACTGTAAGTGTGTGTGTCTAATTATAGGTGGTCGTAAGGGTCATTTAGGTGTGCCTAGAGACGGTGCATTGGTGGTCTCTCTTTGTCTTATATAATTGAGTATTAGGATATCTTTTAGTGAGAGGATTGCATGCCAGAAAGTGTTCATTGTGAAGTTGAAGAACTTCAATGTAACATGGAAGCAGTTCACTGTAACAGTTAATTAATTTACTGTAATGTTTCTCCAAAATTCTGATAAATTGCTTAAGTATAATTTTATGTGTTTCTAATGTGTTAAATGTTGTTCTTATGCTTATCCTATGATGTTTTAATCAAAAAGAGCATATTCCCATTAAATGTCTATTTTCATGATTTTATGCATTATGCCATGCTTAGTGCATGTGTTTGTACTAATTACATGCTTTTATCTATCTCTAAAGTGATTTATAGGTGAAGGTGCTTTTGGGAGCAAAGCTAGGATAATAGGATATTTCAAGCGAGTTTGAAGTATGTCTAGATTTTACTCGAGGGCATAGATGTCTTTTGATTTCTTATTTCGATGTATTTTGATAGACTTAGTAGTACTATATTTCTATTGTATGGGTCGTGTCCCAAGTATTCTTGTGTCAAGGATTTGATGATATGAGATTTAGTATTTCCTATGGTTTTTATATGGAAGAGTTTTTAAAAGACTATTCGAATGTTGTGAAAAGTTTTAATTCTGCACTACTTTTCATATATGTATATGCGGTGAACGATACAAAAGGGCTTGGACAAGACTTCCTAGAGGTCAAGTACGCCATTTCGCAACCTAAGAATAACCTATCTTCTAGGGTATAGTTGTGGTCGTGACACAGGTCTCCTAGGGCTGCCTTTAAATGGCGAAGATGATAGCTTAATGACTTGCCTAAGGATGATTTCATGCCGTTCCATCGAACCAACCCTAAGTCCATCATTCACACAAGAAGGATACCATCACGACTTTCGAATTCAAGGATATCATAACCTCTCAACTAAGTTAAGGGCTCCACAAAATTTGACCTTCTCACTTTGTTCAAGGCCACGTATCATTCATACATACAAGACTAAGAGGCTTTAGCATCCTAAGTCAAGACATCATATTAACATTCATGCATTTATCAAGTAAGGGACACAAGTCTACCACACAAGACACACCAATACATCACTTATAGCATATTATTCTAGAAGCACATAGGCATAACCAACTTCATCTATAGGTAAACCTATACACTACTATAACATCATCAATATAACCATCATAGACTCATTTAGTCATGTAGGAAGAATCATGCATCAACTCTAAGACTACACACATAAGGACATAGTCATAGTCTAACATGATCACCTAACAACATCAATAGAATAACACATTCTCTAAGCTTAGTCAAAAGTAGATAGATATGATCATACTTCACAGAAATAAACTACACAACAATCATAATATATCAAGTAGTTTCCGACAAAACCATCATCATCATAATACATAAAGTAACGCCGACAAGGCCACATCATTCACAATTATAACACATAGCACCGCCACCATAACTGGACCATGACAATAAAAAATTAACTCATGACCTACATTACATAAAATAAAGGGAATTCCATTTTCACCACTTCAATCTATAGCTAAGTCATCCAATACAATATCAAAAGGCCCTTACCATGGACATGATCATCAATTAAATACAAAAATCATAATACTCAATTAATCTAGGTCAATTCAATATATATTTATCAATTTAGATAGCCTATACATCAATTTAATACAATTCTTACATCATTCAATATCCCAAAGAAAACTACACTAGAATTCCTAATCATAGAGACAAGATCATATCATCCATAGTATAGACAATTTGAACAGATTATTTTTTGCATGGGTTTGTGAAAATTTTAGTTAAAATCGTCAAACTAACATCAATTCAATACATATTCAATGATTCAAAACATTTTATGCAATAAACCATGGCTAGATCATAAAATTGGACAAGTTCATCTTTAGAAGACTTTAGAAATCACTTTGAATTTTTAGGATCCTTGATGAAGATTTTTTTAAGGATGAAAACCATACCTCAATGAATCTAAACCAAGAAATTGATTAATAATCACCAATCAAATCTTCATCCAAGCTCTTCCTTGAGTTTTGGCTTCAATAATGTTCTGGAGAATTTCTTAGAGAATTTGGGTTTTGATTTTAGAATAATGAATTTATCTAGGTAGTTCGGACTTATAAACCCACTTAAAATACCTATAATACCCTTAGGAAACCTACCAAACTCGTATTTGTACGTAGGACCAATTCACCCTTGCATTTAATAGTGAACTGCGCAGGTGACACAGACCCATTGACACCTGGCCATTGATGGGCCGTCTCCCAACCAACGACCATCCTGCTAGTCCGTTGTTTGGGTCAGAGGCTGGTCATTGGAAGGCCATACTCCCATGCCTAAGTTACAACCTACTCCCTCCACCTATGATGCGTCGACTGACCTAACCGTGGATTGCAATCCGTAGGTTGGACTGGTTTTGATAGCTTTGGTTTTTCCTCAAAGACCCTTGGTTGGTCCTTGGGGATGTTTGTCCGGATGTTTCCAACCATAATAAGATCGTATACAATCTTAGGACTTCCGACATCGATTTCATTAAAAATGAACAGATAAAATTTGATGAAACATGCTAAGACACATAAGGTCATTTCAAAACAAACCTTTCGAATGTCATGGACGTTCTTGGATGTTTGACTTCCTAACTTCATTAAACTTGAAACACTGCCTATAAAAACTATTATAAATCATATAAGGACCTCATAATATCATAACACACTCATAAGCACATAGGTGACTAGTCGTCGAACTTCTTCGTTGTTCCTTGACGTTTGATTTCCAATTCACCTAATACTTTTGAAACTGCCTCATTACCATATTATAAACCATTTCGGGAACTTAGACTCTAATGATAGACATGTTAGGTTCTATTTTCACCTAAGTAATTTTAGAGGTGGCACAATCATAAAAGATTATTTTCATGAGAACTCATCTTGACATAATATCTTACCAGGTTATGCACATACTTTGAAAAATAAGACAAATTCACAATATTCATGATTTTATTTTTTTAAGAGGAGATACTAACCCCAACTTTTACTAGGAGTAAGATGAAAGATATGATGATGGCCGGACTTTATGTCGGCCTCGGCCTAACATGTTGCACTCTCAATAAGATATTTTCTCAATAGGACTTTTATGAAGATAACCTCTTTGTTCCTCAACTCTTTTACTGGTGATCTAGGATCCCAATCGGAACCTCTTCATAAAAAAGGTTCTCGTTCACCCTAACCCTTCAATAAGAAGAATATACACCGGGTAACCTACATATTTCTTGATCATAGAGACATGAAATACTGGATGAACCGAAGCTAGTTCACTTGGTAGTTTCAACTCATAAGCAATCTTCCCGACCCATTGCAATATTTGATAAGGACACACATACTGGGGACGCTTCCCTTTTTTACCAAATCTCATCACCCCTTTCATGGGTGAAATATTCAAGTAGACCCGATCACCTATTTCAAACTCAAGGTCTCTTCTCCTATTATCGACATAAGATTTTTGTTGACTGTAGGTTGTGAGCAACCTATATCTTATCACCCAAACTTTCTCCATAGCCTCATAGACTATCTCGGGACAAAGAAGTGAAGACTCACCTACCTCAAACCACCCAACCAGAGACCTACATCTCCTACTATAGAGTGCTTCAAAAGGTGCCATACAAATACTCAAATGGTAGCTATTATTGTATGAAAACTTAATCAACGGTAGATGATCGTCCCAATTACCCTTGAAATCAATAACACAATCTCTTAACATATCTTCTAGGGTTTGGATGGTATATTTCACTTGTCCATCCGTTTAAGGATTAAAAGTGGTGATAAGTTTCACTTGAGTACCTAACCCCTTTTGAAAAGACCTTCAAAAATGAGAAGTCAATTGGGCACCTCTATCCGAGATAATGGACAAATGGATTCCATGAAATCTCACAATCTCATTAAGGTATAATTTAGCATATTCCTCTACCGAATAAGTAGATTTAGTAGGGATAAAGTGGGCAATTTTTTTCAATCTATCCACAATAACCGATATAGAGTCATTTTACCTAGGTGTTTGAGGCAAGCCCACTACGAAGTCCGTATTGATATCTTCCCAATTCCAAATAGTAACATCCATTACTTGATTCAAACCTCTTGGCCTTTGATGTTCGCCCTTAACTTATTAACAATTAGGAAACCTAGCCACAAACTCCGCCATGTGCCTTTTCAAACCATCCCACCAAGAGACCACTTGAAGATCACAATACATTTTAGTGGCACCCGGATGAATAGAATATTGGGAACCATGAGCTTCTTCTGAAATCTGTGTTCTCAAGTCATCGACATCTGGCACACACAGACTACCTTGGTACTTAAGTGCCCCATCCACCCTTGGTAGAATGACTCATTAAACTTACTAAAAACTGATTCCTTCAACTCCATCAATAGAGGATCAAGGTGTTGCTTACACTTCACCTCAACAACTAAAGATGACTCGGAGTTATGATGAACCATGGAACTTCTTTTTTGGAGAATCTTCTAACGAACACCCAATAGGGCAAATCTATGGACATCTTTCACTATATCTTCCTTAACTTCTTCCACATGAGCCACACTACCCATGATTATTAGACTTAAAGAATCAGAAACCACGGTGGCCTTGTCAGGGTGGTAAAGGACACTCATGTCATAATCCTTCAAAATTTCCAATCGCCTTTTTTGTCAGAGATTCAAATCATTTTTAGTAAACACATATTGAAGACTCTTGTGGTCGGTAAATATATCCACATGAACACCATATAGGTAATGTCTCCATATTTTCAAAGCAAACACTATGCTGCTAATTCAAGACCATGATTTGGATAGTTCTTCTCATGCACCTTAAGTTGTCTATAGGCATAAGTTATCAAATTACCATGTTGTATGAGTACACAACCCAATCCTACTCGAGAAGCGTCACAATACACTACAAACCCTTTGATACCCTCCGGTAAGGTAAACACCAGAACAGAGGTAAGCTTATCTTTCAACTCTTGGAAGAATCTTTCACAAGCCTTCGACCGCACAAACTTAACCTTCTTTTGAGTTAGTATTTTCAAAGGAGAAGCATTAGATGCAAACCCATCAACAAAACTTCTATATTACCCAACTAGACCCAACAAAATTCTAATATCGGTTGAAGTCAAAGATGTAGGCCAATTTCTAACCGCTTCCATCTTCTTCGGATCGACCTTTATACCCTAACTTGACTTAATATGACCAAGAAACACAACCGATCTCAACTAAAATTCGCACTTACTATATTTAGCAAAGAGTTGATGTTCCATGTGGACTTGCAATACAACCCTCAAATGACCCATATGTTCATCCTCACTCTTAGAGTACACCAAGATATCATCAATGAATACAATTACAAGAGAATCAAGGTAATCTCGGAACACTGTATTCATAAGGTCCATAAAAGTCGTCAGGGCATTAGTTAACCCCATGACTAGGAACTCATAATGACCATACCTAGTTCAGAAATCCCTTTTAGGAATGTCTTCACCTCTTACCCTAAGTTTGTGATATCCCGACCTCAAATCAGTTTTTGAAAAGTAACTCCCACCTTGGAGATGATCAAACAAGTCATCAATCCTAGGTAGAGGATACCTATTCTTTATAGTGACCTTGTTCAATTGCCGGTAGTCAACACACATTCTAAGAGACCCATCTTTATTTTTCACAAATAATATCGGAGCTTCCTATGGAGAAATGCTTGGTTTAATAAAACTCTTGTCAAGCAAATATTTGAGTTGAGCCTTCAACTCCTTCAATTTGGCCGGAGCCATCCGATAAGGAGGAATTGAAATGGGTTTCATATCTGGCAACAAATCTATGCTAATTCTATTTCCCGTTAGGGAGAGACTCAGGGTAAGTCATCGGGAAAGACTTCCAGAAAATCCTTCACTACGGGGACCAACTCTAAAGGATGAACTTCGGAGCCTAGGTCCTTTACTCTTATGATATGGTATAGACACCCCTTAGAGATCATCTTACAATCTTTTAGACAAAAAATGATTCGACCTCTAGGAAATGAGTCCCCCCCCCCCTATTCACTCTAAGGTGGGTTCATTAGGAAAATTGAACTTAATCATCCTTGTTCTACAATAAATGAAAGCAAAACAAGAATGCGACCAATCCATTGCAAGTATGAAATCGAAATCAAACATATCAAGTTATACTAAATCCTCTAAGGTAACACTATTGCACAACATTATAGGATAATTCCTACAGACTCATTTAGCAACAACAGAGTCACCCACCGATGTAGTAACCGAAAAAGGTTTAATTAAGACATCGGGTAACACATTAAACTTCAATCCAACTAAACAATTTACAAAAGATAAAGTGGCAATGAGATGTAGTAAAGTATATACATCAATATAAAAGACTTGTAACATACTAGTGACAACATCAGGAGATTCCGCTTGATCACCCCTCTAAGACCCCCAAAATGAGTTGGGGTGTCTAGAGCCTCACTTGTTCCTATAAGCTTGTTAATATGTTAATAAAGTGTTTTAAAGCATTCTTGGGTTATTTGAAGTCATTTGAAATTCAAACATTAAGGAACAACCAAGACGTTCGACGACTAGTCACCTGAGGGGATTTATGTGTTTTTATGTGCTTATGTGTGTGTCATGAGATTATGAGGTCCTTATATGGGTAATAATGATGTTTATAGGTAGTGTGTGTAGTTTCATAAAGTTTAGAGGTCACACGTTCAAAAACGTCCAAGACGTTTGAAAGTTAGCCCTTGAGACATGTATGTGTGTGACATGATGGTGTCTAGCATGTTTGGATGTGTTTTATGTGTTTGGTTTGGGTGAAAGTGATACGAAAGGTCTTAAAATGTTAAGTCGTATATTTACATTGGAAATGTCTGGGTACGACTTCCCAAAGTCCCCGTAAGAAGCCCTAAAAAAGGACCCAAAGGTTGTCGAGACACTGCCTTGGCAGTGTCAAACGACTGAACCAAATAATGCCCCGTTGGTGGACTGACACCCCGTCGATGGGAAGGCTTCGATCAATACTTATACAGGGGGAAGTCTCAGCCGAAGAACATCCCAATAGCCAATCAACGGAAACCATAAACGGTCCGTCGATGGACATACTAGGCGTCGATGGTGGCCGTTGGTGCAGGTTGTAACAAGCTGCTTAGCGACTGCCTTACTTAAGGGTGGGAAATTCACCCCACGTCCTAACCTTACCCTACTAGGTTTATTTTGTTATTTTGGGTGTATTTAAGTTATAAAAAACGTGATCAACCCATTCTCAATCCATTCTACACAAAATAGACTTTCCCTCCAAAACCAATTCTCTCTAGAAACCTCCATTAAAGGTGAAGCTCAAGAACAGTTGGAGCTTGGATTTCCATGCATTCTTCATCAAGTTTTTGAGGTTTTCTTCTAAATTAATGTATGGTTATCCTTCATCTCTATTTATCCTTCCATCTAGAGAGTTAATCTCAAAGTTTTCAAAGAGAAAAATATGATCAAATCTCTTCTTCTTCAATCTAGCCATTAGTTCTTTCTCAAAATATTTTTAAAGGACTAATCGTGATGAGTTGATGATAATTTATTGGTTTTAACGTGAATTCCAATCCAATTGCATTATGAACCCATGTCCCTTCCCAAACTCGATTTATCCTTGCATGGGCATTGTGATCGTGGCTTGTTATTGGATGAATTGTGATTCTATTACATTGAATTGATCATATCTGCTGTTATTTAAGTATATTGATGATGATTTTTTGATGAATGATCCGTGTGTATCAATGTATGATAGTTTGAACAAAGCTAGCTTAGATCTCTATGCGTTCACTATAACATTTCCTTTATAATGTATGAATGTGGAATGAGATAGTTCTATGATTATTGCAGCTACTACTTTAGGTTAATATCATTGTTAACTTGTGAGTATAAATCTTGTTTGAACAAAGTAAAAGCATTGGCATGAATTGATCTAGGTTCTTCTAGTCTGTGGATTGATAATGTGATGTACATGATGTGATCTAAGTTCTAGGTTAGATGAAGAATTATTTAGACTTGATTATTCTGTCTTTAGCTACTGCCCTAGATTTTTATTATTGGTATATAATTAATGTGGATCATGATTATTAAAGCAAGGAATACTAGTAAGTGATATATGTCTCTCTACCTTATAGTGTATTGGTTATTTATTGTACTTGTTGTAGCATGACCTTGTAGCGACTTGTGCATTGTTTCCTTGATGATTAAAGTATATTTAGCTACTTTCCTATATCGTATTGTTGATGAAAATTTTGTATTGATCAATGATGATCTAAGGTTAAAGGATTGGTACGAATTGCTCTACTCTTCTACTTATCTACTTCTCTATTGTATTGTTGATGATGCCTTGTATGGAATTGTGTGGTTTGGTCCACTTATGGTGGAGGTTTTTACTTTATTGTCAATATATATGTTTTTTGATCACGTACTTGTAGTCAAATTATATTATGAATGTGTGTTGGTGATGATCACCAAATGTGAAGCCTCATGCCTAGTTTCCTATTCTAGTTGTGATCTAGGTTGTATTATCTATTGCGTATGCATGTGTATGACTATGTTGGGGTTTTGTTAGGTGATTCCTTAGATGAGTATAAATGTTTAATGCTCCCTTACCCATGTCCCCTATGTGAGTGTGTGAATAGCTAAGGTTAGGAGTCTTGAATGTAATGTGAAGCTTGTCTTTGTCTCCTATTGCCTAAATGTATTGTTGATATCCATTATGTGATCATATTGAACAATGTACACACACCCTCACTCTACATGCATGCTTACAAGTAGTATAGGATCATAGTGTCTAATGAAAGGTTGTTCTCATATTTACTGGTGTCTACTACTATGCATGTTAAGCTTATGTCTATGAAAGTATGATATGTGTTTTCCTTAACTAGTATAACTTGATAGGTGTACTAGTATAGGCAAGGGTATGGGACCTTGTCTATGCATTGCACATGTGTACCTTGATAGGATAGTTCCTATGTTTGGTTTCTATGTACATGTAAATGAATGTATGCACATGTTATGAATATGAATTATATGCTATGTTGTTAAGTATATGATCTAATGAAGTATGGATGTGCATAGTATCTAGGTGTGTTTATATGAAAAGATTGCTCACATAGTTATACCTATAGACTTGTGCATTGATATATGAACATGTGTGACATTTATGTGTTATGTGAAAGGTTTGCTCACATATAAGTATACAGGCACACATGTATGCATATCTAGTAAATGGAGGGGCCTTGAAAGGTGTGCTAATGTGTACCCTACAACTAGATAGGTGCTTACATATGCTATGTCCATGTAACAGGGTGTCTCACATGATTTAGGTTGATGAACTCTTATCTATGACCTATGATCTATGTGTATGAGGAGTCAATCTCCTAAGCCTAATTTTATAAGATAAAGTTAATAAAGGGTTTTCAATAAAGAGAATTTATCTTAGCACCGAGTGAACTCGAAGTGAGGGGTATCCCTTCCCATTGGAGGAAGGTAGGTAACCATAAGCCTCATGAGGTGGTTTGCCTCATAGCCCAATGGCATAGAGGAATGTTTCCATATATACCTCCAAGTTCCATAAAATATGCTTGCCACATAGGATCTAGCAAGTGATATAAAATAATATGCTAGCATGTGTAAATGATCTACCTTGGCTAGGAAAGAACACCTTCCCTTGGTGTAAGGCTCCACAACACCAAATTCCATGTAGCACCCATGGTCTTAGTGTCGGTTAAGGTTATAGTTTCCCTAAAGTAAAATGGACAAAAGAAGTAAAGTAAGACTCTAACTAGGATAACCTAAGGATAGTTGCTTAGTGTAGGTGGGGTATGGGACTTCACCTATGCATTGCACAAGTTGATCTTGAAGGAAATCCTAGCAAGGCGTTCTAATGCATGTGTCTATGCATATGTTCCTTATGCATGACTTTGTAGTAATTGTCTAGTTGTTGTGATGAAGTGCATGGTATGTGTCCTAGTGGATCTATGTGATGTGATCTTATCTTTACGAGCATAAGTTGATCTTAATGACTTTATGATGAAGGTATTGTTGGCATAAATGAAGTTGTCTATATGGCCTTTTGATGTATAAAACAGAGTGTTAAGGCTTGTGGTTTCATGATAGGTCTACTAAGTATGTCTGAGGTTATGGGGCTTCACATGTACATTGTACTAGTAGACTTAGGTTGTTATTGTGAGTAAGGTTTCATAATGTTGTATGTGAAGTGAAATTAATATATATGCAAAGTGGATAGAGTTCACTGTAAGGTCCCTAAGGTCTTGGCTTAAATGTGTCTATCATGTGCTATAATTCTATGATGATATGTGATGACTTTTGTAGAATCTATGTATGGTTTCCTTGTGACCTTAAGGTGATGCATTGCACCAACTATCACAGAGGGTTACTTGGAAGGTTAATGAGTTAAAAGAAGGAGTTCACTATAAATAGGAAAAGCTTACGGTAATGTGTGAGAAGCTTACTGTAAAATGCTCCCAAATGTGGCTTAAATTCAATATGTGATTCTATATGATGTTTTGCCTTTGAATATGTCTATATGAAGTATCTTAATGATATAAATGTTATTTTATAAAGGTTTTATGATCTTTACACAAAAAAACATGAAGTATGATTTCAAGAAAAATGTCCCTTTCAAAGATTGTTTATGCATGGTTGTCATACTTAGTGCATTCTTGTACTAACTCCATTCTTCTCTACTTTTTACACAAAGTGTAGGTTATGGATGCTTAAAGGATGTCTTTCATGGTGAAGAGCTTCATAGATGATTCCTAAGCTCAAGTAAATGAACCCTTAAGTCCAAGGATTCCTAAGTCATGTCTTTACTGTAAAGTGTAAAATATAGTACTTATGTTTTATGTTATAAGGGTCGTGTCACTAATATATTCTAATGATGTTGAGTCTAGGATGGAAAAAAGAAAGAGACTAGAGTCTTTATCTATGTATTATGATTATATATATATATATATATATATATATATATATATACGAAGTAATGTTCCAGCATATGATGTGCTAAGAAAGTTTTAAATTTTCCGCTAAATTTACCTATGACAATGCGATGAATGATATCTATGGGCTTGTATAAGACCTCTGAGAGGTGAAGTACGCCATGTTACTTCTAGGGGGTGTTCCCCAAATGTGACAACCCCTAGAGCAGAGAGGATAGAAGGGGTTCTTCTTAGGAGCATCGGAACTAGGACCGCTTGTTTGAGCTTGGATATTCCACTTCACTTGACCCCTTACCATAGGAAAATCTCTCACCTTATGGCCACTCTTTCCACAACCAAAACAACTATCTGTCCCAACTAAACATTCACCCATATGCTTCTTACCACACTTGGTACAAGTAGGTTTCTTACTTGGTGAATCACCATCTCTTCCCTTATCAGAACTAAGGTTAGATACCCTATCATTAAGAGCCTTCGAGAAATTAGAAGGAACTTGGTTGCAAAACCTCTTTTTGAACTTAAGTTTCTTTTTAAATTCCAACCTACCCTTGGAAGTAACTCCTTCGTAAGACCTTGTCTACCTAGCATCCTAAATCTTCCTGTTGAGCCTACTCTCTTCAACTTGTTGAGCATGCACCATCAAACGAGAAATTTCCATGTTGTTCTGAAGCATCCCCTAACAACACTCTTCAACAAGATCATCGGACACTCCCATCACAAAATGGTTCATTTCATCTCTCGAGTTTGACACCAAAGAAGGGGCATACTTAGACAACTTATTAAGTATCAAAGAGTACTCAAGCACACTCGTACCTCCTTGACGAAGGTTGATAAACTCTTCCAATTTTTCCTCCATTTTCTCCCTTGGGAAGAACCTATCAAGAAAAGCCATTCTAAAAAATTCTCAACTTATGGGACCCGCTCTCAAAGCCCTATTGTCCCTCCATTGAGCATAATAAGTTTCAGCCATATCCTTGAGCTGATAAGTGGATAGCTAGTCCTTCTTACTAAACTCATCCCCATAGCATACAAGATCTTGTAGACCTAATCAAGAAAGTCTTAAACGTATTCATTCACCTTAGACCCAAAGAACATTTGATAGTTAATCCTAGTGAATTCCCTCAAGCGAGAAGCCATTGTACGAGCATTTTGGTGCACATGGGGGTCCACTTCTCGGTTTTCTTGAGCTGTCATAGCTTGAACTTGAGTAGTTACTACTTGATCTTAAGTAGTCATAGCTTGAACCAAACGTAGAAAAACCGACCTTATCTCTTTATCCATCATAGCCTGAAGATTGATCGAAGCTTGGTCACCCAAATGAACTTGTTCTTGAGGATGGGCTTGATTGCCTTGTGGAGGATCTTGGTTTTCTTGGGGAGGATCTCCTGCATTAGCAATATCTTCTTCAACTATTCTTGCGACTGACCTTCTATTAGTCATAGGTATAACCACAATAAAAGGGTTTGATGAAAAAGGACACATAGAGTTAAGACTCTTGAGGTACGACATAGGATTATCAAGAAGATGAGAAATTCCTAAGCATCATATAGCCTCTCATTCATAAGTGTGCCGCGCTTCACAATTATGAAGAAGACTCTACATAGACGTGGTTTAGTGAGACATCAATCTTCAGATTACTCAACCTCATGCTCTTATATAAAGTTTATTAAGATCGGGGAGGACCCCCTAGACGTAACATGCGTCTTCGTCCTCGTAGAGGCCTTAGACTAGCTCTTAGCATACATCATGGCATATCATAGGTAGAGAAAATGCAGAAAAATTAAAAACTTTTACATATGAAGTAAACTTAGACATCTCAGTTATCATATATGAAGTTTACATAGACTCCTCGCTTATGAATAAACATAGACTTCTCATATAGTATCATAGCCAATTCATTTAAGTAGTCTAATATTGCCTCACGTATAACCATCTAAAGAGAATTACAAAGATTGGGCATAACCCTTATACTAGTACAATATGCCACATATAGGCTTACAACAAAGTCGCAATATAAGGAATAAACAATCATCTTAGACATAACCAATACTACTAAACCTAGATAAGTGGCACCATTCTCAGAACTTGAGGACTCACCAACAACTTGGGAAAAGAACCAACTCTTCCTTGCATTTGGCCTTGAATCACCTCAAGGGCCCGAACCTACATGTTTGTAAAAATATAATCAATATGGGTTAGTACAACCACATGTATTAGTACGGAAACGTATGCAATTAAGACCTTTGAAGACATGCACAAAAGAGACCATTTCTTTGAAGACATGCTAAGTCATTTTGACAGCCTTTATGCACATACAAGAGCATATATGAGTCAATTATCAAACCATCACCAAGACATTTTCATATAAGCAAGAATAACATCATCATAATGTTATACAACATTTCACGTACAACAGTTCATATCATCAAAACATACAAGACTCTTACTCACAATCACGTCCCAAGCCTACAAGTGCAATACTCATGTGAAGCCCCATAACCCCACATAATCAAGTAAAGACAACAAGAAACCATAAGTAATGCCATTACCTCATCCATAATATGATCTGTAATCATCATCATATATCAACTTAGACCAATATCATGTTCATCAAATGAAACCAACATCATGTAAGAGCAACATAATATAGAATCAACAGTATACATTTCATGATAACATAAGTGCATAACAACATCCTCCTAGGACTGTCCTCAAGGCCAACTTGTGCAATGCATAGGTAAAGCCTCATACCCTTACCTATACTATGTGAAACCTCTTAAGTCACCCTAGTTAGTGACATCTTCATTCCTTTCATTCATTCATTTTACTTTCGGGAACAATCGCCTTAACCGACAATAGACCATGTGAGCTAAACATGGAATCCGGTGTAATGAAATCCTACACCGAAAGAAAGTTCTCTACTTGCCAAGGTAGAACCATAACATGAACATAGCATTCTAGGTGGATCCACTAGCTAGTTTTCCTGTGGGGGAAACATAGTTAAGGAACTAGGAGATTTGCTAGAACTCATGTATTTATATTGCATGGTAGTCCCGATCTCATTAGAACATTAGTGAACCTACCTTCCCTCTTGGGAAGGGACACCTCTCTTATCTAGTTCGCTCAATGCTAAGTTAAAGTCCTTTTTTTAAATGTCTTTAAGTCATTCTTAATCATCAATTCTTAATATAAGCCATATGAGACTAACCCCTAGTATAATTATGATCATAACTCTTTAGGTTTATAATGAGAAATTCCTTTCATCACAACCCATCATTAGTGAAATCAACACATCATAGTCATAATAATTGGCACAGAAGAGAATCACCTTCAACCTTGCATCATCATACGCTTACCATGATATCAAATTCAACATATTCATAACATGCCATAATATTCATCATATCATCATATTCCTATTCTAATCACACAATCATACTTCAATTGAATATCATCATCAAGAATAGACCAATCATAATTGAAGTAAAGTATTTATAATCTCAAGAGTCTTACCAATAGCTTTCAAGAATCTCCTTCAAGATACTACACTCAATTTCACCACATTCGCCGAATAATCCAATCACCATCATCATATAATAGTGAATTAAACAATAACATATTCGATTCCAACAACCCTAATCATCTACAATTCGAATTCATAGCTAGGGGTAGAGAAAAGAGTTCATTCATAGATCTTTCATTGAAACTAGTTCAAAGACTAAGAAGTACCACAATTAAAAAATAAAAAATCATAATCCATCAATATAATTTTATTCAATATCATAAGAAACCAATTTGAAAGATGACCCACGAAATTGGATGACAACCATGATTTTAGATATCTTTGGAATTCAATTTTGAAAAGCCTCTTGGGAAAAGAGATCCCAAGAGTGAATAGCTTTCATAACTTAACAATCCCTCTTGGTATTGAATCCCTACATAAGATTAAACCTTGGTGTTCAATGGAGGGTCTTTGGAATAGAGATAGAAAGTAGAGAGAAGTGGGAGTGAATTGGGTTTGGGAAATAATGATGTGGTGAGTTAGTTTAATAAAGTCTAACTCCTTTATAGTCCCAATCTAACTTAATTAACCTCCACTCAATCCCTAATTAATTTATTAAAATAATTAACTAATTATCTAACCATGACTAAAACATAGCAGTAAAATGAAGGACCAACCAACGACTTCACATCCACGATCCGTCGACCAGACCACGGACCGTACTGGTAGTCCATGGTTTTGGTCAGAGATTGGTTTTTGGAAACATTTGGAATTATGGCTAAGTCCCACTGACGAGCACCATTGAAGGTCTGTTGAACCATCGACAGCTCGTCGTTTGGTTCGTCGACTGCCAATGACAATTGACAACTTTTAAGGTCATATGTTAGGGTCCTCTTCAAGGACCCTTAGGGTGGTCCTTGGGGAGTCATACTCGGATGTTTCGACCCTAAACACACTCTAGTATATTTTCCACACATTTTCAAAAAATTTGACTTGAATCAACTCTCTAAACCCCTTGAAACACACCAAGGTACACTAGCTCAATTTCACTAGTCTTCAGACGTCATGTTCGTTTCTTGACGTTTTGACTCTAACCTTTTTTAATCGAGTTTATTACCTTTGTTTAGGCTTAGATACACTGTTTTAAGTATTAGTTGATGAAGTGAGGCTCTAGACTAAGCCATGGATTTTCAAAAGTGTTACAGTGGTTATGTGAAAGGAGTTCTCACATATACTCACACACACTATGAATGATTTAATGAAAATGGGGGATTTAGGGTAGACACTAATCGTGAGTAGAGATGAAATTTCTAATACCATCCCTATTATTCCTAAGAACTTTAGTGAATGAAAAGGGGGATTTTGGGGTGAATACTCTTCATGAGTTGAAATGAAGTGTTTAGTTGAAACCTTACTATTCCTAAGAGCTTTCCAAAGATAGGTTGGAGGTTGGATACCCTTCATGAGTTGAGATGTGGCATTTTTAAAGTAACATCTAGCGATAAGTACTCTCCGTTAATTGAGCTGTAGAACTAAATATTTATCCCTTAACCTATAGTTAATGAATGTAATGAATGTTTAAGAATCCCTGGGGGACTTATAATTAGCACCGATAGGATTTGAAGAAGAAGTGGATACTCTTCGTGAGTAGAGATGTTGTATCCAATGTACCTCTTGAGATGAGTGATCTTCGTTTGTTGAGATCAGTTACTCATAATAAATATCCTTATCTCTAAAAAAAAAACACTGCTCCCGCGTAGGTATAGCTATTGGAGATCCATGTAAAGGCTAAAAGTATGACCCTACCTTAGGCAAGTGGGGATCCCTTATTTGGTATGGGTTAATACTGGGATTCCATGTCTAGCTTTCATTGTCTATGTCAGTTAAAGCTAGACCCCACAAATGAATGTAAATGAACTAAGTCTTCCTAAGGGTGTACTACATAGGATAGGTGGTGGAATAGAACTGCCCAATTTTTTAGCAAAACGGGTTTTAATCATGACCTAACAACTCTTTTGGGGTTTTTTGAATTTGAAGAGTCAACATCTAACGAATTAAGGCGTGTTAGGGAACCTATCTAACCTAAATAAGTCTAGCTAAGGTCAAGGAACCAAAGATTAGGGTAAGGGTTCAAATTACCTCGAGGAAAGGTATTAGGCATCCCTCGAGATCCACAAATGTGGGTCCCGACCGTATCTCATGCAATTCATTTGGGGGTTACAAGTAGCAAATAAGGTTACTTCAATATTTATTTAATTTTACACATGCTAGCTAGGTGATGACATAATATTAAACAATTAAAACTATTTTATTATTTTGATTAATTTTAACATGAAAGGCTAAGTGATAACAATATTAAACAATTAAGATCTTTTTTATTTAATTTAACATGCGAGACTATGTGATAAATTAACAAGTTGCAAAAAAAGCTCATATAATTATTATAATTAAATATTTAAGCATGCGAGTCTAAGTGATAAAAATTTTAAACAACTAAGATCAATTTATTTATTTATTTGCAATTAATTAAGCATGCAAAATTAGGTGATAACATAAACAGTTTAAATAACTTTATTAGTTAAACATGCAAGACAAAGTGATAAAATAATGAACACGACAAATATTAATCAATAAAAAGAAAAAGATTAGCGAGGAGACAAAATATAGAAAAATAGATAATCGCACAATTTTATTATTTTTAAGCTACCCTAATTTTATTATTAAACATTTATGATTACTTCAATTATTTGTTATTTAAGCATACGAGCTATGTTATATTTAAATATTAAACAAATATTAAGCAATTAATAAAGATATAAACAAGAAGAAAGAATATGCACAAGTAGATATAGAAGATAGTTCGATTTTATTTAGTATATTACAACAAACAAGCATAAGGTGTGCGAAAATAAAGTTTTAAAAATTGAGCAAGTTTGGAGTACCAAATTTTTCATTTAAAAAAATATTTGTTTTTTTATAGGAATAATGTCACTATATTATTAATCGCGCTCCTCTATTATAAAAACAATTTCGATTTGAGGTCGGACATAGAAAAATAATAATAATTCATATTTTGAATATGATTTAAAAAGGTTTAGTTTACACATAAGAATATAAATATTAACATACAAATACACATAACCCTATTGTTTTGAAAATTATGGGTAGGTTGTACTACCGGGTACGCGTCGGCTTAATTTAAAATTTAGAATTAAACCTCGTAATTCATTTGACTTTCCCACTAACGATGGGTTAGGAGACAGTGCCTATAATTTATTTTTTAAAAAAAACAAATGTCATAATCAATCCAAAGTTTGAAAGTTTTGAAAGGATGATTGAACAATGACTTTGACAAAACAAAAATAATCATGTTTTAAAACTTTATAAAAAGAAAAACTAGTAGAACATTAATGTAGTCAATAACATATTAATAAAAAGATTATCACTATAAAATATATTTATTAAAATGTCAAACAAATTTGTTAAATGGAACAAATTATTTATTTAATTTTTAGAACAACATTATATTGTATTATTAGTGCAAAAATAACTTTAAGGGGGCAAATCTGATTATAAATTAGGAACAATATTAGTTGATTATTTATTTAAAAGTGGCAAAAATATGCATAACAAATGTTAATTTAATTATTGATATGCTAAAAATTATTTACAAACCTATTAACATGATTTCTAGGTGGTTTAAAAAAATTAAAATTGCATAATACCTATAGGCATGATTTCTAACTTTATAAATAACGATAAAATAGATAAACAAGTAGCATGTAATCCCTCTCCCCTTAGATGGTCCCCAAATATATTACATATATATAGAGAGAGAGAGTTAGCGTTACAGAATTATATAATTTTTTACAAAGTAACAATTATACACAAAACATAAATCAAATAAAAACATCTTGTCTAGTATTTCCTTCTCTTGGCGACTTTTCTAAATCTTGAACCTTAAGTTCAAACCTGCTAAACTAAAATAGTAAAGACAAGTTTCACTATATAAGATGACACATCGAGAGAAATGATAAGAATACTAAATCGGATGCTTCCTATATCACCATAAACTGATATAAAAAGGAACGCAATACTAATATAAATACTAAATAAGAAAACTAACCAATAAAGTAGAAAAGATTATCAGAAATGAAGTATTAAGTAAGGTTTTCCATCCATAACAGCAAAACAACAAGAAAGAGACCAAAGGATGATTCAAAGCTTTACTTGAGTCCTTACTTCTTTTCAAGAATAGAGAGTAATATTTAAAGTATTTCAAGAGAGCAATGAGAGAATGAGAGAGAATTATTAATAATGTAGCACTTGTGGCAAAAATGAGTGAATGAGTTCTCATAGAATGAGAGGCGATCTATTTATATAGCAAACAAAGGGAACAAATAAGGGAAATAAAAATTTTAAGGAGTCAGTTATAATATACTATATTCCTTATTTAAAGGAGAGTCAAATCAGAAAAATTTTAAATTATTTTTTACCTGAAATAAATAAGTAAGAAATTGTCAAGTTTTAATTGACCAAAAAAAATGGATCAATTAATATAACATTTCATTATTCAAAAGGAGAGTCAAATAAGAAAAATAAATTATTCTTTACCAAAAATATACATGTAAGAAATCTTTCAAGTTTTAATCAAGGAAAAAATGGATCAATTAATATAACATTCCTTATTCGAAAGGATAGTCAAACCAGAAAAATAAATTGATAATTTTTCCAAATGTCAGAACACTAAGAATCTATATAATGTGTAATTAAGGGAAGAAAGATCAATTAATAGGTCACACCATATTAACAACAATTATCGTTATTTGAGGACATTTAAAAGATAATTATACTTAAGGGACAAAAATTTACAGCCTAACTCAAATATAAATATTCACAAATAACAATAACTTACCGTAATTAAGCAAATTGGCAAGACAATCTTAGAGCAAAACTGAATAAACAAGTAATCAATTCAGCAATCAGAGGAATCCATCATCAAACAGAAAATTAGACAGTATCATTAATATAACTAAATCGATATACCTCTAAGTATTAGGATATCAACTACAGTGAGGATTATTAATGCAAGAATTACAAGAAGCAAGTTAAAGCCAATAGTGAGAAATATCAACAGTACCTCATGCTTCAGACGAAAATTTATAATGAATGCTTTTCATAATAGCACACACAAAAGAAAAGAGTCATATATTTCATAATAACACTAAGAAATTACAAAACGAATTGAACAAGAGCACTAACCCAGGAGGATAAGATCTATCTGCCACAAGCCAAAATCAACCGAGTAAATGTTGTCTTAGGTCTTCCTCTCCACCAAAAAAGATAAGAGGGGAGCGGAGGAACCAATTGTTTCCCAGAGTTTTCCCTTTCGAAGCTGCGCTGCTGCTGCTGGTTGCTCCCATTTTCCATCGTTGGTGGCCTCGCGTTGCTGCTACTACAGTTGTCGCAAGCCTCGCCTGTAAAAGTAAAGAGAGGGGAGAAGGGATCGGAGTGTGAAGGAGGAAAGAGAGGAGGGTGGCACCTCCTGGCGTATCCTCGCCGGAGCTTCCTGCTACTTATACTCTCCTCCGCCGCCTACTGCTACTGTTGATTGTTGTTGGTCGTCCATGTTGTGAAAAAATGGAGGTAGAGAAGAAGAAGGGAGGAGGGAGAACAGTGTCTCGCAGGAGAGAATGAAGCAATGAGAGAGATGGAGAGGAGGGGAAAGAGAGGGGTGTCGCCGCATCTCTTGAGGGTGGCGATTTACGCCGAGAAGAATGGAGAGAGAGGGGGGGCTGGTTAGAGTGAGAGAGAGGAAGAAAAATCTTTTTTAGGTTTTGGTCTTTTAGGCATAAATTTGGAGGTTTTTAGGAGATTCAATATTGACCATTGACTTTGAAATAGATGAAGGGTTAGGATTTGATAAGGATGGACGGACAAGATTAAAAGCTGAAAATATTTAATGGGTCTGAAATGGCTAAAATTGCAATAGAAATTGTCTAGAATTGAATTGAAAGGGTGATTATGATTGAAATAATATTTGAATTGGAGTGACTAGAATTTAAATAAATTGGAATAGAGTAGGCTAGAATTTAAATATTTTTGAGGAAATTTAAAGAAATGCTATTCAATTCAAATACCACAATTATAATAATATATTTTATATAAATAAAATCATTTGAATTTTAGAACATTTGAATAAAATAATTATTTTGAAGTTCATTAATAATTTTTAAAAATATTTTAATAATATTTACAATAATTTTAGAAACTAAACATACTAAAATATATAAATTTTACGGAAAATCGACTAAAATTCCAAACATAAAATAAACTTTAAAATACATATTTAATCAAATAGCATTCTTAAAAATGGTTAAACGTCGGTCAAAATTGGGTGTCAACAGCTACCCATTGGTTTCTTGGGAATAAAGAATGAATTGTAAGAAAACCAACATTAACTTAGTAGTTGATTTTGTCCGACCGACGAGAGACGTCAGTGCGATCAATTGAAACGATGTCGAGTTGAAAAAGGGTACGACCGAGAGTTTGGTATTAAGCTGCCCACATATCTTTCAGATCCTGTGTAGTTCTAGATTCAAGAGAAAGTGGAACTCTTAAAATTGAAAGAGCGTTAATATATTCAAAAGGGCACGATATCAACTTGAATTTATAAGATTAGAGTAGCGAGAGGAGAGAGATAGAGAAGTGAGAAGAGCATATTCAGATAAATAGGAGCAATATGAGTAGAAGAATTGATAGGGCCTTCTCTGAGAATAGATGTAAGCACGATTATTGTAGCCGAGAGGAAGATGTCACGCCTATGAAATGTCAACTTCCGCAAAATTGTAACTTGTGATATGATTAGGGCAAATATATCAAATAGACAATAAATGTAAAAATGATGCAATTTCCCATACCAACCATGATGTTTGCCATAAGACTATGAAAATGATGTCTTAGGCTATGATGTCTAGGGTCATGAGATGCAAAGTATATCCTCAAGACATGAAAATATTGTCTGTAGACTATGAAAAAAATGATGCCCATAGACTATGACACCTTCGGATCATGATAGACAAAAATTAAATCCTTAGGCCATGATATGATGTCCGCAGGCCATGAGGATGATGCCTTTAGACCATGGCGCCTTAGGAACATGATAATCATAAAGTAAGTCCTTAGGACATGACATGATGTCCGCAGGTCAAGAAAGATGTGACTTTGGAGGATAACACCTTCGGAATATAAGTAAAGAGTAAATAAAGTGTATCTGTTTTGATATGATTCTAGCATCTTATGGCTTGAATTAGTAGTAATTTTGTACAGATGCACTCGAGTACATGCAATCTTGGGCACAATGCAATTCTCGGGCACATGTAATCTTCGGGCACAATGCATATCTCGCACACATATATAATGCGATCTTCAGGTACATATGATAATGCGATCTTTGGGAAAATGCAATTATAGAGAATAATGCAATCTTGGGCACAGTGCAATAATGCAGTTTCGGGCACAATGCAGTCTCGAGCATGATGCAGTCTCGGGCACAATGTTGCCTCTGGAACAATGCAACTTTAGGGCATAATGCAATTTTGGGCACATGCAATCTAGGCCCGATGCAATTTTTGGGCAGATGTAATCTTTGGGTATAATAGTTGATTGAGGGCATATGCAATTCGGGCACATGCAATCTTCGAGCAGATGTTATCCTTGAGCATAATAGTAGCTTGGACATTCGCCTTGTTGGAAGGGTCGAGTGTCATTTGTCGGGCTCAAAAGTGGTATGTTAATCCTTCAATGGATGTTGAAGTTGCCTTTGTATGTGTACGTGTATTTTCAGCATTCAAAGAAAAATAGTTAGTTTAAGGGGAGGTTGATCTATATTCATGATTTGACATAACATGATCCTGTGACGCTAATAGAGTGTCCTTTGAAGGTTGTCAAAAACATTGAGGTTCTACCCCAGTGTAGAACTTCTGGTATTCTGATTTGTTGTAGATTGTAGCTTGACTTCTTGTGAATTTTTGAGACCCTCTAAAAAATTGTCCCAACCTTGATTTGTAGCGATTTTGAGATCCTCTCAAAATTTTGCACCAGTTATTGAGAAGAAATGCTTTTGATGGAATTTTTGAGTTCATCTCAAAAATTCTGCCCACAATAACGGGATGTGCAAGGAGAAATATTTAATGGAATTTTTGAGACCCTCCCAAAAATTCTACCCCACTTACAAGTAAAAGGGGAAAATTTAAGTTTTTATTATGATAAGAATGAACCCCATGGGAGCGCCTACGCATCCCCTCTTAAACGGGAATCTGGTTTGACGTAGTTTCAAATTACAAATAGAATAAGCAAGCCATATAAAGAACCCTCTTGAGCAACAATTGAAGGATAGATTTTCGCCAACTTATCGTCCATATGTCATCATGGGTGTCTCAATGTAGAAAATTAGAACATAAACGGCGCAAGCCTTATTTGGAACTAGGAAATTGACTTGAACATGTTCACAATGTAAAGTCCTCCAAGTGTATGACCTTAGTATCAATCAGTTGTAGAATCTTGTCTTTCATATCGTGACATTCTTCTATGGTATGTCCTTCCATTCCTGAATGATAAGCGCAAACCATAGAGGTTTCAATCCACTATGCGCGCATATTCATTATTATTTCATTGATAGGAGCGATGTGTCCAACAATTCTCAACTTTCATAGATTTGACCTAAGGCTGAGCATGAGGAGTATAAATTTTATCAGGCTTCTTTTCAACCTTGAAGAGATTTTGCGAATATGCGGTCGAGTGATGACTTTGTCCTTGTGACAAGGATATGTTGGTTGTTGATATGGCGTAGGAGGCCTTTGATATAGAGAAATTTGATATGGAAGGATTGGAAATGGTATGAGAGGCTCATGATGCCAAGGCACTTGGTGCAGATGTGTTTCATATCGAGGATCTTGCATAGAAGGATTTTGCCGGCATGGAGTAAGATGTTGTGTTTTGGGAGCATAATGATGGGGACGATATCGGTAATTTAGAAAGTGGGTGTTCTTTGGAGGCATTTGAATGGAACTTGGTCTATTTTGAGAAGTAGGGTAACTTGGTGGAGGATGAGAAGTAGGGTGAGTTGGAGGAATATTTTGGAGAGTAACTTGACTTGCGAAGGGTGACATATCCATGTATTTCTCCAAAGTAGGATTGGCAGAGAGTAACAATTTGGCTCACTCACGCATATCCAACACCTCTTCTTCTAATTTCTTTACTTTCCTCTCGAGGTTTGACACCAACTCGTCTGAAGGAAACCTCTTTTCGATTGCTCTAGACAACACCTTATTGTTAATCACTTTCTTCTTCCCTTTGCTATTATCACTTGGGAGAGAAGGAGGAGCGCCCTTTGATCGTGTGTGGTAAACCATGGTTTATAGATCAACCCTAGGGAAAGGATATAATGAAAATAAAAGCAAAAGAAAATCGAAGATAGAACATTGTATAAATTGTTATATCAAGCACATTAGTTTAAGATAAATGCCCTAAATGCAAAGGAGCCCCGTTGAGCCACCGGTAGGCCTAAGCGGCACATAAGTGATGCATAATAAATTAATTCAAGCCTTATTTGACAATTGGAGTTAAGATTAGAAAAAACAAAACAACTTTCATTTATTATAAAATTCAAAAAATGCATCATAATTGAAAAGCAATAACTGAAATAAACTACGGGAAAAGGGATAACATGGGGGAAATCATCCTAAATTCTGAAACCCTGAAGATGTCGATTCCATGAGCTCGGAGCAAATTGACTTCTTGTATAGGCAGCGACTTCTTGTCTGATGATCAACACACTGTGTGCCCATATGTTTTCCCTTTCATCGGTGAGCCCATGGTATCCTTGCCCACTTAATACTGGGTCTTCAGACTCTATTAGGATCCACATGTGATACTCATGTGCGCATAAATCCTGTCGTGCAAAGGTATAGGAATGGTCAACACATGCTGTCGTTGTCGAAGTATGTTGTGGACTTGTGGTTTATCTAGTTCAAACTCATACTTAAACTGCTATATGTCAGATCGGAGTGGTATGACTTGAGTTTGCCCAAATTGGTGAAGTAGTCAAAGAGGCGCATATGGTTAAACACTATTTGAGCCAATAAACTTAATGAAGTATCAATCGTCCCCTCTTACAATGGCATTAGGCGTGGACAACCAATAGAGCTTTCCTTGGATTCGGCGGCTCTCAAGCTCTGTCAAAACTATCTATCATCTACAAATCCTTTAGGTGTGGTGAAATGTATCATTTTTCTTGAACGATTATCAATCTTGTTGCGTTGACCAAGAAAAATGTATACCACGTCGGACCGCCTGTGGAAGTATTCCATATCCCGTACTTGAAGTAGAATGTTCCATCCCTCGAAGAACATTATACCATCGACATATGCTGACACACTCCTCATTATCTCCACCAGGATCATGGGCACTAGGCTCACCCCCTCTTTGAGATAAGTTTCGAACCACATACCTTAAACATGTGTTGATTCTTTCCCTTGTTTTAGGAAAAACCAAAGATCCTAATAAGGAAATGGCAAAGGCATCTAAGCGATACTTTTCCCATTCTTCAACGGAGCATTCAAATTTATCGCTAAAAGAGTAGTAGCTATTATCTCGGCCAAATCGTGAGTATAGAAAGTCTAAATGAGTCCACCCAAGGGCTAAAGAAGTCCAGATTGGATTAGATTTCATCCGCATACTCTTTAGTAATTCCTTTGATGATGGCTTATATGGTGCTATCATTTCAGATTCAGGGTATGGCAAATTGATGAAAACACTAATTTTTTCAATTGTTGGTGTCAAGTTACAATCAGTAAATTTGAAAACCATCCTCACAGGGTCCCAAAATTCTAGCAGGGCCTTAGTCTAATGAGGGTTTGCTATGACGAAGATAAGAAATGTGAGACCACCCATCGACCAGCTCCTAAGTCTGTGATTCAAATTTGTGACCATTTGAGGTTTGGGGATTTCACATCATCCATGAATCTGCAAAAAAAAAACAACTTTTAAACTCCATTTTGGTAAAGTTGTCTTGATTTAATTATTATGATCACCTTGCACGTAAATATGAAATTTGTCTAGAGGGTGCTGGGCCCTTTAGACGATAGGGTGACTACTAATTATATGGATTGACATCAAGTCTCAAACCACCTAGGGCTTATGAAGCTTGTATGACCTAATCAAGACTTCTAAGAGTTGGCTTTGACACGGACTTGAAAGGGATTCTATGTGAAAAGACACATGGTTCTACGGTAGTAAAGCATGCTTGAATTGAATTGGAGTATTTGTGAGATGTGCAATCACAAACAATCACGAGAACAAAATAAAAAAAATGAAGAGGGTCCCAATTGGGGGAGGTATGAATGGGATGCCAATTACCGAAGCAGTATACATTCAGCATTTAGGTTGGAAAGCGATAACACATAGGCAGTTTAAATAAAGTGATAAATAAATAAATAAGCATAAATAAAGTAAAGTAAAATATAAATCTATTTAAATCACGCAAATAAGGAAAGAAGGTATGAATTTAAACATGCAAGTAAACAAATAAGGGTAAAAGGTAAGAGCAAAACATGACAATAAAAAAATAAGGAATAGGGAAAGGGGTGGAACACGGAAAGAAGACAATAAGTAAGGCAACAAAATAATAATCAAATATGATAATCATCTATACAAATAATGAGATGACCAGGTAAAGCAAACCCCGCATAGATAAGCACGAAATACGTAATGGTAAGACCTAATATCCCCAGCAAAGTTGTCATTTTGTTGCGCCCCATTTTTATTTTTTTTTTGCAAAACGAGTTTTATGCACGACCTAACAACTCTTTTGGAATTTTTGAATTTGAAGAGTCGCCACCTAATGAATTAAGATGCATTAGGGCACATATCTAACCTAACCCAGTCTAGCTAAGGTCAATGAACCAGAGATCAAGGTAAGAGTTCAAATTACCTCGAGTGGAAGGTGTTAGGCATCCCTCGATTCCACAAATGTGGGTCCCGATCGTATCTCATGAAATTCATATGGGGGTTACAAGTAGCAAATAATGTCACTTCATTACTTATTTAATTTTACACATGCTAGCTAGGTGATGACATAATATTAAACAATTAAAAATATTTTATTACTTTAATTAATTTTAACATGCAACGCTAGGTGATAGCAATATTAAAAAATTAAGATCATTTTTATTTTAATTTAACATGCGAGACTATGTATAACAAAAAATAGAGCAAATAGCTCATATTATTATTTTAATTAAATATTTAAGCATGCGTGTCTAAGTGATAAAAATGTTAAACAACTAAGATCAATTTATTAATTTGTTTGTAATTAATTAAGCATGCAAAATTAGGTGATAATATAAATAGTTTAAATTACTTTATTAGTTAAACATAAAAGACTAAGTGATAAAATGATGAACACTACAAATACTAATCAATAAAAATGAAAAGATCAGCGAGGAGACAGAAAATAAAAAAGTAGATAATCAAACTATTTTTTTATTTTTAAGCTACCCCAATTTTATTTTTAAATAATCATGGTTACTTCAATTATTTATTATTTAAGCATGTGAGCAATGTTATAAATAAATGTTAAACAAATATTAAGCAATTAATAAAGAGATAAACAAGAAGACAAAATATGCACAACTAGATATAGAAGATAGTTCCATTTATTTATATATTACACCAGACAAGCATAAGATGTTGAAAAATAAAGTTTTGAAAATTGAGCATGTTTTGAGTAGAAAAAATTTTATATAAAAAAAATGTTTGTTTCTTTGTAGGGATAATGCCACGATATTTTTAATGGGGCTCCTCCGCCATAGAAACAATTTGATTTGAGGTCGGTCTTAGAAAAATAATAATAATTTATATTTTGAATATAATTTAAAAGGTTTAATTTTTATGTATGCATATAAATATTTACATATCAATAAACATAACCCCTTTGTTTTGAAAATCATGGGTAGTTAGTACTCATGGGGACACGTCGACTTAATTTAAAAATTAGAATTAGACATCCTAATTCCATTGACTTTCCCACTAACGATAAGTTAGGAGACAATGTTTATAATTTATTTTTTAAAAAAAAAACAAATGTCATAATCAATCCAAAGTTTGAATGAGGATTGAACAATGACTTTGACAAAACAAAAATAATCATGTTTTAAAACTTTATAGAAAGAAAAACTAGTAGAACATTAATGTAGCCAATAACTTATTAATACAGAGATTATCCCTATAAAATACATTAATTTAAATGTCAAGCAAATTTGTTAATTGTAACAAATTAATTTTTTAATTTTTAGAACAACATCATATTGTATTATTAGTGCAGATACTACTTTAAGGGGGGAAATCCGATTATTAATTAGCAACAATATTAGCTGATTTATTAAAAAGTGGATAAAATTTGCACAAAAATTTTTACTATAATTATTGATATGCTGAAAATTATTTACAAACCCATTAACATGATTTCTAAGTTGTTTGAAATAATTAATATCGCATAATACCTATAGACATGATTTTTAACTTTATAAATTACGATAAATAAATAACAAGTATCAATGTAATCCCTTTACCCTTAGACGGTCCCCAAATATATTTCATATAGAGAGAGAGAGTTAGTGTTAGAGAGTTATACAAATTTTAACAAAGTAACAATTATACACAAAACATAAATCCAATAAAAACATCTTGTCTAGTATTTCTTCTCTTGCCGACTCTTCTAAATCTTAAACCTTAAGTTCAAACCTGCTTAAGAAAAATATTAAAGACAATAGATCATAACTACATCGATAGGAACACAAAATTATCACAGCTAACACACAAGTTTCAACATATAAGATCACACATCGACAGAAAGGATAAGATTACTACCTCGGATGCGTGTAGCACTTATGGAATAATTGAGAGAATTAAACGGAGGTCTATTTATAATGCAAAGAGGGGAAAAAATTAAGGAATAAAAATTTTAAGGAGTCAATTATAATATACTATTTTTCTTATTTTAAAGGAGAGCCAAATCAGAAAAATTTTAAATTATTTTTTATCAAAAATAAACAAGTAAGAAATCTGTCATGTTTTAATTAACGAAAAAAAGGATCAATTAATATAACATTCCTTATTCAAAAGAAGAGTCAAATCAGAAAAATAAATTAATCTTTACCAAAAAAAAACAAGTAAAAAATCTGTCAAGTTTTGATTAAGGAAAAAATGGATCAATTAATATATCAGTTTCCTTATTCAAAAGGAGAGTCAAATCAGAAAAATAAATTGATAATTTTTCCAAATGTAAGAACAGTAAGAATCCATATAATATGTAATTAAGGGAAGAAAGGTCGATAAATAGGTCACACCATATTCACAAAACTTACCGTTATTTGAGGACATTTAAAAGATAATTATACTTAAGGGAATAAAATTTACAACCTAACTCAAATATCAATACTCACAAATAACAAGAACTTACCGTAATTAAGACAATGCGCAAATTGGAAAGGAACAATCATAGAGAAAAAGTGAATAAACAAGTAATCAATTCAGCAATTAGAGGAATCCATCATCAAATAGAAAATTAGAAAGTTTCATTAATGTAACTAAATAGATAATACCGGTAAGTATTAGGATATCAACTACAGTTAGGATTATCAATGGAAGAATTACACGAATCAAGTTAAAGCCAAAGGTGAATATTAGCACAATTTGAAAGAAATATCAACAGTACCTCATACTTTATAAGAAAATTTTATTATGAATTATTTTCATAATTGCACACACAAAAGAAAAGAGTCATATATTTCATAATAACACTAAGAAATTATAAAATGAATCAAACAAGAGAACTAACCTAGACGGATCAGTCTTCCACAAGACAAAATCAACCAAGTAAATGTTTTCCAAGGTCGCCGTCTGCACCATAAAAGAGAAGAGGAGAGCGGAGGAACCAGTTTCTTCCCAAAGTTTGCCATCTCGAAGCAATGTTGCTGCAGCTGGTAAATCCCCTTTTCCATCGTTGGTGGCGTCGCGTGGCTGCAGCTACTGTCGTCGCCAGCCTCGCCTGGAAAAGAGAAGAGATTGGAGAGTGAAGGAGAAAAGGTACGAGGGTGGCGCCACCTAGCGTATCCTCATGCTGCTGCTGAAACTTCTACTCTTTTCCGCTGCCTGCTGTTGTTGATTGTTGCTGGTCGTCCCTGTCGAAAGAAAAAAGGAGACAAAGAAGAAGAAGGAAGGAGGGAAGGAGAACAATGTGTCGCCGGAGAGAATTAAGGAACGACAAAGACGTAGAGGAGGGAGGAGAGTGGTACTGAGAGATAACAGGGAGGAGGAGGAGAGGTGTCTAGAGAGAGGGGTGTCACCGCACCTCTTGGAGGTGGTGATTTACTCCAGGAAGAATGGAGAGAGAGTGTAACACTTCAAAAATCCAAGACCTTTTCTAGATACTAACATGAGTGTCATGAGCTTTAGACACTGTATTAAGGTCTATTTTAATAAATATAAGTCATTTAGGAAGTCTAGAAACCAAGATGTCCAAGAACGTCCATGACGTCCGAATACTATTCCAATGGGGTGCAACATGCCTTAACCTATTTGACTAGATTTTAGGAGTCGAAAAATGACGAAAATTGGTGGAAGGGTGTATAACATGTATTAGAGTTAATTCGTAGTTGAAAAGTCTGGGCACGACCCCGCAAGGACAAACCAATGTCCCTTGAGGAGGACCGTTGTAATTTTAGGGTCAAAGGACCGCCCAAGGCTGTGTGCACTGACGAGTGCCATCGAAGGGGTGTCGATGGCCACCATTTATGGTCACTTATAAAAAACATTAGATGGTTCATTTTTAAAACTCTCTTAACTTACCAACGGATGTGCATCACGGAGGGAGCAGTGGTCGTCATCTCACAGACGGACCGTCGATCTGGGTCTCGTCTGTGAGGGCCTAAGTTTCTATGTATAAAGGCCTAACCTAATTGGACTAACCTAAACTCTGATAATTCACAAACTCAAAACTCTCTTCGTTCTCTCTTCTTTCTCACTCTAGTGAAGAACTCCATCAAAGACCAAGCTAGGGGAGGGTTTAAGGGATGAAAAGAGTCAATTTTATCCATCAATATTCGTCAATTATTTAAGTATGATATCTCTTTCACCTTTGAGACCTCTTTCCTCAAAGGGTTCCATCATATTGATTTCAAAAGTTGGGTTTACAAGTGGGTTTTCATCCAATACGAAATTGATGTTATGAATTTTTTTGTTTAAGATTCATTTTCGATGGTATGAAAAGATTAACATGTATTTTAACCTAATTATGTTATATCTTGATGAATTAGTCTAGTTTGTAGAAGATGACCTTTACCCCTTAACCCTAGGTTGTGATCTTGATGTGAATTGAGTAATATTGGTTCAATTGAATTGGTTATTGGTTGAATTACTATCCTTTTATGTTTTTGTATCAATCGTGACTAAATTAGGATGAATTATAATCCTATAATGCTAGTTCTTGAGAAGTTGATCAAGGTTAGAAAGTTTTTTGTGAATTGACCTAAGTATATTATCTTAAGCTATGAACTAGTATTGAATTGTGATGTAGTGATTCAGTTAGCCTTGTTATCATGTTTGTTATGGTTATATGATGATACTATACCCTAATTGGATTGAATTAAGAGTTAATGTAAGACCTTGATGATGAATTATGAATGAGACTTTGTAAGTCTTGTGATCCCTATTCTTTACTTCAATTATGGTTAATTGTGATTAAGTCATGATGTTGTATTGGAGTATGCCTTGTATTAGGATTGATAGAGTTTGTATGATGTTGAATTGAAATGTCTTGACTATGGTTTGTGAGGTCTTGTCTAACATATAAATGATATAAGGATGGTGATAATTTACCAATGTGCCTTATCATAATATGAAAATGTTAATGTGATAACTTCACTTATATGAATTGTAATGAAAGGATTATACTCATGCAATTCTTATGGAGTTATGATGATGATGATTATTATACAAGGGATATACCCTATGACCTACATTAATCTATGATGTTTAATAAATACATTTTAAAAAGGAACTCTAGCTTAGCACCGAGTGAACTAGAGTGAGGAGTGTCCCTTAAAACATAGGGAAGGTAGGATCATTAATGTACGCTTGAGATTGGATACTATAATGCATGTAGCATAAAGAGGGTCCCAACTATATCTACTAGTTCTTGAACTATGTTACCCCCATAGGAATATAGCTAGTGGATCCACGTAGTTGCTATGTTCATGTTTTGGTACTAACTTGGCAAGTAGTCTTCCTTTCCTCGATGTAGGGTTCCATGACACTGTATTCTACATTAGCTCATGTGGTACTAAGATAACCTAAGGGTTTTAGCTTAGTCTAGGTAGGGGTATGGGACTCTACCTAAACATTGCACTAGTTAGCCTTGATACTATATGTTGATTGGTGTCACTTATGAATAGGTGTTGGTCTACATTGTTAAAGTATGATCATATGTACTCTTAAATTCCATGCTATGTGAATTAGGATGTTACTCATGATTCGCGTTGGGTTACTTGATTGAGTAAGTTGATGGGGCTTTGCTTGGTCATTGCAGTTGTTGACTTGATAGGTGCTTGGTCATTGCACTTGTTGAAATGTACTCTTATTCATGCTTGTGGTTATTATGACTTGATGATAGAGTACTTGACTATGTATTCAATTATATGATATGTATGTTGACTTGACTAGATTTTATAATGTTGGTATTGTGATGTACATGCCTATGACTTAATGAATATGTCTTATTGATTTGGTATGGTCTTGTTGAATGTGCATAAAGGTTTTCAAAATAAATTGCATACTTAATGAAATGTCCTCTTTTAGCATGTTTTCATTATATGTGTGCATATGGTCTCATACTTAGTACAATTTGTGTACTAACCCCATTTTTTTTTTCTAAAGACATTTTAGGTTCCGGTCATTGAAGGACTTTTGGAGACGACTTTGAAGAAGACTTGGAATTCTTTATCATCCAAGTTGGGTAGGTCCTCACTTTCCGAGGACAATGCCACTATCAATCATATGAAGTTGCTTTAGTTTTTAAGTCTCTTATGTTCTTTCCTTTCCATTTGGACGTTAAACTTTGTATGACCTATATGTGGTCTTGTTTCATTGATGTATGGGCTAGGCACAATTTGATATACTCAGATGGTTGTGGGATAAGATGACTATTTGAGATTATGTTATATTTTGTATATCTATGTGCATTAAAAGTATAAGAGTAAGTAATCTTCCTATACGAAGCGTCTATGTATACTTGATGTATATATAATATGTGTATGTAGAGTTCGATATAAACCTCAATGTAGAAGTAGTAAAAACTTTTAAATTTCTGCTAATTTTTACCTATGAATGTAATGATGTAAGCTAAGAGACTAGTCTTAGTCCTCAAAGGGGACGATGACGTCGGTTACGTCTAGGGGGTATTCTCGGATGTGACAAACTTGGTATCAAAGCATGGGGTTGAATATACTTGAGTCGATGTATCTCTCAATTACGTCTATGTAGGTTTGTATTCGTATTTGTGAAGCGCTCCACACTTATGAATAGTGATCTATGAGATGCTTAGGAAACTCTTACTTTCTTGGAAGTCCAATGCCGTGCCTCTTGAGTTTATCTCTATGTGCTTTTAGCATCTAATACTTTTTTTGTGATTATAGGCAATGAATACTCGAAGGAATGCGGCACGAAGGCTAGAGGAAGAGATTGCCAATGTAGGAGCTCCTCCCTGTTGTGATCAAGTCCCTCCTCTTGATGAAGATATGAATGATAACCAAGATCCTGTCGATCCTCCATTGACGGATTGTGCCATAAGGTTTGCTATCTTACAAAGGTCTCAAGCCATTACTACCCAAGAACAAGACGCCACTACTCAAGATTAAGCCATGACGACCCAAGCTATCACACCCAGAATCTAGACCCCATATGAGACCGGCGTCGTTAACCTCTCAGAGGTCGCAGACAAGTCTCTTCTTAGCTTTCGCTCAAACTAAACAACCATCTATTAATAGATTGAACAAATGAAACGAAGAATACATAATATCATAGTTTGCCAAAACGGCCTTAATATAAAAGCTTAAACAAATGTTTGAAAGTAAATGCCAGGGACAACATCCACTAGCTATGTCTAATGTACTAAAGATAGAATATAGAGTGTAGACATCCTCGAACTCTAGAGGACCTACCAAAGTCTGGAGGTACTAGTCCAAACGGCTTCAACTAATCTTCAATCTTCTTCAAGGAGCTGCACATATAAAAATAGTACTAATATATGGGGTTAGTACACACTTGTACTAAGTATGGGTGTATGCACACAAACACATAAGGACTATGCATGATCAAGGAAATCTCTTCTCAAAGCAACATGTCGTTTCTGGAAAGTTAAGTCACTTTACTTTCTTAAATCATTATTTCTGATTCATGCTATGAATATGAAATGTTCTCATGAAATTAAGGCATACAACTCATTTTCTATATGAACATAAGACCTTGGAATCATGAAAAGAATTTTAGAACAAATTGAACAAAACTTAAGAAATTTGCTCCCTTAGGCCGAGAGCTCTTCCTCCAGCCTTAGTTTGTTTTTCAGTTTTTTTCTTCTTTCTGTTGTGTAGTTAAATCATCTCCTTTGATCTTAACATTTTACTTACAAGTGCAATGATTCATCGTAGTCCCATACCTACAATGAATCTAGTAAGTAATCCAAAAGACTAAGGAAATGATTTGGCTACCTTACTTACACGTTATATTTTCCATTCTTATTAAATTGGGCATGAATGTATATATAAGCCAATATTTATTGGGTATGCCCATTAATTGGTTATTAACCTAATATACGAATCTTTGAGGCATATATTCATACTCCAATATTTTCATATACCACTAACTTGTTAAGACTTCATTCTTATCAAACGTTGGTGATTGACATACTTAAGCTCTTACTTACTTAGCTCACTTTGATCTTACGTTTCTACTTCTTTGATCTATTGTTCATTGTGAACATGCTACCTTCATTCTTTCTTACTTTCTTTAAAGAATTTTTTAGCATTAATGGATGTAGATCATGCGAGCTAACATATAATCCAATGTCTGCCCCACACCGAAAAGGGGTGGTTCACCGATCAAATTAAACCTAGATCATGTGAGTTAACATGAAATCCAGTGTCTGCCCCACACTGAAAAGGGGTAGTTCGCCGGCTAAAGTGAAACCAATTCTAATTTCTTCCCCACACGGAAAAGAGGTAGTTCACGGCTAAAGTGAAACCGAATACTTTCTTTGAACATTAATCGACATAGATCATGTGAGCTGAACATGAAATCCACTGTCTGCCCCACACTGAAAAGTGGTGGTTCACCTGCCAAAGTGAAACCGAATACTACCTAGCTCTCTTAGGTGGAATCTACTGGCTAGTTCCTATGATGGCAACATAGTTCAAAGACTAGGAGATTTCAGAGACTACTTATCCACCTTTGTGATAGCCTCATCTAATGAGGCTTATATGTGCTTGCACAAGATCATTGCTAGTCTATCGGTGCTTTGATCAATTTCTTATACTTTTTAACTTTCAGAGTTGACTCATACATTATGGAAGCTTGTTTATAATATGAGGTATGCTTAACTCAATGGATGACTTGTCATCTTTTTCTTTACTTGATGAATGTGAACTTAAACTTTACATTATCATCATGGTGTTAATGAGACTTGTCTCACGATTTCTAACACCCTCTTATGTGAGTATCTTTAACATAATTGTTTAGGTGCAAGTGACACTTTTCTCACTTCCTTTAACACCCCATTCTGGTCAATTTTATAACTCATTAGCTTTTATTTATGTCATTACTTACCTTATCTTGCTCAATGTCATTTTGTAGCCTTATACCATTCTTTATGAAAGTTATAAACTTATTCAATGTACTACTATATTCATAGTTCATTTGGATAGGGTATGTTGGGAATTGTCCCAATGATTGGCATACTCTTGGTTATGAATTCATTGAGTTACATTGGTCATGCTTAATTTGGTATAACTTAGTCATAAGCCAATTTTTGTATCATATTTTGGAAATAACATTATAAGACAATTTGTTGGCATAAAACAAACTATGATATTATCACTAGCCAAGTCAATTGTATCATGAATACATTGTAGTAATCTCATCATGTTAACAAGCCAAATATTAACATTTTATTAGATTATAAGAACAATTTCATCATCTCAAACACAATTGGCATAATCCAAACTTTCACATATTATAGCAATATAAACCTTCATTTTTAAGCAACCCAACTTTTAACATTTAATTGGCTTAAGAACAATTTAGTGTTAGATTGGCCAAGCTACAAAGTTGATTTGGTATTGTAGATTCATTGATTAGCTTTGATTCACATCATGTTTCTTCTTTGAAACATTGCATTCCAAATGCTTACAACATATCTACTGTAAACACAAATAGAAAAGTTGAAAATTTCATTCTTGTCGACAATAAACTGAATTTCGTAAACGACTTATAACAATTTCATCTTCTCGAACACAATTTGACATTAATCATACGGATCTAACCTAGAGGTCTCATTCGACATTATTAAATCATTAAAACCTACACATAATGATCAGTTAGCACCACATACCAACAACATGCTCGAGATTTTGTATTATACATACTACTAGACGTCAAATATAGAGAGAATTAGGGATATGAACATTCTAAAATTTCATTGGGACCAACACTAGTTTCAGATTTCTTGAATTCAAAACGTTTGAAAAGCCTCTTGGGCAAAGGAAACCAAGAGAGAAAACCTATATCTTATTTTAGAATTGAATCTATGAATATCACCTTGCCCTTTGCACAAAAACCTTAAAGAATAGCCTTGAAATCGCCTAAGGAGAATTTTCTGTTTTGCCTTATGTTTGCTTATTATTTTGAGTCGTGAGTTTTCTAGTGATTGAACGTGAGTCTAGGTCTTAGGAACTGATATTGACTAATTCAGCTTAGGTTAGTTAGGTTAATAAAATAAAACAATTACCTAATTACTAAAACGATCCTCCTAAATTGACTAAAAATAGGAGAACATTTGACTTAGCCAAATCTGGAAATTTTCTAAGGGTTTTGGATTGATTTTGATTTTTAATTAATTAACTAATTTTCTAATTTAATTAATACCCCTAAGTCATTACGACATAATCAACCCTTTTGGACTATCCTAGGTTAGGTACTAGGATGTTTCTTAGTTAGTTACTTATCTTAATGTCACCCGGTTAGGTCTTAGGTTGTCGGGTCCCTTAGTTAGTTATTTTTGGTTTGTCTTAGGTTATTTAGTTATCTAGGTTAGTCGGTTTAAGTCTAGGAACGGTTAGGGATCTTGGCCTCACGTGGGCCGACCCGAACGTGCTCCTGTCCCCAACTGCTCTAACTGAATATGTTAGCTTGTCTCTTGGCCGGTTGCAAATGTGTTGCGTGTACTTTCCTAATTAACTATTCTGGAAGGTTCATTTGGAATGTTTACTTATTGTCCCAAGGATCCTCACTATCTCTTTGGGCACTGCTTAATCTACATGATCATTTCAAGTGGTCATGTGATATGGTACCTAGGTTTGACACTTGGATGCCTAGTACATAATGTGTTAAGTTGAGAATCAATAATTTTAGCTTAGGGTCTTCATTGCAGGTACAATTCTTAAACAAGCTTGGATTATATTTTAAATACTTGTGTATACATAGAAATTGGCTAACACCCTTAAGCAAATTTTCTATAATATACCCAATATTTCTCAATATTGGGCTTTAAGATGCCTATGTACCCCAATACGCATTCTTAAAAATTTACTAGGCTCTTCACTAGTCATGTACATTTTTTGGAATGTTACACAATCTAATCGGGAGGATTTACCCAACAAACCAACAAGTTGCTTCCATGGCCTCTTGTTTAAGAGATTTCACTAGAATGAATCCCCCTACTTTCTATGGGTCCAAGGTTGAGGAAGACTCCCAAGAACTCATTGATGAAATGTACAAGATCTTCTATTCTATGGGGTTGTATACTAGTGAGAAGGCCAAGTTATCCACTTACCAACTCAAAAATGTGGCCCAAATTCGGCATGTCCAATGGAGGGACAATAGGACGTTAAGGGGTGGACCGGTGACATGGGAGGTATTCAGTAATGTTTTCTTGATAGGTTCTTTCCTAGGGAGAAGAGGGAAACCAAGGTGCTGGAGTTCATCAACCATAGCCAAGGAGGTACGAGTGTTCTTGAATGCTCCTTGAAATTCACTCAATTGTCAAAGCATGCTACTTCTTTGGTTTCCGACCCTAGAGATGTAATGAACCGCTTTTTGACAAAAGTGTCGGATGAATTGCAAGAGAAATGTCATTAGATGATGCTACATAACAATATGAACATTTCTCTTCTCATGGTTCATGCTCAACAATTGGAAGAGGCAAGGTCTAAGAGGAAGAGTACAGATGCCAAGAGGGCAAGACCTTTTGATGGTGGTTTTTCAAACGGTAGGGTTGAGATTAAGGCAAGCCTAGGTTTAATAAGAGGGTTTCTAATCAAGTTACTTCCAAGTTCCCTAAGACTAGGGATGATAGGTTGTCTAACCATAAGCCTAAAAAGGGAAGAGATACTAGTTCACCAACCAAGAAGCCAACTTGTGAGAAGGGGAAGAAGCACTATGGTGATTGTCTTAAGGGGACGGATAATTGTTTTGGTTGATGTAAATGTGGACACGAGGTTTGAGATTGCCCAAATGTGAGGGGGAAAGACAAAGAGAGTGGATAAACAAGTGTTCTAATGATTCTTCGAAGAAGAATCACTTTTATGCTCTCCGCTATAAGGGTGAGCAACAAACTTTACCCGACGTGGTGATCGGTATGTTGACAGTATTTTCCATTAATCTATATGTTTTACTTGATCCAGGCGCTACATTATATTTTGTTACTCCATTGATATCTAAGAAATTTGATATCTTACCCAACATTTTAAATGAACCTTTTATGGTTTCTACCCCGGTGGGTGAGTCGGTTGTTGCAAAGAGGGTGTATATAAATTTTCCTATAATATTTACAAATAGAGTTACTTATGTTAAACTAGTAGAATTTGATATGCTTAATTTTGATGTCATATTGTATATGGATTGGTTGCATGCTTGCTTTTCCTCGATTGATTGTAGAACGAGGGGGTGATGTTTAACTTTCCAAAGAAGCCCGTTCTAGAGTGGAAGGGGGGAAACTCTATTCCTAGAGGTCGTATCATTTCTTATTTGAAAGCTTCTAGAATGATATCTAAAGGGCTTTTATACCATATAGTAAGAGTCCAAGATTTAGACTCAAAAATTCATCCCATTGAGTTTGTCCCTGTAGTGAGGAAATTCTGGAGGTCTTTCTTGATGATGGTATTCCTCCCGAATGGGAAGTTGATTTTGGTATCGACTTGTTACCGGATACAACTCCCATTTCAATTTCTCCTTTTCGGATGTCTCCGACCGAATTGAAAGAGTTGAAGGCTCAACTCAAGGACTTACTAGACAACAGTTTTATTCGACCTAGTATTTCTCCATGGGGTTCTCCAATATTGTTTATGAAGAAGAAGGATGGTTCCCTTAGAATGTGCATTGATTATCGCCAACTCAATAAAGTCACTATTAAGAACAAGTATCATCTCCCTTGGATTGACGACTTGTTTGCTCAATTACAAGGGCAAGCTACTTTTCTAAGATTGACTTGATATCGGGGTATCACCAACTTAGGGTGAGAGGTGAGGATATACCAAAAACGGCATTTTGGACTAGATATGGTCACTATGAGTTCTTAGTAATGCCTTTTGATCTCACTTATGCCCCAGCGGCATTTGTGGATCTCATTTCCTAGATTCATTTGTCATTGTCTTCATTGACGACATCTTGGTATATTTGAAAAATTAGGGTGATCACATGAACCCTTTGAGGGTGGTGTGAGTTTTGGTTGAGGTCGATGGCATTTCTTGGTCATATCATATCTAGTAAGGGAGTTGAGTTTGATCCAAGGAAAATCGAGGTGGTCAAAAATTGGCCTAGACCATTGACTCCAACCGATATTAGGAGTTTCTTGGGTCTAGCGGGTTATTATCGGAGGTTTGTGGATGGTTTTGCGTCCATTGCATCTTCCTTGACTACTTTGACCCAAAAGAGTAAGAAATTTGAGTGGTTAGAGGCATGTGAGAGAAACTTCCAAATCTTGAAAGATAGTCTTACTTTCGCTCTGGTGTTGACTATACAGGAGGGTACAAAGGGTTTCGTTGAATATTGTGATGCATCCCAGTGTGTTTAGCGTGTGTGCTTATGCAACATGGGAAAGTGGTAGCCTATGCATCTAGACAACTTAAGGTACCTGATAGAAACTATCCAACTAATGATCTCGAGTTAGCGGCCGTAGTATTTTCCTTGAAAATATGGAGGCATTACTTGAATGGTGTTCATGTTGATGTGTATACCAGCCATAAAAGTCTCCATTGTGTGTTTACTCAAAAGGAGTTGAATCTCTGACAACGAAGGTGGTTCAAATTGTTGAAAGATTATGACATCAGTGTTATCTATCACCTCTGCAAGGCCAATGTGGTTGCGGATGCTCTAAGTTGTATGACCATGGGTAGTGTGTCTCATGTAGAGGAAGTCAAGAAAGACCTAGTGAAAGATATCCATAGGTTGGCTAGATTGGGTATGATGTTGGAAGATTCTCCAAATGGTGGTTTTATGGTCCATCATTAGTCTAAGTCATCTTTGGTAGTTGAGATGAAGTCCAAACAACACCTTGATCATTATTGATGGAGTTGAAGGAATCGATTCTTGGTAAGATTAATGAGTCATTCTCCTTAGGGGGGATGGTGTCTTGAGGTATCAAGGAAGGTTGTGTGTTCCCAATGTAGATGGTTTAAGGAACCAGATCCTTGAGGAAGCTCATGGGTCCCGTTATTTCATTCATCCGGGTTCAACAAAGATGTACCATGACCTTAGGGAAGTATTTTGGTGGGAAGGTTTGAAAGAGGACATAGCGGAATTTGTTACTAAGTGTCTAAATTGCCAACAAGTGAAAGCCGAACATCAAAAGTCGGGTGGTTAACTTCAAGAAATCCATGTTCCTACATGGAAGTGGGAAGACATGAATATCGATTTTGTGGTAGGTTTGCCTCAAACACAAAAGTAAAATGAGTCTATATGGGTGGTTGTTGATAGGTTTACCAAATCCACTCATTTCATTCCCGTCAAGTCTACTTATTCGGCAGAATATTATGCAAGGATCTTCATAGATGAGAATATGTGTCGCCATGGTCTTCCATTATCCATTACATCAGATAGGGGTTCACAATTCATATCTAGGTTTTAGAGGTCATTTCAATAAGGGTTGGGTACCAAGATGTAGCTAAGGACCGCTTCTCATCCCCAAATGGATTGTCAAGCGGAGTGTACTATTCAAACCCTTGAGGATATGCTTAGATCTTGCATTATTGATTTCAAGGGAAATTGATATAAGCATTTGACTTTTGTGGAGTTTGCTTACAATAATAGTTTCCATTCATCCATATCCATGTCTCCTTATGAAGCCTTGTATGGTAGGAGGTATAGGTCTCTTATTGGATGGTTTGAAGTGGGTGAGTCTTCACTTTTGGGCCCGATTTGATTTATAAGACTTTGGAAAAGGTTCATATTAAGAAACTGGTTGCAAACTGTCTATAGTCGGCAAAAGTCCTATGCTGATCATAGGAGAAGAGATTTAGAGTTTGAAGAAGGCGATAAAGTGTTTAACTGAAAATTTCTCCTATTAATAGGGGTGGTTAGATTTGGCAAGAAATTTGATCATAGGAGAAGAGATTTAGAGTTTGAAGAAGGCGATAAAGTGTTTAATTGAAAATTTCTCCTATTAATAGGGGTGGTTAGATCTAGCAAGAAAAGGAAGTTGAGTCCTCCTTATGTGGATCCCTAAATCTTGCAAAAGATTGGTAAGGTTTCCTATGAGTTGAGGTTGCCTAGTGAATTGGCTTCGGTACATCCGGCTTTCCAATGTTTCTATGCTTAAGAAGTGTATCGGTGATCCCGAGTCTATTCTTTCTATTGAGGCTCTTGGTTTGAAGGATAACCTCTATTATGAGGAGGTTCCGGTTCAAATTCTTTATAGACAAGTAAAGAAGTTAAGGACAAGGAGGTGGCTTCCGTAAAGGTGTTATTGAAGAATCACCTAGTTGAGGTGCAACATGGGAGGCTGAGGCCGACATGAAATCCTGTTACCCTCATCTATTTGATAGCTAAGGTTAGTTGTTCTTAATAATAAAGAAAATAGTGACTAAAATTGAAGTTTCTTGATTTTTGGTGAAGTTTTGCAAAATTGTGCATTTTTGATGTCATTATAGTGAATAAGAAATGTGCATTTGGACTTGAAATTTTACAGTTTTGCTTGTTTTGAGTTATGTTGTGCATTTTGATATGGTGAGTCTTTACGAAATGATATATATCCTGTTGATAAGTTAAGAGTTGGCATAATTGACTCATATATCATTTGTTGAGCTCATGCAGTTGTTGTGAGAAGGAAATTCCTCATAATGTTATTTTGAGCCTTATGTGTGGTAATTGAAGTTTTGAATTGCCTTGTGTAACTGATATGATTGATGTTGTTATGTATTGATTGTTGGTTGGGCTGCTAGTCTTGAGTCTATTCCTTCCTTTCTAAGATTTTTAGTGTCATTCGGGGACGAATGTTCCTAAGAAGGGGATAATGTAACACTTCAAAAATCCAAGATGAGTTCTACAGCCTAACATGAGTGTCATGAGGTTTAGACACTATTTTAAGGTCTATTTTAATTAATATAAGTCTTTTAGGGAGTCTAGAAACCAAAACGTCTAAGAACATGCATGACATCCGAAAATTAGTTCAATGAGGTGCTAGCGTGCCTTAACCTATTTGACTAGATTTTAAGAGTCAGAAAATTATGAAAATCGGTGGAAGGGTGTATAACATGTATTAGAGTTAATTCATAGTTGAAATGTCCGCGAACGACTCCCCAAGGACCAAGCAAGGGCCCTTGAGGAGGACCCTTGCAATTTTGGGGCCAAACGACTGCCCAAGGTAGTATGCACAGACGAATGCCATCGACGGGGCATGTGAAAATCAATGGGACATTCATGGCCACCGTTGATGGTCACTCAGACAAAATCTTGGAAGGTTCATTTTGAAAACTTTCTGAACTTACAAACGGATGTGCAGCACGAAGGGAGCAGTGGTCGTCATCTCATAGACGGACCGTCAATCGGGGTCTCGTCTATGAGGGCCTAAGCTTCTGTGTGTTTCTAAGTTGGGATCCATTAATTAATTAGAGAGTTAGTTAATTATTTGGGGGATTAGGGAGGTCTAATTAAGTTAGTTAACCCTCTATACAAACCCGTAACCTAATTAGACAAGCCTAAACTCTTATAAATCACAAACCCAAAACTTTCTTCGTTCTCTCTTCTTTCTCTCTCTAGTGAAGAACTCCATTGAAGAACAATCTATGGGAGGGTTTAAGGTCTGAAAAGAGTCAATTTTCTCCATCAATTTCCATGAATTAGTAAGGTACGTGATCTTTTTCACCTTTGAGACCTCTTTCCTCAAAGGGTTCCATCAAATCGATTTCAAAAGTTGGATTTTCAAGTGGATTTTCATCCAATACAAAATTGATGTTGTGAATTGTTCTGTTTATGATTTCTTTTGGATATTATGAATATATTAACATGTATTTTAACTTAATTATGGTATATCTTGATCGATTGGTCTAGTTTATAGAAGATGACCTTCACCCCTTAACCCTAGGTAGTGATCTTGATGTGAATTGAGTAATGTTTGTTCAATTGAATTGGTTATTGGTTTGATTACTATCATATGATGTTTTTGTATCAATCATGACTAAATTAGGATAAATTATAATCCTATCATGCTAGTTCTTGAGAAGTTGATCTAGGTTTTAAAGTATGTTGTGAATTGACCTAAGTATCTTTTAATAAGCTATGAACTAGTATTGGATTGTGATGTAGTAATTCAATTAGCTATGTTATCCTTTTGGTTATGATTATATGATGATACTATACCATAATTGGATTGAATTAAGAGTTGATGTAAGACCTTGATGATGAATTATGAATGAGACTTTGTAAGTCTTGTGAATTGTATTCTTATACTTCAATTATGGTTAATTGTGATTAAGTCATGATGTTGTATTGGAGTATGCCTTGTATTAGGATTGATAGGGTTTGTATGATGTTTAATTGAAATGTCTTGACTATGGTTTGTGAGGTCTTGTCTAAGATGCAAATGATATAAGGATGGTGATAATTTACCAATGTGCCTTATCATAATATGAAAATGTTAATGTGATAACTTCACTTATATGAATCATAATGAAAGGATTATACTCATGCAATTCTGATGGAGTTATGATGATGTTGATGATTATAGGAGGGATAGACCCTATCACCTACATTAAGCTATGATGATTAATAAAGACATATGAAAAAGGGACTCTAGCTTAGCACCGAGTGAACTAGAGTGAGGAATGTCCCTTACCACGTAGGGAAGGTAGGATCACTAATGTACTCTTCATATTGGATATTATAATGCATGTAACATAAAAAGGGTCCCAACTATATCTCCTAGTTCTTGAACTATGTTGCCCCCATAGGAATACTAGCTAGTGGATCCACTAGTTGCTATGTTCATGTTTTGGTACTACCTTGGCAAGTAGTCCACCTTCCTTTGGTATAGGGTTCCATGACACCGTATTCCACAATAGCTCATATGGTCTATGTCGGTTAAGGCAAGATGTTCCCAAAAGGTAAAATGAACTAAAGGAATGAACTCTTACTAAGTTAACCTAAGGGGTTTAGCTTAGTCTAGGTAGGGGTATGGGACTCTACCTAAACATTGCACTACTTAGCCTTGAGGGACGTCTTAGGAGGATGTTTTTATGTATCAATATGTTTATAATTGTACATGATATGTATATGATGAACTTACACATTGTTGATACTATATGTCGATTTGTGTCACTTATGAATATGTGTTGGTCTACATTGTTAAAGTATGATGATATGTACTCTTAAATTCCATGCTATGTGAAGTAGGATGTTAGTCATGATTTTTGTTAGGTTACTGAATTGAGTAAGGTTATGGGGCTTTTCTTGGTCATTGCACTTGTTGACTTGATAGGGGTTCATGGGAATTGTCTTGCTTTGGTTATGTTGAAATTTACTCTTATTCATGCTTGTGGTTATTATGAATTGATAATAGAGTACTTGACTATGTATTTAATTATATGATATGTATGTTGACTTGACTAGATTTGATATTGTTGGTCTTGTGATGTACATTCCTATGACTTAATGAATATGTCTTATTGATTTGGTATGGTCTTGTTGAATGTGCATAAAGGTTTTCAAAGTAAATTGCATATTTAATGAAATGTCCTCTTTTAGTATGTTTTCATGATATGTGTGCATATGGTCTCATACTTATTACAAGTGGTGTACTAACCCCATTTCTTCCTTTTCTACAAATATATTAGGTTTCGGTCATTGAAGGACTTTTGGATACGACTTTGAAGAAGACTTGGAATTCTTGATCATCGAAGTTGGGTAGGTCCTCACTTTCCGAGGGAAATGCTACTATCAAGCCTATGATGTTTCTTTAGTTTTTAAGACTCTTATGTTCTTTCCTTTCCATTTGGATATTACACATTGTATGACCTATATATGGTCGTGTTTCATTGATGTATGGGCTAGGACCAATTTGATGTACTCTTATTAGATGGTTATGAGAGGAGACGACTATTCGAGACTATGTTATATTCTATATATCGATGTGCAATAAAAGTAGAAGACTAAGTAATCTTCCTATATGAAGGGTCTATGTATACTCGATATATATATATATATACTATGTGTATGTAGAGGTCTATGTAAACCTCAATGTAGAAGTAGTAAAAATTTTTAAATTTTCATTGATTTTGACCTATGAATGTAATGATGTAAGCTAATAGGCTAGTCTTAGTCCTCAAAGAGGACGACGACGCCGTTTACGTCTCGGGGGTATTCGTGGATGTGACAGAGAGAGAGGGACGACTGGTTAGAGTGAGAGAGAGGAAGAAAAATCTTTTTTAGGTGTTGGTCTTTTAGGTTTAAATTTGAGAATTTTGGGAGATTCAATCTTGACCATTGACTTTGAAAAAGATGATGGGTTAGTATGCGATCTTGAATTTAATTTTAAGGATGGACGGACGAGATTAAAAGCTGAAAATATTTAATGGGATCTGAAATGGCCAAAACGTGCAATAGAAATGGCTGGAATTCAAATGAAAGGGTGGTTATAATTGAAATAAGATTTGAATTGGAGTGACTAGAATTGAAATAAATTGGAATATCATAGGCTAGAATTTAAATAATTTTCAGGAAATTTAAAGAAATTTTATTTAATTTAAATGCTACAATTATATTAATATATTTTCTATAAATGAAATCACTTGAATTTTAGACCATTTGAATAAAAAAATTATTTCGAAGTTCATTGATAAGTTTAGAAAATATTTACAATAATTTTATAAAGTAAACATACTAAAATATATAATTTCTATGGAAAATTGACTAAAATTCTAAACTTAAAACAAGCTTTAAAATACGTATTTAATCAAATACCATTCCTAAAAATGGTTAAAGGTCAGTCAAATATGGGTGTCAATAGGAACTCTATCTATCCATTGCACAAGTAGACATGTTGAGGGAGTCTTGGTATGTCCTAGTATGAAAATGATGAATGGGTTTCTATATGATGTTAGTGAAGTAAGTTGACTTTATGTCTAATGTTATTGAAGCACGTTGATCTTATGTCTAATGTGATGAAAGCTATATAAATGATTGAATGTGATGTGCCTAGTCTATGGTGATTTCTAAGGAGCACTAAGTGGGAGTAGTAGTATGGGATGCTACTTTAATATTGAACTAGTATAACTTCGGGGTTGTCTTGGAGGATGGTCTTTAGGTGAAGTTATTAAATGCATGTATGTTTCCTCTAGTAATGAATGTTGACTTGTTGAGTTGTAACGACCTGTTTAGTCGTTTTGAGCAGCAGATTTTATTTCTGGAAAAACTGTGTGAGTCGACGGAACCCACGACGGACCGTCATGGGTAAGACGGGTCGTCGAGGGGGTCTCGTTCCAAAAGACTTAGACTTCTGAAATTTGGGTACTGAAATCGACTCTCTGAA
>NC_028641.1:44047993-44078943 GCF_001406875.1 Solanum pennellii | reverse complement strand
TTCTTAGAATACTCTTAGTTTAGTAATTTGATCATAGATGTTCTTGTGGTGATGACTTCCAGATTTTGGGGAATAATAGATGTTGAATTTTAGAAGTTATTGAATTGTCTTTTTATTAATGAGTTTAAGTCTTCCGCATCGTATTTTGTTCATTATGGTTAAAATGTCAAGGTTTAGATTGGTTGGTTCGCTCACATAGGAGGGTAAGTGTGGGTGCCAGTCGCGGCTCGGTTTTGGGTCGTGACATGAAAAGAAGTACACTTATCTTTGGTAGTCTTAAGGATCACTTAGGTGTGTATTGAAGAGGTTGTATGGGCGGTCTCTTCATGTCTTACCTAGGTAAGTCTTAGGATAACTTTGGCTAGGAAAGTTTAAATGATGAATGGGTTACGTGATGAATGTGACTACATGTTGAGAAGTATAGAAGTTTTACCATGTATGCTAAATGATGACTTATATGATGTCTTGTACTGTTGATTCATGAAGGTTTTATCAAAATAGCATGAAAGGTTTATTTCAACTTGAAGTCCTCTTTAAGCATGTTTTTTCATATTTCCATACTTAGTAAATTGTTTGTGCTAACTCCATAATCTTCTATATTTCTATAAGTATAGGTGGAAGGCAAGTGAAGGTTCTTTGAAGGCAAAGCTTGGGAAGTTGATTTCTCTCAAGATTGGTATGTCCTCATATGTTCGAGGACATGAACTATGTTTCTTTTAGTTTTATTTATGTCAAAGACTTGTATAAGACTTAGTATGTTTTTTAAAAATGTAAAGGGTCGTGACCCTATGATGTTAAGACATTTCTAAGTTGGCTTGTGATGATGAGACTTCGTTCCTTAGTTTTATAAAAGAGTTTCTTATTAGTTATATTGTGAAAAGTTTTAATTCTGCACTATTTTTCATACATATGTAATGAATGATAGCTAAGAGTCTTGTACAAGACCTCCGAGAGGTCAAGTACGTCTTGTAACTTCTAAGGTGTACCCTTGGGTCATTACACAGGTATGTTGCAATTTAGCCAATAGAAAATGCATATGTTAGCACAGCTGAAACTTCAAGAAGGGGATAATCGACGAATTGAGTGATTTAGGAATGGAAAAATGCCAACTTGGACAAAATTTTATTACTCTCGGCCATAACACACAAATTTAACTGCTTTATCTAATTCTAAATCACAACAACATAAGTCACAACGATATCGGCCATAAGAGAATTGATGAGCAGTGAAACAAATTGGTCTTTTTCCAAGCATTTGAGGTTCCTCTAGCAATTTTCCATGTAAATTATATCGGAACTACCCTCGACATCTTCTGAGTCATGGTAAATCATGTTGGCAATAAAACTTGTGCCTTATCTCATGGATTCATTGCCTTTGAAAATTGAAATTATGGCATGCACATACCCTGCACAAAGGTGGCCACCGTCTACTGCTTTCTTAAGCATTCTCAATCCATTTGAATCGCTACTCTTAAAAAAATCATACTAAAGAAGAAATAGCACATTCAAAATACAAAACTTTTACATTGATAAAAATGTGAATACATACGAAAAACATTAAAATTACCACGCCTTATTTGTATGGGGAATCTCCATTCCCCGATGCAGAGCACATTTCCATGAAAGAAGTTCATCTTTTTACACTTGAATAAAGCCATATAAATGATAGAACGCCGCATAAATTTACCTTCTGATATACAGATTAAGTATAACACTCTGAAAGTCCATGACTTTGTCTAGAGCCTCACATGATGAACCAATCCTTAAAACAATGTTTATAAGCCTAATCTAATGTAGTGAAACTAGTTAGAAAGTGTTAGAGTCAAAACACCAAAAATGTTCATGACGTCCGAAAACTAGTGCACTTGAACTAGTAAAATGTCCTTAGTTTTTCGGAAGGTTTTGGAGTGTTGTATGAAGTCTAAAACTTGTAAAAAGACTTTAAATGGTAAAATGATGTATATAGGATTAAAAGATCCAGGTCATACCCCCCAAGGATCTCCCTAGGGGTCTACGAAGGGACCCCACCATTGGCCAAGCAAGTTGTCGAAGGCAGCAAACAATTGCACCAGGCACAAATAGGTCCTCGTCGCGGACATAGTCCACCAAGGACCAAAAGTCTTGGTCCGCATCGTGGACCTGTATCAAACTCTTCTGTTTCAATAATTAATTTATAAAAACTTGTGGGAACAGCTCCGCAACGTGAACTTGTTCCCCAACGAAAATCTGAAATTTAGAATACAAGTTTGACTTCATTAAAATGTCAACTTATGTAAGGGGTGTCACGACCGAGGAGCACCCCCTAGACGTTACCGGTGTGTTCATCCTTGAAGAGGACTAATACTAGCCTCTTAGTATTCATCATATAATGTCATAGGTTAAAAATGCGGAAAAATTAAAATTTTCCATTATCTATATAGTGAGGTTTACATAGTCCTTTCACATAATACATAAGGAGTTTACATAGACTCCTCACGTAGGAAACTTACATAGGCTTCTCAATTCGACAATATACATAACTTGTAAGAGTTTAGTATAATAGTATTGTTTCACGTTTAAACCATCTAGAATGGATTACAACATTCGGGCATAACCCATACTTCATTACAACAAAAGCCACATATAGGCTTATGCAATCATAGTCTTCAAATGAAGTAGAAGGAAACTAAATGTCTTTTAGACTATAACAACATCAAGTATGTAGATAGTGGCATCATCCTCGGATGGTGATGACCTACCAAACACTTGGGAAATATCCAAGTAGTCTTGCAATTGGCCTTCTAATTTCAGCGGCCCGAACCTACATTGTTGTAGAAATATAAAGGAATTGGGTTAGTACATCTACTTGTAATAAGTATGGAAATATATGCACATATAATGTTTGAAATCATGCTTAAAAGAACATTTGTTCAAAACCATGCAAGTTACTTTGAAAAACCTTATGCATAACAAAGAACACATACAATCCAATAATTATATATTCTTTAAGACAAGACCATATCCAGCACAAGACCAACATCATCAAATAGACTCAATTAAACATGTGTAGTAACATATTAGAACCCATAACCAAAACAACTCCAACATCATGTTATCACAGCAGAACATGTACAAGAGTTCATAACATTACAACATGTGCAAGACCCTTGCTCATAACCCATAACCAAGCTTACAAGTGCAATGACCAAGTGAAGTCCCATGACCCCACTCAACCAAGTAAGCTAAACAAAGGATCACAATTGATGTCTAACTTCATATAACATAGCATCATGAGTAGTCATTTACATATATAGCAATATAGAGCAATAACATGTTCATAAGTGAAACTAACATCATATAAGTTCATCAACATGTAAAGTCAACATATGCGTATCATTTAATTTATAAGGACATAAGAACAACCATCTAGAATTTCCCTCAAGGCCAACTAGTGTAATGTATAGGTAGAGTCTGATACCCCTATCTAGACTAAATCAAACCCCTCAAGTCACCCTAGTTCGTGTTCACTTTATTACTTCAGTTTTCGGGAACAATTTCCTTAACCGACATAGACAACATGAGGTAAATGTGAAATCCGGTGTCATGAAACCCTACACTAAAGAAGGTGGACTACTTGTCAAAGTATTACCAAAACATAAACATAGCATGCTAGGTGGATCCACTAGATCGTATTCCTATGGGTGCAACATATTTCAAGAGCTCAAAGACATACTTGAGACCTTTTTATTCACAATTGCATTATAATCTCTATCTCATGAGAACCATTGTGAACCTACCTTCCCACATTGGGGAAGGAAACCTCGCATAACTAGTTCACTCGGTGCTAAGCTTAAGTCCCTTTCTTAAATGTCTTTAAGACTTTATTAATCATCATAACTTAGTTAGGCCAAAGGAGACTACCCCTTATATATCATAATCATTATCTCAATAATAATTTCATGAGAATTTTCTTTTAATAAAACCCTCAGATATGAGATTAACACATTATTATCATCATGTCATAGTAAGGCACATAAGTGATTCACAATCAACCTTATATCATCATACCTTAATCATAATCTCACAATAATATAGTAAATACATTTTAATTACATTCATCATACCATCTTCTATCTAATCTATTCACAATTAACGCTTCAATTGAACATTATCATCATGTATAAGTCATCATAATTGAAGTAAGGATTCAAGATAATAGGTTTTCCAATTCATCTTCACAAGCCTTCTTCCATGGTATTACCATCAACCAACCATATTCATCCATAAATAGATTTAATAACATCATACAATGGTAATTAACAGGATAACTAAGTCAATTGCATCACCACTAACCAATTTAACATCAATTCCTAACCTAGGGTTAGGGAAATAGGGTCAATTCATGATCTCTTCCATACAGCTAGGTCTAACATCAAGAGCTACCCTAATTCACCAATATTCCATCCTAATTCATTCATAATAATCAAAATAAATCAAGAACAATACAATTTGAAGCATCAATTTCGAATAAACAATGAAACTAATGTTTTTCTCAACTTTTAGATATCAATTTTAAAGAACCCTCTGGGAGAAAGGAGTCCCAAAGGTGAAGAATTCCCATACCTTGTTAATACTTGAAGATTGATGGGTAAAAATAAGAATCTTTAAGCCCTAATACCATTGACCTTGGTCTTCAATGGTGTTCTTTGGGGAGAGAGAAAATAGAGAGAAGGATGAGAGATTTGAGTTTGGGAATTGAAGTGTGTTGAGTTAGTTTAATGAGGGTTAGGTCTTCATGTAGTTCCTTAATTAAGTTTATTAGAAACCCCTTAAGCCTTAATTAAACACCTAATCAACTAACTAAATAAATTACCCAACTTAAAACAAAACAGTCCAAACCAGACCTGACCTACGAGACCCCGACCTACGGTACGTAGGTTAGACGAGCCTCGTAATGCACAACCGTCATTGGAAATATATATTGGTATTTTTGAAAATTTTGGTGATTTTAATAAGTGTATTATGACATATACATTGATGGCTCATCGCTTGGCTGTCGATTGAACACCGTCAAAAACAGATGTTTGGCCAATCTAAAGGGTCATCCCCAAAGACCCTTATAGTAGTCATTGGGGAGTCGTACCAGGACCTTTTGACCATAAACACACTCTAATACATGTTTAACACTTTTATATAAAATTTCATTCAATTTAGACTCTTAAAACCTCATGAAATATGCCAAGGCATACTAACCTCTATTTCACTAGTCTCTGGACGTCATGGACGTTCCTTGACGATTTGACTCTAAAACTTCCTAAATTATTTATATGCATTATTTTAGGTCTAAAAACAATGTTACCAACAACATGTGAGTCTATAAAAAAAGGTCATGAACTTTCGATGTGTTACAAGGGGTCTTTTGGGTATTTTATGTGAGGGTTATATGTTGATTTTCAATCAGTTTTAACTCACATTCACTCAGTCAAATCAAAAACCCAAAAGCTCTCACCTCTCTCTACTTTTTCTCTCTATTCATCCTACATTGGAAGAATACGGAAGCTTGAGGAAGAAGAAAAAGTCTCCAAGGTTCTTACTCAAATTTTGTGTATAAAGTTTCATTAAGGTATGTGTTCTTCACTCTTGGGATTCCTTTCCACAAGAGGTTATTTCACAGTTGATTTTTAAATCACGCAATTCTAAGGGTTTTCCTCTACAAATGAGTTTTCTTTTTAACTTGAAATTGGTGATTAATTATGACAAATTGTGATTACCTATGGTCAATTAAGTGTAGATTGTTGAGTAATTGGTGTTGAATAATGGGTATTTCATTTGATTCATATCCTTTCCCCAATTTCCTCAACTTTTGGATCTTTCTTATGAATTGATGGGAATTGATGAATATATTTATTGTTAGACTTTTTAACTATTCTAATTCATTTATGGACTGCCTAGGGTCATGTATTATTGGGATTGGATCTATTTCTTGAATAATTCATGATGTACCGTTTTCCCCGAACCCTAGGTTATGAATTGAAGTTAATTTAGATAGTGATTATACAATTGACTTAGTTCTTGTATAGATTACTATTGTTAAATGTTATTACACCTATTGATGGATGAATATGGTTGGCTTGATGGTAAGATCTTGAAGAGGGCTTATGAAGGTGAATTTGTAAGACTTTGTGATCTTGAATCCTTACTTCAATTATGATGTTCTATACTTGATGTTGATGTTCAATTGAAGTATTACATGTTATTAGATTAAGTAGGTGATGGTATGATTAATGTAATTGAAATGTCTTGACTATATAAATTGTGAGATTATGATTAAGGTATGATGATATAAGGTTGATTGTGAATCACTTATGTGCCTTACTATGACATGATGATTATAATGTGTTAATCTCACAAATGAAAAGTTGTAATGAAAGGACATTCTCATGCAAAACTTAATGAGCTAATGATATGATATACAAGGGGTTAGTCTCCTATGGCCTATATTAAGTTATGATGATTAGGAATGGCTTAAAGACATTTCAAAAAGGGACTTTAGCTTAGCACCAAGCGAACTAGATATCAGAGGTGTCCCTTTCCAGTATGGGAAGTTAGGTTCACAACAGTTCTCATGAGATAGAGATTACAATTCAAATGCGCATAAACAGGGTCTCAAGCAAGTCTCCTAGTTCATGAACTATGTTGCCCCCATAGGGAATACTAGCTAGTGGATCTACCTAGAATGCTATGTTAATGTTTTGTCTCTACCTTGGCAAGTAGACCACCTTCATCGGTGTAGGGTTTAAAGACACCGGATTCCACATTTAGCTCATGTAGTCTATGTCGGTTAAGGTAATTGTTCCCAAAAGTAAAATGAAGGAGTAAATGTACATGAAGATGGATATTGATTAGGATGACATGAGGGTCTACTTAGTATAGGTAGGGGTGTGGGACTCTACCTATACATTGCACAAGTTAACTCTAAAGGAGTCCTAGGAGATGGTCTTATGTATTATGATACCGTGTATTATAAAATGTTGACTATGTTAATGAATATGCTATTGGTATAAATTGGTATATGTGGTGATGACTACCTATGAGGATATGTTGTATGAAGTAAAGCATTACTTATGATCTCCTATCTTGTTTACTTGATTATGTGGGGTTATGGGGATTCACATGAATATTGCACTTGTAGGCTTGGGATGTGATTGTTGGTAAGGGTTTTTATACTATGTTAATGTGAACTATTAATAGGAAATGTTGATATGACTTTATATTGATGTTGTTTTTGGTTATGAACATGTTTTATGTTATTGTGGTCCTTGTATTGTATATGCTCTCTTGTATGTGCATTAAAGGCTTTCTAAATGACTTAGCATGTTTTCTAAAGAAATGGTCTCTTTCATACATGCCTTCAAATGTTTTATGTGCATATATCCATACTTAGTATAAGTGGCTATACTAACCCATATTTCAATATTTTCTACAAATATGTATGTTCCGGCCATTGAGTTCCTAGGAGGTCGCTTGAAGAAGACTTGGACCTTTCCCCAAGTGTTTGGTAGGTCCTCACCATTCCGAGGATGATGCCACTATCTAGCTACTTGATGTTGTTATGGTCTAAACAAATTTAGTTTCCTTATCTTTCATTTGAAAACTACTACTGTATAATCATATGTGTGGCTTTTATTGTAAGGAAGTATGGGCTATGCCTGAATGTTGTACTCCATCTTAGATGGTTTAATGTGCGACGATATTATAGACTAAATTCTTATGTGTTATGTATATTTTCTAAGCGAGAAGCCTATGTAAGCTTCCTATGCGAGGAGTTTAATTAAACTCCATATGTATATATGTTTAGTAAGCGAGGGGTCTATGTAAACCTCAATGTGTATAAAAAGTTTTAATTTTTCCACATTTTAAACCTATGACGTGTTATGATGAATGCTAAGAGGTTAGTCTTAGTCCTCTCCAAGGAGGACAACGTCGGTTACGTCTAGGGGGTGCACCCTAGTCGTGACATTAATGACTTCATATAGGACCCTGGAACTGAGAAATCAAATCAAATGGTTACGAAATCAAATTAAAAAGTGAAAATCGATCAAGAGATATATACCTTAATTTAACCCTCATTAAATTTCTGAGAGAGTGTAAAGAAACCCTTTCAATGATATCAATTAGTAGTTCCCTTAGAAGGGATTCAATGAAGTTTTTTTTCCTTATACTCATTTTTGAAGATTTATCATTCTTCCTTCCCATCTTGGAGAAAATTAAATGAAAGAACCTAAGTTGTGTTATTCTTATATAATAATGTAATGAATGTCAATCTGAAAAGTTAACAAGTTTTGAAGACGAAAAGGCACTTCTGACTTTTCAAATGCAAGTAGCTAATTTCAAGGATGGTCAAATTCAAAGTTTAAGTACAACTTCAAAAATAAGTAAAAAAAGACAAAAAGACAACATTTTTCACCATATGTGAAACAAGTTTATGTACATATGTTTCTACATATTTAATTAATGCCACACAATAGTATAAAGCAAAAATTTAAATAGATAATCTAGTTCTAATCACAAGTACATAATTCACAATGAATATCGTCTTCATCGTTGCTTCCCCTAGGCCAACCATTCTCGAGGGCGATTTGTTGGTCTTGATGAACAGTGCAATAAATGGGTCTTTCTCTAAACACATAAGGTTTTGACACCCACATTCCACCTAAAATATATCGCAAATGTTGTCGACATCTTCTCAATTTTAGTGGATCATTTTTTTCATGTTCGCAATGAAAATTAAGCCTTCTCTCATGGATTCACCGGCTTTGAAGATTGAAACTATAGAAAGCCCATACGATGCACCAATGTGGCCATCATCTGCTGCTTTGTTTAACCATTCCCAGTGTAGTTGGATCATTACGGTTGAAAAAATCAAACTGTAAAAGAAATAAGACATTTAAAAGGCTGAATACAGTAACAAATTAAAACGTGAAAAGATATGAAGAACATTAAAAATTACCACGTATTTTCTGTATAAAGCTTCTAATTCCCCGATGCTCTGCACATTTCCAGGAAACTAGTGCATCGTTGATCAATCATCTATCTAGGTACAGGAATACTGACCAATGTTACCTTATGATAGGCAAAAGGTTCAATAGAAACTTCATTGAAGAACCATGAACTAAGAAATAAATTCAAATGGTTAGAAAATGATATTAAAGAGCAAAATTGACTAATACTTATATGTAGCTCAATTTAACACTCATTAAATCTTTCTCGGAGTAGGAAGCAATCATTTCAATTATATCAATTAGTACTTCCGTCCGAAGGGATTCAATAAAGTTTTTTATAGTTGAAGTTATTTTTTAGAAAATTAAATAAAATGACCACACGCGTTTAGAAGACGAAGAGAAGAGGAGATAACTTTAAAATTCACCCTTTTGTTTTGTTCTTATACAATACCAAGAAAAGAAATATGAAAAGTTGCAAGAGAAAAGACTGATTGACTTTCCAAAAAAAGGTAAAAATATGAATAGAAGAGAAGAGAAGAGACATAGTTATTATTTTTATTTAAAGTTGTTAAAATAACAGTAATGACTGATTGATTGTTGACATACCTTACAGGTAATTATTTTTGTAGAAATTGTTGACACACCTTACTTGTAACACATATTTGACAATGTTGAAACATATGCAATAATATGTTGTAAGATGTAACACATAGTTGTCATATATTGCCACAGATATGTTTTGATGGTAAGTAGCAATACATAATTGTCATATGTTGCAACATGCAATTTTTTATAATAAAATATGTCACATAATTGTCATATGTTGCCACAGATTGAATGATCAGTTGTAAGTAGTAATACATAATTAACATATGTTGCCACAAATGAAATATTCTATTGTAAAATCTAACACATACTTGTTATATGTTGCCACAGATGCAATAGTTCAAAATAAATCACACATTTTTTATATAAATAATATAACATATACATCGATTAAAATTAAGATAAAAAAAGATACATAAGTAACAGAACGGGAATTTGCAAGTTCTTTACATATGTTGTCACAGATAGCAATTTAATACCTCACAATGGTATCAGAAAGAAATTTAACTAGATAATCTAGTTCTATATCACACCAACATAAATCACAACGAATATCATCTTCATTGTAGTTTCTTTTCCATGGTAAATCAATCTTACGACTGATTCGCTCAGATTGATGAAAAGTGCAACAAATGGGTCTTCCTCCCAACAAACGAGGTCCTAACACCCACATTCCACCTAAAATATTTTGCAAATTATTTCAACATGTTGTGAATTTTAGTGGCTCAGGTTTTTTCATGTTGGCAATGAACATTAATCATTCACTGATAGGTCCATCAACGTTGAAGATTGAAACTATGGCAAGCAAATACTCTGCACCACTGTGGTCACCATCTGCTGCTTGATTAATCATGTCCAATGCAGTCGGATCTTTAAGGTTGAAAAAATTATACTATAGAAGAAATAACACGTTTAAAATTGAAAATAAAAAATATGAATGTAATCGAAAAATATTAAAAATTACCACACCTTCTCTGTATAAGGTTTCTAAATTCTCTGATGCTCTAGACATTTCCAAGAAAGAAATGGCTGGTTAAATAATTGATTATCTACGATAAGGAAACCTGACCAATGTTATTTTCTGATATATATAAGGTTCATTAGCGATTTCACTGAGGATCCTGGAACTGAGAAATGAAATAAAATGGTTAGAAAATCAAATTAAAGAACGAAAACTTACTAATACACACATACCTTAATTTAACCCTCGTTAAATCTTGAAGGGAATAGGAAACAATCCTTTCAATGATATCAATTAGTTATTCCCCCGGAAGGGATTCAGTGTAGTTTTTTTTTACTCATAGTCATTTTTGAAGTTTTCTTATTCATATTGGATATTCAATGAAAAAAGTTACGACTTTGAGGACGAAGATAATAGACTAACTTTTGACTTTTCAAATGCAAGTACTCATTTTGTTTTTGAAAAAAGGGTATAATACGAAGAGTCGTCATTAAGTTTTTTTCTTGAATATTGTTCAAATGATAGTAATGATATGATTGATTGACTGTTCACACACATTACACGTAAGTATTTTCTAAAAATATGTTGGTACATATTCATTTTTTGTGGTACTTGTAACACATAATTGACATATGTTGGGACAAATGTAATTTTATGTTGTAAGATCTAACAAATAATTGGCATATGATGCCACATATGCTATATTTTGTGTTAAGTGACAACACATAATTGTCATATGTTGTCATAGATGCAATATCTTGTGTTAAGTAACAACATACAATTGTCATATGTTCCCACAGATGCAATATTTTGTTGTAAATAGCAACACGTAATTGACATATGTTGTCATATATGAAATATTATGTTGTAAGTAGCAATACATAATTGACATATATTGCCACAACTGATATATTCTACTGTAAGTTGCAACACATAATTAAATAAATCACACATTATAAATAACATAACATAAGATGATTCAAATTAAGATAAGAATATCGGGTACATCATCCTCAAATAAAAAATAACATTCATTAAAATTCAACCACACTTATGGAGTATTTCAATTTGGGCATGTAGTTCTTTTGTGGCTAATGTCCCTAAATACGGAACACTTAATTTTTATAGTTGGAAATGATTCACCAACTCCACATCATCTCTTATATATCCTTGTTCCATGTTGTCTTGGATCAACATACGAATGAGGTATTTCTCTCTCTATGATATCTAAAGGGGAAATCCAAGAATCTTTTGGTGACACTAGCCGAATTACCTCAAAATATGACATTATGTATTTTCCACTAAATAATATGGAGAGGAGTATTCATAAACTTGGTTTCCAAAATTGGCACCATATTTGGATCGAATCGCTGCCATGGCATGTGGACAAGTTATTTTATTCAAGTCAAAAATTCTACAAGTACAAGTTCTTCTTTGTAGATCCATTGTAGCAACATCACCATGACCAGTGACACTGAACTTGTAGTTTGCTATTTGATTAGTCAACAATTGCTGCCCATATTGACATACTTTGATATGTCTTTTTCAATTGAAGGAAAAAAATCTATTTATAGAGTTCACAGCTCCATACGCTTCTGGTGAAACAAAAATGCAAATCTCCTATTTATTTAATCAAATAAAGCGACAACTGGAAATTCAACATCAAACATAAAATTCACCGACTACGCGTTATTTGACATTATAATGTTATATCTACACAATAAAAAATAAAAATCAAACAAAGCACATAAAATTAAAATAAACTCAAACGAGATAGTATAGACAATAATGTACCTATTTCCTTGGCAAATATCGTGCTCCATGTGTGGAATCCAATACATTCAAGAGTTTCAGTCGCCTTTGGTACCAATTCTCTTATTTGATTGAAATGGTCATTGAACTCACATCTATCATAAGCATTTGCTGCTTTATAAAAAATTGTTCACTACCTTTGAATTGGGAAAGTTATTTCGAATATTTTCCCCAAGGTGTCTCATGCAACAACCATAATGAGATGCAGGGTAGATAGTCGAAACCATCTTTTGAATACTTGGATGCCTATCAGAAATAATGTACAATTCATATGAGGCATCGCATTCCTTGTCCACAACACATAAAGCCACTGGAAATATATGATTTTTAGCATCTTATGCCACCGTCGATAACAAAACTCCTTTATACTTGCTCCTCAGGAATGTTTCATCAACCACTATTACTTTTCTCATTTCTTGTAAACTAGTTATCTAAGTGGCATATGATACAAAGAAGTACTTGAACCTCCCATTTCATCGAGCGACAATGTCTTTCTTCCTGGATTTGCAAATTCAAGGATATGACAGTACACATCAAGCAATGCATACTCGTGTTCATGTGTTCCCCTAACATTAGACTTAACATGCTCCATGCCCTTATAATTCTTCCAATAGCTTACATTACAACCTAATTATGTGCAGAGTTTATTTAACATGTCTCTTGTAGATGACCCTTTACCATTGGGAAACCTATTTTCATAATACTTACCTATGACTTTTGTCATGGCATACAGATTATGGCTTGTAAGGTTTTATGAACCACACGTATGGTACTTTTCATAGATCTAATGACAAACCTTTCGCTACTTGTGAATTTCATAGCCCTCAACCACCAATTGCACTTCGGATATGAACATTTAAAAGAAAGCACATTACGAGAATTGATCACCTTTTTCAATCTAAAATCTTTTTTCGAGCAAACTATTTTCAATGAATTTGTCAGTTATTCCTTGTTATTGAATGTCATTCCCTTATAAAAATCGGTTTCATCATCTCGAACATTATTCACATGTGATGTTTGAGAAGAAACTAGATTGTTCCTGCCAATAATAGGTGTAGGAGGATTGTTTCTATCAAAGATCGGCACTTCACCTATTCCAATTTCATCGTCATGATTATTCACGTTCACGACGTCAAAATCATCATTTAAGTTATCTTGTTGGTACTATTCTGGATTATCATCCTCCTCGATAGGATTTTCATCCACGTAAACTCTTAATATGAGTGGTCTCTCTGCTCTTCCCAAATAAACAGGAAAACTAGGCTCGTCAGTTGTTTAAAAACGTAAAACCTTCTCATTATGAAAAAATGGGAAATGTAACTCGTGACAAGATATTTTGGTTGACAATGGAATACAGAATTTTTGATGACTAAAATAACAAAATCATCATACAAAATATTTCTTTCCATGGTCATCCCTACTGGCCTTCTCCATTTCTTACAATCCTTCCAATGTCAAATGCATGATTTTTTTTTCTCCACCCATTCACCAAGATAATCAATCCTTACAAATAATCCCTCCATTTATTGTACCTGAAGAAATTGATTTAAAAACAATTAGTACTAATGATGAAATGTTATATGTGGCAACATATGACTATTCTGCTGCGACGTGAAAGTCATATGTTTCTACATATAACTGCTATGTTGTGACAAATAAATCACATGTGGCAACATGTGTAAGTTATATGTCCCAACATATGGCTATTCTGTTGCGGGATGTAAGTCAAATGTTGCTACATATAACTATTATGTTACGAAACATAAATCACATGTTGAAACAAAATGTATAAGTCATATGTAGGAACATATGACTATTTTGTTGAGACATGTAAGTCATATGTTGCTACATATGTAAGTTATATGTTGCGGCTTGTGTAAGTTATATGTTGCAACATATATCTATTATGTTGCGATTGAAATAACCATTCTGTTGCTACTTAAGAGTATAATTTGTTTCTTTAGTCAACTGTTGCAACATATACAACCATCTGTTGGAAATGCGAATGCAAATTATCGAAAAAATTGCAGCGTACCCAGATGATGATGAATGAATTCAAAACTATTAATTATAACTTACCAAAATAATGGTGTGTGAACCCAAACACTTATGAAGTAATACCAATTGATACAAAACAAAATCTGCTCCACGATTTAGATTAGCTAAATTTGATTCAAGAAAAAGAAAGATCAAAGACTAGAAACCAAGACCAACAATGTACAAAAAGAACAAGAAGATGAAGAGAACGGGAAGAAGAAGAAGAAGAAGAAGAAGAAGAAGAAGAAGAAGAAGAAGAAGAAGAAGAAGAAGAATTATAAGAAGAAGAAGAAGAAGAAGAAGAAGAAGAAGAAGAAGAAAAAGAAGAAGAAAAAGAAGAAGAGAGAATAAGACGGGGGGGGGACTTTTAATTCCCCTTTTGGTATAGCTCCGGGTAGCTTCCCTCCATTTTTTGTTCCCACTAAAATTGGTTAAATTAGGTTTTAGTCATTTACCTTTTCACTCTTCATTTAATTCAATGGGCCAAACTCTCAACTTATAAACTTGAGGTCATCTCCACAAATCCTTAATCATTAATCACATAATTGTCACCTACACTCAATATTTAAGACTTATGTTTCCTATAACGACTGGACAGTACCCCCTAGATGTTACCGGCATACTCGACCACGAAGGGGTCTCATACAAGCTTCTTAGCATAATTGTTATGGCATAATGAACTAGAAATAATGCAGAAAATTTAAAACTTTTATACATAGTAAAGTATACTTAGACTTCTCCCATATTGTATATAGAGTTTACATAGACTCTTCAATTATGGAGTTTACTTAGACTCCTCTCTTAGCAATATAAGCGATTCATGATCATATTCTAATATCGTCTCACAAAAACATCTATTTATAGGATTTCAACACAAGTCTACAAATAGGGTCCTTAGCCATTTAGACACTATAGTCTATTCAAACAAAAGTACATAAAAGAATATTACTAAGTCTATTACATCAATATGGACATCGTAAAGTGTCAACTAGTGCATGTGTCCTCGAATCTTTGAGGACCTACCACAATGTCTTGAAGAATAGAAGTGCAAGCTTTCTTCAAGGATGTACAAGCAAACCAATTAGTCGAAACCTATACTCATAAATAAAAAGGGAGAAAAGGGTTGGTATAATTAATGCACTAAATATGGAGAAATGCATGAAAACCATTAAAACATGTCAAAGGGATATTTACATGTAAAGTATGCATTTAGGAGGTTTTTGAAAACCATTTATATAATCAAGACAACACATAAGACAATATCCCGAAAACGTCAAAATTACATGACGGCATGACCTTAACACTTCCTAGGTTCCAGTTGTGCGATGTAGAGTTAGCATCCCATACTACCAACCTTATCAAGAATTCCCGTAGAGACCACCCTGTCCACACATATTACATTTACTTTCATCACATACAAATAATCATAAGTGGAACACATAAATCATGAGAAACATTTTGATATAAGTATATGCTCACTTCAACTATTATCCATACAACCTGCATATTCTCATATTACTTCATGACTACAATGAACTCCATGTAACATCCCGCAAAGCCTACTAGTTCAATGAACAAGTCAAGTCCCATACCCTTACGTGAACTTAGTCCACTTATTAGGATATCATAGGCTAGTTCATAGTTAATTTTTTACTTTATTATTTAGGGAAGATCTACCATAACCGACATAGACCATGAGAGTTTGCATGGAATCCGGTGTCGTAAAACCCCATACCGAAAAAGGGTGTTCTACTTGCCAAGGTAGAACCTACATACTAGCTACTATGTGGATCCACAACCTAAGTCCTACGGGGTAACATAGTTAAGGGATATATTGCTTATAAGGACTCTACCTATTGCATTAGCGGAGGAGTCCCTATCTCATGAGTATAACTAGGATGACCCAACCTCTTTCATTAGCAGAAGGGTCTTTTCCTCATAGGCCATATCCTCTCGGTTCATAGTATACGTTCCCAAATTACTACCATTGATTAATTGTATCTACATGTGTGGAGAGTAATTCATCTTCGTTCAATACAACTCAGCATAAAGCTCTTAGATTCATTAGGTGAGAATACACTTTCATCCTAGAATCAACATACATATGTGAGTAGAACTTTCACAATCTCGATTATAGTGCTTTCATGAGGACAATACTTTCGATCAAGACAAGAGATCAACTACATTATACATAATTCATGCCACACAATAGGTAGGGTTCAAGAGAATGAAGATATCCCCATTACCTTTCTTGCATCCTTTTATAAGTCATCTACCATGCAAACCAATTTAAAGTGTATGCACAAAAATCTTCATCATATATATACAAACCCTAGAATTTACCCTTTCTTCAAGGTTAGGAATCATGTATCATGATCACCCCCATCTACCTCACAATAGGCGTGAAATCAAGATTCTATGACTAGATAATTCACTAATTTCATTGCATTATGTTCATATGTACTCAATTCATCCATCAACATGCAAGAAATTAGGTCATAGGGTGCACATGGGTACTTGGAATATTTTCACGATAGAAACCATCAATTAATACCAATATATTCATAATTCAAGGCAAATAACATAAATGATTTTGGATTAAATCCATGGCTAGATCAAAAGCCCTATTTTTTGTTTACAATATAGACTTCAAAAATAGATGTTTTGAAGGGCTTCATGGAGAAACTAATCCATGAATCAACATCCCCATACCTTATTTCATGATTGCCAGTGAATTAGGAGTGAAAAGATGGAGGATTCGGTCTTCTTCTACAAGCTTCAACTCCTCTTTGATGGAGGTTGAGTAGAGAGAGAATTTAGAGTGAAGTGATAATGCTTTTGGGAATTGATTTGAATGGGTACAAAATGACTTAAAACAAATACTAATTAAATATATATTCACCCCCTAAATTACCTAAAGCACCCCTTACTTGATTGGGTCTTTTTGTGAAGTCAAATTGACTTACAAATTACGCAAACGAATCTGGAAAGTGGCTGCGTGTCGCGGGGGAAATTCTAATTATTTTTTTCTAAAATACGGGTTGAGGTAGTGATCCTCGTGAAGTCCCCGCTTTGAGAGGCACTTTTTTTCCTACCAACTGCTGGCTGCGCAATGTGGGGGGCTCTCACATCTTGGCTGCACGCAGGCTACTTTGGCAGCTTGCTCGTCAATGCTTGGGTCCTCCTCAAGGACTGTTCAGGTGGTCCTTGGGGAGTTGTTACTGTATGTTTCGACCCAATATACTATATTTTACTTATTTAAAGTATTTTTCAAGTTTTATACTCCATATGACCAAACCCTCACCAAACATAGGGACGTCTACTAGTTAAATTCCGCTAGATTCCGAACGTCAAGGTTTTTCTTTAACGTTTTGGCTCTAATACTTCCTAATTAGTTTCAATACATTAACTTGGGCTTATAAAAAAAATTTAGTCTTATTTCATCATGTGAGTCTCTAGACTAAGTCATGAAGTTTCGAAGTGTTATATTATCCCTTCCTTCCTTAGGAACATTTGTCCCTGAATGACTATAAAATCTTTTATAGGGAAAGTATAGACTCAATACTAACAGCACAACCAACAACAAGAAGAACATAATTAAAATAAGTCACAACTCAAAGGAGTACTTCACAACTCCACTCGACACATAGACATGGAATTACACATAGCAACTCAATTCTCAATATTACACATATAAGGGCGAAACTACTTTCTCAATATCCACATGAGCTCAACATGAACATTAAGAGTCACTTATGCCAACTTCCTTTAATACACATTTAACATGCTCAATACCATTTCATTAAGAACAACTATACAAAAAGTCACGAATAAGTGCAAGTTAAGCAAAAGAGAATGTTTACAAGAAAACTCATTTTAGCATAAACCTTCATCAATAATATGCACATAGTAGAAATTCAAGCCAATTCCAACATTATAAAATAATTCATTTTAAGAGGATTACTAACCCCAACTTCTGGGAGAGTTTTGAGTAAAAAGGTGAGGATAATGGGATTTCATGTTGGTCTCGGCCTCCCATGTTGCTCCCTCAACTAGGTAGTTTCTCCATAGGATTTTCACGGAGGCCACCTCTTTGTTTCTCAACTTCTTGACTTGGCGATCACCAATACACTTCTTTAGCACTAAGACATGAAATACCAGATGAATCAAAGCTAGTTCACTAGGTAGTCTCAAATCATATGCAACCTTTACAATACGTTAAAAACCTCATATCGACCCACATACCGGGGACTTAACTTTCCCTTTTTGCCAAATCTCATCAACCCTTTCATAGGTGAAATCTTCAAATACACCATATCACCTACTTGAAATTCCAAATATCTTCTTCTATTATCAGCATTGGACATTTGACTATAGGTTGTTTTCAACTTATCCCTTATAACCTAAACCCTCTCTAAAGCGTCATAGATTATCTCGGGACCAAGTAGTGAAGACTCACCAACCTCGAACCACCCCGCCGGAGACCTACATCGCCTACAATAATGTTCTTCAAATGTTGCCATGGAAATACTCGAACGGTAGTTATTATTATAGGAGAACTCAATCAACGGTAGGTGATCGTCCCAATTTCCCTTGAAATAAATCAAACAAGCTCTTAACATATGTTAAAAGGTTTGAACTGTACGCTCTGCTTAACCATCCATTTGAGGATAAAAAGCGGTGCTAAGCTTTACTTGAGTACCCAACCCTTTTTGAAAAGACTTCCAAAAATGAGAAGTGAATTGGGCACCTCTATCCGTAATGATGGACAAAGGGATCCCATGTAAGCTCACAATCTCATTAACGTATATTCTTGCATAATCCTCCGCCGGATAAGTAGACTTGACGGGGATAAAGTGATCAGCAGATTTTGCAATCTATCCACAATAACCAAAATTGAGTCATTCGGCCTCCTGGTTTGAGGCAACCCAACAACGAAGTCCATATTAACATCTTCTCACTTCCAAGTAGGAAAATCTGTTACTTGGGTTAGACCTCCCGGCCTTTGATGTTCGGCCTTAACTTGTTGGAAATTTAGACACCTAGCCACAAACTCCGCTACATCCTTCTTCAAACTGTCCCACCAATAGACCTCTTGAAGATCACGATACATTTTGGTGGCACCCGGATGAATAGAATATCAAGAACCATGGGCTTCTACCAAAATTTGTCTTCCCAAGTCATCAACATCCGGTACACACAACCTACATTGGTACCTAAGTACACCATCCCCCCTTGGTAGAAAGATTCATTGAGCTTAATAAGAACTAATTCCTTCAAATCAATCAATAGAGGATCAAGATGTTGCTTAGACTTCACCTCTACCACCAAAGACGACTCGGAGTTATGAAGAACCATGACACCCCCTTTTGGAGAATCTTCTAACTGAACACCCAATCGGGCCAATCTATGAACATCCTTTACTAGCTCTTTCTCACCCTCTTCTACATGAGCTGCACTACCCATTGACATTCGATTTATAGCATCCGCTACTACACTGGCTTTGCCGGGGTGGTAGAGAACACTCATGTCGTAATCCTTCAAGAGTTCCGACCACCTTCTTTGTTGGAGGTTCAACTCTTTTTGAGTGAAAACATATTGAAGGATCTTGTGGTCACTAAATACATCCACGTGTACGCCATACAAATAATGCCTCCATATTTTTAGGGAAAACACTAGGCCGCTAATTAAAGATCATGAGTTGGGTAGTTCTTCTCATGCACCTTGAGTTGTCTAGAGGCATATGTTATCACCTTTCCATGTTGCATAAGTACACAACCCAAGCCCACTCGAGAAGCATCACAATACGTGACAAACCCTTTCGTACCCTCCGGTAAGGCCAATACCGTAGCGGAGGTAAGCTTATCTTTCAACAATTGAAAATTCTTCTCACAATTCTCTAACCATACAAACTTAGCCTTCTTTTGAGTCAAGGTCGTCAATGGAGATGTGATGGATTAAAATCCCTCAACAACCCTCATATAATACCTGGACAAACCTAAAAAGCTTCGAATGTCGGTCGGGCTCAAATCTCTATGCCAACTCTTGACCGCTTCCGTTTTCATTGGATCTACTCTTACCCCTTCACTAGACAAATGTGACCAAGAAAAGCAATCGATCTCAACCAAAACTCGCACTTCCTATAATTGGCATAGAGTGGGGCATCCATGAGAACTTGCAAAACTATCCTCAAATAGTTCACAATCTAAAACAAATTAAGATATTTTCTAAAGACTCAATTCATAAGGTCTATGAAAGTTGTTGGAGCATTTGTTAGACCAAAATACATGACTCGGAGTTCAAAATGACCATACCTAGTACGGAAAACTGTCTTGGGTATGTCAACTTCTCTGACTCTTAGTTTATGATACCCCGATCTTAAATAGATATTTGAAAAGTAGCTTGCCCCTTGGAGTTGGTCAAAAAAATCGTAAATCCTAGGGAGAGGGTACTTTCTCTTTGTGGTGACCTTATTTAATTGTCGGTAATCAATGCACATCCTAAAAGACCCATTCTTTTCTTGCACAAACAACACTGGGGCACCCAATGGCGAATTACTTGGTTGTATGAAATCTTTGTCAAGTAAATATTTTAGTTGAATCTTTAGTTCCTTCAACTCAGCCGAAACCATCAAATAAGGAGGAATTTAAATAGGTTGTGTATTCGGCAATAAGTCTATGCCGAAGTCAATTTCCCGTACGAGAGGGATTCTAAAAAGGTCATGAGGAAGACCTCTGGAAACTCCATCACTATGGGGACCGACTCAAAAGGAGAGGTATTGGATTTGAGATCCTGGACCCTAACTAATGATAGAGACAACCCTTCGCAATCAACTTACAAGCTTTAAGACATGAAATGAATCGACTTTTTGGAGGTAGGTTTCCCCCCTTCAACTCTACCACGGGTTCATTTGAAATTTAAACTTTACTACCCGAGTTCTAAAATCAATGAAAGCAAAACAAGAATGTAACCAATCCATCCCCAAGATAACATCAAAGTCCAACATATCCAGTTCTACCAAGTCAACCAATGTGACTCTATTGGGAAATGAAATGGGACAAATCCTAAAAACTCATTTAACAAGTATGGAATCACCCACCGGGGTAGAAACCGAAAAAGGTTCATGGAAATATTTAGAAGTACATCGAACTTCATGGACACTAAAGGGGTTACAAATGATAGGGTGGAATCATGATCTAGTAAGGCATAGACATAAATAGAAAACACGTGTAACATACTGGTGATTACATCAGGAGATTCCTCTTAATCACCCCTAGAGCGGAGAGCAAAAAAGCGATTCTTCTTAGGTGCATCGGAGTTTGAAGTATTAGTAGTAGCTTGGGTACCTTCTCTCCCCTTGTCCATACGGTTTGGACAATCTTTCAATTAGTCACCACTCTTTCCATATCCATAACAAACACCCATACCGGCAAGACATTTCCCTTCATGCTTTTTACTACATTTGGCACAAGTAGTTCTTTCCACAAAAGGTACACTCTTATCTTCCGCTTGAGGCTTAGGGGTAGTACTCCTACCTTAATTGGTCTTTGGAGCATTGGAGGGAATTGGATTAGAAAACCTCTTGTTGACCCTTGGTTTGTCTTGTATTTCAAACCTAGCTTTAGAGAAATTTCCCTCATTAGGCTTTGATCTCTTCAACTCTCTACCAATTTGTTTAAGCTTGTGTCCTCAATTTGTTCGGCATGGACCATAAGAAGAGAAATGTCCATGCTTGGAATTATCATAGATGACCTATATTCATTCACCACAATATTGGATATCCCCATAAAAAACTTATTTATCTTAGTTGTCACGACCCGAAAACACCTCCTAGAAGTTAGGTTCTCGACCCAAAAACACCTCCTACAAGTTAGGGAGAACCCTCGTTTTGTGACCGGACGTACTTGACCCTTTGGGGTCTTGTACAAGCCCTTCAACTAGAATTCATTACATAAGACATGAAAAGTAGTGCGGAATTAACCAAAGCTCAAAGACTAACAATTCATGCTCATATAACCCATTTCTTAAGCCAACATTAGATGAAAAGCTTTAACATGATTTCATTGAAGTTTTAACCTTAAAATCATAAACTAACATTATAAATACCATTACTAATTCATTAGAAACGTTTTCATGCAAGACCCATATTTAGATTTGAAGATAGAAGAAACTAGGGTTGAGAACCCATTTTGAAAATTCATTAGAAGGGGATACTTGAATGAAAGAGAGTTCAAGTGGATACCATACCTAACATTGAATAAATACCCATGATTTTTGATTAATAAACAAACATGAACATCCCTCCTAGCATTTCTTGACTTCTAGCTTCCATGGAGACTTGAGAGAAGAAATCTAAGAGAGAGGGGTTTTTGGTTTTAGGAAGAGGGGTCTAAAATGAGGTCTTAGGGTTTAGAACACTTTAATATACCTAATAAAAACTAAGAAACTTCATAGGGTCATAAAATACTTGGGGTGAATTTACCAAACACCCTAAGCGAAGGCATCAACTTACAGCTTTTGGCAGACCTCACAGACGAGACCTAACCAACGGACCGTCTATGCGTCAACGGGCCGTTGGTAGGGTCTCGTGGTTTGATACTTAGATACAAATGGAACCTGTACATCCTTACTTTCAGATACAATCAACGCCCTAGGGTTGACAGACCGTTGGTGGACCAACGGACCGTCCTTAGAGTCGTCGCTTGGTCACTGCTTTGGCAGTTTGGTCCAAGGCTTGGGCCCTTCATCTAGGGCCCCTTGTGGGTCTTATGTGGGGTCGTAACCAGACTTTAAGACCCTAAACTAAGTCTTATAGTTCTTAGGAACATCTCATGAAAATTTCAAGCAAAACGAACACATAAAACTAACTCAAACACCTCAAGACACACAAGCGCTATCTAAGGCACACCTTCCGAACGTCATGGACGTTCTGGGGCGTTTCATCTCCAAACTTAACCAAACTTCACACACTGACTAATAACACTAAATTAACTCATTTTACTTAAAATTAACTTAAGAAACACTCATGAGTATCTAGTTTACCATAGTTCGTTTTGGGGCATTACATTAGCCCTAGAGTCCCCCACCATAGTAGAAACATACCTGGATAGTTGAGTGAACTTGAGGCTATACTCCTTCACACTCATATTCCCTTGGTGAAGATTGATGAATTATTGCATTTTTCTCTTCCTTAGTTCCAAGGGAAAGAACCTTTCAAGGAAAGCAGTTTTGAAAGCCCCCTAGTAATCCGACCTTCTCTAACCGGTCTCTCATCCTTCCATTGTTCATACCAAAATGGAGCTATATCTTTGAGTTGATATGCGACAAGTTCCGCCTTTTCTTGAGAGCTCACACCCATTACATCTACTACCTTGAATACCTCATCTATGAACCCTTGTGGGTCTTTTTCCACCTTAGAGCCAAAGAATGTAGAGGTATTCATCCTAGTGAAATCCCTTATCCTTAAAGTGGTGGTGCTAGCATTGGGATTCACTTGCACCCTAGCATATCTAGCAACTTGAGTATCCAACACTTGGGTCAAACTATGAATGGCATCCCTTATCTCAACATTGGACATAACCTCTTTTTCAATAGGAACTTGAGGGTTTTGAGGAGCCGGAGGGGGAGCCTCCTCATTCACATTCTCCTCACCGACCCTAGTTCCTAGAATTATTCCTCCTTGTATTCATGTCCTATAAGCATAAGAAAAGGATTCGAAAGAAAGAGTTAAGTAAATAATGTTAAGACTCCAAGCACAATCGTAGAATAATGAAGAAAGGATTATTCCCAATCGTCTCATAGCCTCCTATTCATAAAGGTGGTGCGCTTCACATTTATGAATAAGACTCTACTTGACATGGTGTGTGAGACATCAACCCTACTATTATCCCAAAACCTTATGCTCTGGTTCAATGTTTGTAACGACCGGAGAGTACCCTCTAGACGTTACCGACGTACTCGACCCCAAAGGGGTCTCATACAAGCCTCTTAGCATAATCGTCATGGCATAATGAACTAGAAATAATAGGGTAAATTTAAAACTTTTATATATAGTGAAGTATACTTAGACTTCTCACATATTGTATAAAGAGTTTACATAGACTCTTTGATTATGGAGTTTACTTAAACTCCTTGTTTAGCAATACAAGTGATTCATGATCATATTCTAATATCGCCTCACATTACCATCTATTTATAAGAGTTCAACACAGGTCTACAAATAGGGTCTTTAACCCTTTCGAATCAATAGTCTATTAGAATAAAAGTACAAGAGAAGATTACTAAGTTTATACATCAATAGAGAACTCAAAAGTATCCACTAGTGCATGTGTCCTCGAATCTTTGAGGACCTACCACAATGTCTTGGAGAATAGAAGTTCAAGCTTTATTCAAGGATGTATAAGCAAACCAATTAGCCCGAACCTATACTCATAAATAAAAAGGGAGAGAAGGGTTAGTATAATTAATGCACTAAGTATGGAGAAATGCTTGAAAACAATTAAAACATGAGAAAGGCACATTTACATGTAAAGTATGCATTTATGAGGCTTTTGAAAACCATTTATATCATCAAGACAACACGTAAGACAATATCCCAAAAACGTCAAAACTACATGACGGCATGACCTTAACACTTCTTAGGTTCCAGTTGTGCGATCTAGAGTTAGCATCCCATACTACCAACCCTATCAAGCGTTCCCATAGAAACCACCCTGTCCACACATATTACATTTACTTTCATCACATACCAATAATCATAAGTGGAACACATAAATCATGAGAAACATTTTGATATAAGGATATGCTCACTTCAACTATTATCCGTACAGCCTATATATTCTCATATTACTTCTGACTACAAAGAACTCCCTATAACATCCTGCAAAGCCTACTAGTGCAATGAACAAGTCAATTCCCATACCCCTACGTGAACTTAGTCCACTTATTAGGATATCATAGGCTATTTCATAGTTGATTTTTTACTTTATTATTTAGGGAAGATCTACCATAACCGACATAGACCATGAGAGCTTGCATGGAATCCGGTGTCGTAAAGCCCCTCACCGAAAAACGGTGTTCTACTTGCCAAGGTAGAACCTACATACTAGCTACTATGTGGATCCACAAGCTAAGTCCTACGGGCTCACGTAGTTAAGGGATAGGGAGATTGCTTCTAAGGACTCTACCTATTGCATTAGCGGAGGAGTCCCTATCTCATGAATATCACTAGGATGGTCTAACCTCTTGCAATAACAGAATGGTGTTTTCCTCATTGTTCATATTCTCTCGGTGCTTAGTATACTTTCCTAACTTACTACCATTGATTAACTGTATCTACATGTGTGAAGAGTAATCCATGATCAATCAATACAACTCAACATAAAGCTCTTAGATTCATTAGGTGATAATACACTTTCATCCTAGAATTAATATACATATGTGAGTAGCACTTTCACAATCTCGATTATAGTGTTTTCATGAGGACTATACTTTAAATCAAGACAAGAGATCAACTACATTATACATAATTCATGCCACACAAAATGAAGACATCCCCAATACCTTTCTTGCATCCTTTCATATGCCATGTAACTTGCAAGCCAATTCAAAGTGCATGCAGAATAATCTAGTGACGAAAATATATTATTACCTACAAAATTTTACTATTTTTATGATGAATAAGTTCTTCATCAATGCAATCCATTTGGGGATGAAAAGTATTCTCGTAGTTAATACAACTCTTTTCAGTGACGAAACACTTAATCTTCTTTGTATACATTTAGTGAAACATGCTTTAGGGACAAATGGTGGATGAATTATTTCTCGTCCTGAATGTTCTTTTGTTACAAAATAAGAGTATTTAGTGACTTCAAGCAAGTTGAAGTATGTCCTCATTTGACTCGAGGGCATAGATGTCTTTCATTTCCTTTATCCAAGTATAGTGATATACTAAGTATTTCTATATTTGTATTGTCTGGGCCGTGTTCCAAAGTATTCTTGCGTCTAAGATTTGATGAAATGAGACTTAGTATTTCCTATGAATTCTATATGAAAGATATTTTAAAGGCTTATAGAATGTTTGTGAAAGTATTAATTCCGCACTACTTTTCACATGTTTATATGCGATAAACGATACAAAAGGCCTTGTGCAAGACCTCTGATAGGTCAAGTACGACAGTTGCACTCCGGGAGTGCCATATCTTCTAAGGTGTGGTCTGGGGATGTGACAGACCCATACTTAGAGTCAAGGAATAAAGAAGTTTGAAGTTCAAATCCTTTCCGAAATCTACTTGAAATTACTCCTTGAATGAAAGAACGTTCAAGGATGACTATCATACCTTAATATGAAGAAACCCACGAGTTTGGTAAAGAAAATGTGAAGAACTTGGTCTTCTTCCTTGGAGCATGAAGCTTCTTGAAAATGGAGGTTTTTGGAGAAATTTGATTATGAATTGGTGGGTGAAAAGAGGTTTAAAATTACCTAAATCTGTGCAAAAATGATCCCCAAAGTTCCCAAAAGACCCCTACACTATTTGGACCCTTTTTAAACTTTAAATTTGGCTTTAAAATGATGTGGCCAAATCTAGGACTTGGTTGTGCGTCGCGAGGTCATTTTCAGATCTTAGTTCTGGAAAATATTTTGGGATAGCAAGGTTGGTGTTGGACCCACGTCACAGGACCAAATTTTCCCACCAAGTGCTGGCTGGGCGTCGCGCAGCAGCTCTCAGATCTAGGTTGTGTGGCAGCTTCGATGACCCATGTTTGGGTCCTCCTCAGGGACCCTTAAGTTGGTCCCCGAGGCATCGTTCTCATATTTTTCGACCCTTTACATGTCACTCTACACATAGGAAGCATCGCTACTCAAATTTTCCCTCAAACCATCCCCCAAAACAGCAATACAAAACACTAGGACACACAAGTTCAACTTCGACTAGTTTCCAGATGTCTTGGACGTTTGACTTCCAAACACTACCAAACTTTATAAACTGACTTCTAATGCTAAAATACACAATTTTAAGTCATTAATAACTCATGAAATACAGGTGAAGCTCTAGTTTGACCTATATAGATACAAAGTTATTGACGATCGGGGAGCATCCCTAGAAGTAACCAGCGGCGTCGACCTCTCGGAGGTGTTGGACAAGCCTGTTAGCATTCATTCATCGCATTGTCATGGAAATTTAGCGAAAAATTTTGAAAATTTTCATAATATAACATAATGCTAACATCACTTCATTTAAAAGTCATAGGTACATAGTTAAGACACTAGGTCTCGTCTTGCCATCTTAAGACACAACTCAAACAGAGTAGAATACGGACACGACCCTTAACAACATAAAAGAATAATTTATGCTATTACATGCATTGAAATAACATCTTGACATGAAACTCCTTGAATCATAAGGGCACACTTGAACTTGGGAATAACTATCCACACTCTTCATTCTAGGAAAGATCCTCTAGCCATCACCATCTACACTTTGTGTAAAAATATAAAGAATAATGATATTACTAAAAGAATACACTAAGTATAATAACCATGCAAACATGAGTTAAAGATGACATTTAGTTAGAAATCATGCATCATGTCTTTTAGTAAAACTTCATGAGCATTTGATACAATGAGAACAATATAGTTCACATAAATTATATAGACATTAATACTATTCATAGCAACACATAAAGCCATATATCACATTTAAGACACATTTATCCATTTCATAGTATTAGCTTTCCTTTTTACCTTAACTCATCCACCCAAAGCCAACCCTTAAGTAATTCTTAGTGCAATTCATGAATAGTGTCCCATTCATCCATTCACACCAAAGTATCACATGAAGGTTGCCAAGGTGAACATTCATGTATCCTTCATCATTTTAAGAATATAAATTCATAAATACATGACATATCATGAAATAAATACTTCACGCAAGAACCACCACCTAAGACCACCCCAAGTCACACTAGTGCAATGTGCAAGTAGCATCCCATAATACTACTCATACAAGTGTTCCTATGAAGTCACCCTAGACTTAGGCTCATCATATTCAACAAGATACAACATATGCATTTAACCTGAAACACAATATAAACATCCTTCATAGACATCATATAAGGACTCATTCAATTATTACATCATAGTCATAACCCATTTAGTCTATATGCATATTTCAAGACAACATATGAGTCCATATTATGAATATCACCATAATGAAGCTATATTCAACAATGCATATTAAGTAAGACCCTCATCATGTAGACAATAAGACCAACACTATGCATATATATATATATATATTTCAAGAGCTACTTGTGCAATGTATAAATAAAGTCTCATTCCCTCACCTACACTAAGAAACATCCTATAGGTGGTCCAGTTAGGGTTCATCGTCTTACTTGCATTCTTCATTTTACATTCGGGAAACTTTGCCTTAACTGAAATTAATCCATGTGTTCTAATGTAATAACCCTTCTTGTCATTTTTAGTGTTTTATCTTCTGTGCATCGTTTAGAGCATTCCTATAGCGATTCCAAGTCATTTATGACTTGCTGGGACTGACAGATCGGTCACCAGGTCATTCGTTTGGTTACTGTGTGAGCTTTAGTATTTTTGGAGCTTATGAACCTTGAACGATCATTTTCGATCAAAAGTTCAAGAAGATGACATCAGAATCCAATTCTAACGATTCCATCAGTTCCGAAAGGGTCATTTTAGGCTAGTAGCATTGTCAACATGACTCCCAAAGTTTTCAGTGTGAGTTGGTGTGATTAGGCGTTTTAACTTTAAGTTAAAGGCTAAGTTTGACTTTAGTCAACATTCTGAGTAAACGCGCTCGGATGAGAATTCCGTCAGCGCGGCTAGCTCCGGAATGTCGAGTTTGGTCTAGTTTGACTCTTCTTTCGGGTTTTGAGGTTTTTGATATTTTTTCCGAGCCCTTTTGTGGTTTTTGACTTAAAATGGCCAATGGAAGTGGGACCCACATTTTATCGAGATGACCTCTGATGGAAATTTCAACTGTGCCATTGAGTCCGGAATGTCGACTTTGGTAGGGTAGCATATCTATTTTATTTTTATCAAGTTCCGAACGGATTCCGAGCACCCGTCGAAGACTTCAAAGAAAGTAGGCAAAGTTGAAATCTGGTGCAGCCCTTTAACGACCAGAAATTGGGGTTTTAACGACCAGATTTTTGGGTTTATTAGCGACCAGCTTCGTCCTTATAAAAACCCAATTTTCAGTCTTTGTGTCTTACTTTAAAATTTCGATATTTTGAGCTATAGAACTCCAAATTGGGCGATTCAAAAGTCTAAGTTGTGAGATTTTTCGAGGGCAACACATTGGTGAGCTTGTAATCTGATTTGGAGACCCGATTTGAGGTAAATTTTGTGTTTTAACTGCTGTCATAGCTCATTTTCGAGCTCCACTTTTGGGAAACTTTTAGAAGGTGATTTCTTGGCCATTTTAGGTCCGAATCTAGTGATTCAAGAGCCTATATTGTGGGGTTTTTCGTGAGGATCGTCGTGGTGTGATTGGTTTTGGCTGTTGGACCTTCATTTTTGGTAAAATCTTGTAAGTAGCTGCTGCCATTGTTGCTGATTTTTAGCGTAGAATTTGGGTTTTTTTGTTGCATGTTCATGTTGGGACTGTCTTGAGTCCTGAATTGTGTTCAATTCTGGTACACAAGTTCCGAGAGTTTTTTAGGACTTTTATTTGGGGTTAATTCTGGATTTCTCAACGCGGATTCACTTTTTCCATTTTGACCGCGAAATTGACCCGTCTCCGTTTCTTGCGATTTTAGTGTTTAAATGACCGTAATAACGTTGTGACTCTATTTTTGATAGTGTATCAACGTTTCGAGGCCTTTTAGAAAGTAAAAGATCCGGGGAAGTGAATTTTGGAGCGCGTGATCTGCGTTCAGGTAGGCTACGGTTTCTCTTCTTAGATTGAACGCGAACATGTGAATGCATGTTGATTAGTTGGGATTTGGGTTGGGTAGTTATTGGATCATGGATAGGTGTTAAAATCATATTTTCGGCCTTTTTTTGAGATTTATCGGGTAACTGTGAGCATGTTTATTGTTATTAATTGACCTTCTTTGCTATATGAATTACTTGTATGTTTGAATACTGGTTATCAGAAGTATGTTGGGCCTTAGTTTAGGTTTGACTAGGGTTTTCCTTAGAAATGCATGATTCAAAGTCGGTAGGACTTAGTTTAGCCCCGACGTCGCTCAGCCGGCTTAAATCCTTGTAGACTGATGTAGCAGACTTGAGTCTGATAGTTTGGTATTTAGCTAGACGATGAGCTTGCTCTAGCGATAGTTACTCTTATTTCTTCGATGTTACGGCTTCTCGAGTTACGTCAGTGACAATGAATTCCGCTCCGTGATTCAAAGTTGAGTTTCGATTCGGCTTTAAGGACATACAATGATTAGCTAAGTCTGGATGGTGTTCCACGGGTATATATGATTATGGATAGATAAAGACTCTTTCAGCAGCTATATCGACATCTTTGTCGGGTATCCGGATTTAAGGTCCGGCCTCGACCATCCACA
>NC_028641.1:44019979-44047566 GCF_001406875.1 Solanum pennellii | reverse complement strand
AGTCGGCCTATGATGCCTACTGGGTACCTGTTATTTGGTACTCATGCTACGCTCTGCATCTATTTTCGTGATGCAGGTCCGAGCACCAGTAGTCAGAGTTGATCGAGTTTGGAGCATTTCTGGTCTGGAGACAGGGGTGAGCACACGGCGTTTTGTACTATTTCAGTCTCCATCTGTTTATATAAAGACTTGTCTTTTACTTTGCGAGACAGTCTAGTTTCGGTGGTCCACTGTTGGGACTTGCTTTCGTTTTGTTGGTAGCTCTGTATTAGTGACTTCCAGGCTCTGGGAGGGGTCCTTAATTGTATTTATGTTTTGGTTTGCTTATGTTGTTATAGTAATTTTGCTTAGTCTTGTTTAGTTTCTACCCTCACACCCATTACGTGTTGTTCTGGGCTGTGGTTTGGCTTACCTACTGGTGGGTTATAGTAGGTGCCTTCATGGCTCGAGAAATTGGGTCGTGACATCTAAACATGAAAACCAGTGTCTAAAAGCCCACACCGAAAGAAGGTGCTCTAATTCCCAAGGTAAAACCACACATAATATCTATCTAGGTGGATCCACTATCTAGAACCTACGGGGGCACGTAGTTAATGAACTAGGAGGTTGTTACTAGAAACCATCTTTATGGAAACTAGCATTGAAGTTTCCACCTCATGAGAGCATTTGGTGAACCTACCTTCTTTTTGAGAAGGGACACCTGTCATTGTCAAGTTCACTCGATGCTAAGCTAACTTTTCCTTTTTGAATAGCCTTTAAGTCTTCATTAAACATTACTTCCTAAGATAGGCTTTAGGAGGTTGATATCTTATATACATATAAATAGCTTATAGGCTATATGATGAGAATGTCCTTTCATCAAAACCAACATCATGCGAGAATATCCTTTCACATAATCAAAGCATAGTCTAGTTTAGAGTACAATTAACAAAAACAATCATCCAAAAGACTCTTAATTAATAGATCATCATTAACATGCTTTCATGTGTGTTTTGTGTACATATATGAGAAAGTCTTTCATACAAACACATTTAGACAGCACATACTCATACTTCATAAGTCATATGCATTACATCATAACATAATAATATGATGCACAAGAGGATCACTTCCAATCCCTCATAATCATACACTTATCATCATCTCACAAACATCATGTTCATAGCCTAATTATGCATTGATAACTTATGTATATAAAGAAACCACCATACATGTTTTACTTAAAAAATATATATAGTAAAAATGACTAAGTTTCAAAAATTCAATTAATCTTATGATTTAAGAAAAATCGATTTTCCGAATTAACAGATCTGTCACTTGACTTTTTAGTAAAAAATCAAGAAAAAAAATTATTTATTTTCAAAAGATATAAAAACAGAAAAAAATCAATTATAAAAGGTTCGAAGTTCAAATGTACATTTCGAGAAGGTGTTAGGCTCTCGGAATGTCCGCTAACCTGCGGTTGACAGACAATTTGACTAAAAATGACCTTTTAAATAACTTCCAAATTTTGACTAAAGTAAAGGAAACGAAATTTTATTTATTTATGTTCTTATTACTCTTATTTCCTAATTATTATTATTATTATTATTATTATTATTATTATTATTATTATTATTTTAGGGGAGAAAGGAAATCACTTAAGGGGAAGGGACAAAAAGGGGTAATAAGACCATATATAGAATAAAGCTAAGTAACTTGTAAAAAAATATTTATTTATTTTATATATTTTTAGAATATAAGAGAATGACAACGTTGGGAATTTAATTAAATTAAAACTATATGAAAAACAAAGTTAGGCAAAATAATACCAATAAGAGTAAAAGGAGGAAAGTTTTAAATTTGGACCTTGAGCCCAAATTTTATGACCTGTCCTAAATCTAAAGTGACCCAAAGATGGATCTGGGCCCAATTTCAACAAAGTGGTTGCTGGAAATTGTTAAGGCTTTTGGGCTTATTTACCTTGGAAAACCAGCATATACATATATGTATATCGCTGTATATGAGTCGCATTTCAAACGTTTTTTCCTGTATTATCCCTGTATATCGACTTTGGCCTGTATTTTTTCTGCATTTTCCAAGACATGTATGTCGTACATTCCAACTGTATACGAGTGTATACAACTAGTATATCAGCTGGTTTTTGGCCTCCAGGGGGCTGGAAAATTAATTTCCAACATTACTTTGTTGCCTACAACCTGTGCATCAGCTTCACAATTTGCAATAGGGCTGACTCGAAATGACTCAAGGAAATGCAAGAGGAAAAATGGAGTCCGAATGGACACGAGAGGAGTTCACACTAAACTCGGATGCGAGTAATAAGGAAAGAAAAGAAATCGGTCAGTAAATGAAACTCATAAAACGGCTTATGAAGAAAACACGCCAAAAAATGACAAAATTGTATATATGTAATATAATATAGAATCAGTAACCAAACCACAACAAATATACATATTAAGAATTTATATGAGCTAATGGGAAAGACCAAACATTAAGATAGTAAGAAATACTATTTATTGGTGATGTAAAGCTAAAGACAATACAATGAATATGACTCAAATTTTAACACAAAATGCACATGACCCATGATTTGGACGTTATACTCATGTTGACAAAGGACATATACATTTACTACAATTAGGCTAAAAACCAAATAGTGATAAAGGCATCAAGGAGTAGGCTACATGCTAGTAAATCATTGAAAAATTGATGGGGAATACTAAATCGATGGAAAAAATTAAATTATAAGGTATCATGGCACCTAAAACAGTAAGAAACATATTCAAACAGCCATTTGAATTAGCCCGCTTTTAAAAATAATAAAATTAAAAAATAAAAATAAAAAATAGAACAAAGGCAAAACAAGCTTGCCTCAAACTAAACATGTTGTATATGAATACACACGCACATAATATGAAATGCAAAGGGAGGGGCTGGTTTTCCTTTTTCTGGAAAAACATAAACCATACACATGACGCAAATCGAGTCGGTGTAGCTCCGACTACGCACACAAGGTATAATACTAATAGAAATCATGCTTCAAGCGATCCTAAAGACTAAACTCCGACAAAACCAAGACTTACGATAATTCAAATTCAAACAGATTCGACTTGAAAGTGTAGGAGCATTTTGAACATAAAAAAGGCGAAAACAATATTAAACCAAACATGAATCTTAACCCCAACATAACTTTATATTTCTATCGACACAATACAAAGAGGACAAACACACACGGAAGGTTGAAAGCTAAACAACAAGCATATTATAACGACTAATACATCAACTAACCCAAAACTCTTAAGCTTATTTGAATAACATGCTTTAACCTTAGTCATGAAAATATTCTATTTAAAAAAATGAAAAAAGAAAAAAACAGAAAACCAAAACGAAGCCTACAACATTTTACAAACCTTAAACTACAGCGAGCAGAAACCAAATGAGAAGAATGAGAATCGACAGAAATTCATGATTTCTGTAACAAACGATATATCAAACGACTTAGTCTAAAGGAGAGTTCACCTTTTTAGGGCAGCGATACTGAAGCAATGACAAGTAGAGATGGGCAGCAATGACCTCCACCACACCAACACGGACAAGGAACACAGAATTGCGAAGAATGGCGACCCAAAATAGGATTCAAGAATAAACTTGGTAGCAAAACGAAACAGAAAAAAACTAGGCTACAATTCACTATCCTCTCTTCCTATTTCAAGTATTCAGTAAGCTTTTCCTTACCTTCTAACACCTTGAAAATCCAAGACAAAACGTCCAAGGACGTTCATGATTTCCGAGAAGTTGGTTCAGAGGGGTGTTAGCATGCCTTAGCCTATTTTTCTAACTTTTAGGAGTCGAAAATGTACATAAATTGGTGGAAGATTGGCTAACAGGCGTTTAAGTTGTTTTATGGTCAAAATGTACAGGTACGACTCCTCAAGGACAAACCTAGGGCCCTTGAAGAGGACCCTAGCGTTTGAAGCAACACTGCCTGGCAGTGAGCATCGACAGGACAGAAGATGGACCGTGTATGGACCAACGGGGCGTCGATGCCACCTCTGAACTCATCGACCCAGTGTAGAGGTGCAGGCTACGTTCCGTGTGTGGATCGACGGGGCGTCGCTGCTATCATCGTTCCACACTTAGCCAATGCATGGAAGTCCCTCGCCTGCACAGTATCTGAACTCATCGACGAAGTTCAGGACGAAAGGGGATGGGTTTCATAGACTCACAAACGGTCCGTCGTTCGGGGTCTCGTCTGTGTGGGTCGAGTTTTCCGCCTAATTTAAGTTTGTTTCACTTAATTATTTAGGGGGTTAGGTGATTTAATTAGGGGTTAAGGGAGTCTAATTAAGATGATTTAATACCCAATACAAATGCTCCAAACCCTCATTAATCTAAGACAATTCTAAAATATAAACTTTCATCCTTCTCTCTTCTTTTTCTCTCTACTTGAACTCAACATTGAAAACTAGCAAGGAGAAGGGTTTGGGGGCTGGAAAGTGACGAATTCACCATCAAATTGTTGTCAAACGTTAAGGTACAGGATCTAATTCACCTTTGAGACTCTTTCCTCAATGGTTCCTTCAAAATGAATTTCAAAAGTTGAGTTTTCTTATGGGTTTCATTCAATTACGAAATTTAAGTTATGGATTGAGTTATTAATGATTTATTTAGGTTATATTGAATAGATTAACTTGAATTTCAACTTAATTGTGGTAATTGTAAGTGGTTTGGTCTAAATTGAAGAATATGATCCTCCATCCCTAACCCTAGTTTGTGATATTGATCTATATTGTATTGTGATCATTCAATTGACTTGGTTGTTTATTAGATTACTATCCTATGGTGTTATTATGAATAAATTAAGATGAATTATAGGACTATCATGCTAGTTCTTGAGATGTGATTTAGGTTATGAAGCATATTGTGAAATTAGCCTATGTATTTTGTCTTAAGCTATAATCTAGTGTAGAATTGTGTTATAGAGATGCAATTGGCCTTGTTATATTATTTCTTCTCATTGTGTGATGATGCTACTCCCCTAGTTGGGTTGAGTTAGTAGTTGATGGTAATACCTTGATGATGAACTATAAGAAAGACTTGGTAAGTCTTAGAATCTCAGTCTTTACTTCCAATTGTGATTAATTGTGGTTAAGTCATGATATTATATTGGAGTATGCCTCATATTATGATTGATAGGATGGTATGATAATTGAATTGAAATGCCTTGATTATGGTTGTTAGGTTGATAAGGATGTAAATGCTATAAGGATAGTGATGTATACCAATATGCCTTAGTATGAAATGCTATGTAATGTGTTAACCTCACGTATATGAATTGTGATGAAAGGACTATACTCATGCAATTCTTATTGAGCTATTAATCATGATGATTATACAAGGGATAGACCCTATGACCTAAACTAATCTATGATTGTTAATTAAAGGCTTAAAGACATTTCAATAAAGGGACTTAGCTTAGCACCGAGTGAACTTGACAATGGGAGGTGATGGCTTCCCAAAGAGGAAGATTCGCCCTATAGTTCTCTATGAGATGTTGACTTCCCAAAGAGGAATACTCATCTAATAGATTCCCACGAGAGGAGGCCCCAACTACCAAGTGCTATCAAGAGGGAATATACTATCTCTTAGTTCTTGAACTATGTTGCCCCCATAGGAAAACTAGCTAGTGGATCCACCTAGAAAGCTACATTTGTGTTTGGTTCTACTTTGGCCGGTAGACCACCTTCCATCGGTGTAAAGTTTTACAACACCGGATTCAACACTTAGCTCATGTGGTCTATGTCGGCTAAGGCAAGTGTTTTCTAAAGTAAATTAAAGTAATGGATTATAAACTAACTAAGGTGACTTGAGAGGTTTAACTTATCCTAGGTAGGGGTATGGGAATCTACCTATGCCTTGCACTAGTTGACTTTGATGGAAACTTTAGGAAGTGATATTATGTATGCATATGATAATGATGTATATGATGATAATATGTTTATCCTACAATGTAAATGTCTATATATGATGATGAGTATCCTCTTGATATATGTAGTTGAACTATATTGTTAAAGTTGGACATTTGTTATGTTTTTTTGTTAAGTTTACTTGGTTGAGCAAGGTTATGGGGCTTTGCTTGGTCATTGCAATTGTTGACTTGATAAGGATTCATGAGTGGTGGTCTTACTTATTATCATATGATTGACTCTTATTCATTCTTGTGATATTACTCCTTGATGATAGGGTTGTAGTAAATCATGGTTTCAAGTGTGTTAGGATAAGTATTACTTGTTGAGATAGTAAGCATGTTTGGTTGGTTGATATGACTTGTTTTGTTTTGCACTAGGTTCTTAAAGGGGAAAAATGGCATGTTTTGACTAAATGTCCCTTTTTAGCTCTATTTGTTTGTATATGTGCATAAGGTCTGATACTTAGTACATATGGAGTACTAACCCCATTTTCTTCCTTTTCTCCCAAACATTTTAGGTTCCAGTTGTTGAAGAGTTTGGAAGGCGACATTGTTGAAGGCTTGGATTCTTTCTTTAATCCAAGTAGGGTAGGTCCTCAACCTCCGAGGGCAATTCCATCATCTAGCTTACGGACTTGTTATGAATTTAATGACTCTTTCATTTCTTTCCTTTTTAATTGAGTATTTTACTTTCATATGACCTATTTGTGGTCTTGTTGGATTGATGTAAGGGCTATGCCCATATTGTGATAATCGTTTAGATGGTATGAGATGAGACAAACATTGAGACTGTCTTTACATTTTATATATATGTATGTACAATAAAAGTAGAAAGCTATGTAACCTTCCTATACGAAGGGTCAATGTATACTCGATATGACTACATACTATGTGTATGTAGAGGTGTATGTAAACCTCCAAGTAGTAATAACTAATGTTTTAAATTTTTCCGCATTTTTCAACCTATGAATGTAATGACATGCGGCTAAGAGGCTAGTCTTAGTCCTTGAAAAGGACGACGATGCCGGTTACGTCTAGGGGGTAAACCTGGATGTGACATCTCTATGTTTTCTTGGCTAAAAAAAATCCTCCAACCCCAAGAAAATCTCCCAAAAAAATCACCTTCGGACCAGTAAACCCAACAGATTATATAAAGATTATATAAATGAGGCATTTAGGGCTACGAAAATTTGGAGGGAAAGGAACAAAATTCGGTTTTCAGGCCCATGAATTTAAAATTCGAAATCAAAGTCTTTCATCAATTTGGATAAACACCCTTTCTCTGGCGTCTAAAACCATTCCGAAAAGGGAAGGGGAAATCGACGGCTAGGATCGACCTCCCATCCTTGGCGAGCGATGTGGCTTCATCTCACAGCCACTAGGACGAGCTCCCGAGTCTGTTATCTCTGAATTCTCTGCATAAAGGCAGTACCAAAAATGAGGGAAGAGTCGTTGAAATGCCTTCTGTCTACTTCTGTTTGGATCGTTAGTTGTCATCTTTTGGAGTGAAGTGTGTTGATGCGCGTAGGGGTTAGCGGTGTCACTCACGCGTCCTTCCGTCCATGGTCTGTGTATCACTGTGAGGCACCTACTATCGGTGCTACTTTTGGAAAGTTTCCGCTTATGTAATTTTGTTGGAGAAGAGAGTAGGACCAGGTTTATAGGAACATGTGGGCTGGGTCAGCATAGTTGGAGGAAATGAAAGAGGAAACCTGAAATATGAAATGGAAGCCCAAAATTGGTTTTTAAATGGGTCCAAAGAAAGATGGATGTTCGAGTGAATTTTAACAAATTAACCAAGTCGAGTTGATTAAAAAAATTTAATTAAAACTTAAAACCAAATGAATACACATTAATTAATTAACGAGATTCTTGATTTTGACAAGATGAAATAAATAACTTAAATATAAACTAGAGGCTCAAAATATGAACTACTTATTTAGCCGAAATTAAACATAATAAAAATATTAAGTAAAATCAAAATTCTTTTGAGATGGTTTTCGAATAAACATAAAATAAACTAATCGTATATGCAATTACGCAGAACCTATATACTATCTAAGAATCAAAAATCAATAAGATTAATAAAAAAATAATTTAAAAGGTATTTTATATCTTATAAAAATTAATTATTGCAAAATCTCTTAGAATTAAGAAACTCGTTAATTAATTCTCAACGGGGAGAGTCAAAATTGGGTGTCAACAACTGTCCCTCATTTTACTTGGATTGATGCAAGAAATTCGAGGAAAATGAAATTGACCAAACCAGTTTTGACCGACCATATATTCATCTTCTTGGAAAAAAGGAATTCTGTAAGGATTTTAAGAAATATGGCTGAACCCTGGAAAGAGTTTCCTACATATCTCAGGCTATATGAGAATTCAGGCCACTAGTAGTTCGATACGCTTGATTTAACGCACGATTTTGAGATTATTTTAGAGGTTATCTCAACACTGAATCATCAAGGGTTCGAGATGCTCGAGAATAAGATTCAAGGGCGAACGTGAGAATACAGCCGAGTTTTCAACATTGAGCCCGCCTACATATTCTTAAACCCAAGGAATCAAGATTCTTGTAGTTCGACTCAATCGGTTGAAAAAAGAATCTATTATGCTAGATAACCTTTGGTTTTGGACAAATGACAAATTAAGTCGAGTATGAAAAAGAGGCTTGTAACTTCTTAGCCATGAATGTGGTGCACTTCACACTCATAATTCAGAACTTGCACGAACATAATTTTCAAAGCTCTTGGTGTATTGTCACTCAGATTGGAAACTTGCTTCTGGCAATATACAATTTCTAGATACGAGACCAAAACTGAGATATCTAAGAAAACCCCACACGTGTTCTGATAGGGGTGTGGTTTGATTGTGGTGGAAGTCGCTCCTCTCACGTCCTAAGAGTTTTACACTCCTCTTTGGACTATGTCACAGTTCGCTGCTAAGAAAAAGTTCCACACTATGCTGCATCCTTTTTTATGTCATCCGCACCTGTGGTGTTTTCTTTTTAGGAGAATTCATCCTTTCGGATGCTCTCGACAAAGAAAGAGATAAAACTCATTAGCATAAAATGCAGTTCAAATGGAGATAGTATCTTTTACCATGTTGACACTTAATTGTTCTCCTTGAACACTTAATGTCAACTCCGTTCGGTTGGCGTAAAGTAGATAAAGCTTATGTCTTACGCTTGCAATGTAATCTTCAATGTACTATTCATTTGATGTCAACATAAATAGAAGTTGATGCAGTGTTGATATTTCTCATAATGTCGTGTTTGATGATCCTCTTGGTATTCACTCTTGTCAAATAAAAAAATGTGGTTGATGTTGAGGGGTAAAAATTTCTCTTGGGATGCACGATTTCCTTCTCTCGCAGTGCACGATTTCTCCTCTGCAATACATGACTTTTTCGTGATGCATGAATTTTCTCTCGCCGTGCATGATTTCCGTAATGCATGAATATCTTCCCGCGATGCATGAATATTAACTTGCGATACATGAATAGTAACTCGTGATGCATGATTTCCTCTAGGGAATGAATATCTTCCCACGATGCGTGATTTTTTGCTGGGAATAAATATCTTCCCGCGATGCATGAATATTTATTCGCGATGCATGAATATCAACTCGCGATGCATGAATATTTTCTCGCGATTCATGAATATTTTCTCGCGATGCATGAATATCTTCTTGCGATGCATGAATATTTTCTCGCGAGGCATGAATATCTTCTCGCGATGCATGAATATTTTCTCGTGATGCATGACTTTCAGTGTGGCATGAATATCTTCCCGCGATGCATGATTTTTTGCGATGCATGAATATTTTCTCGCGAGGCATGAATATTTTCTCGCGATGCATGAATATCTTCTCGTGATGCATGATTATCTTCTTGATGTCATCCTTGATACCAAATGAAGACAGTGCTTCGATCGAGCAACATAGTGTCTTCTAGGTGCCTTCTGGATAGTGAAATCGTCTTAATCGACAACACAAAAAAATGAACCTCAAGGTAGTGTGATTATCTATATTGAAAATACAAATAAAATGACCCTCCTGGTAGTAATACTATCATGTCTGATAATATGATGTAGATGACGTCCTTGATGAAAATCGTAAAATCTTTTTCCTGGGGTTTTCATTTGATTCATCTTCGAACATAGTTGTATCTTCGCTATATAATTCGTGCTATTGGGAGTTGGCTGAAACAATGTTGTTCATAGTTGTATCTTCGCTATATAATTCGTGCTATTGGGAGTTGGCTGAAACAATGTTGTTCACATTCCCAGGTCTTTGATATAAGCAATACAAAATAATTCTTGTGTCCGCAGAAAAATTGTAAATTTTGGGAGAGCTCTTTGCCCCCTTTACTTCTCCATATTCATCGATCGGAGGAATTTGCTGATTTCAGAGCAAATCTATAAATCTGCGTCAACAATAAAATCATTATTTTTAATATGAATTGAACTTTGTCGATTTCTTCAGTTGTCTGCTCCTTGTCCTGCTATCTTCGGTTGATTTTTATGATGTCCCGACTCTTGATAGATAAGACAAAATATTTTATGCTAAAACAAATCAAACACAAAGGGAAAATTTAAGAAATAATTTTTCAAAAAGTAATATTTTTTAAAAAAATGTTATTGCCAAGCATCATGTCACGTCAGGCTTAGAGAACTTCTTTGAGTTTGATACTTGGAAGTCCATCTGATTATTTGCTAGAAAGTACTCAGAGTCACTCTAAACCACCGATAAAACTATGTTGAAATTTTGAGGCCATCCTCAAAAATTCTGTCCTAGTTACATGTCTCAGCTTCTCTTCAACAGTCGGTGAGTAAATCGCGGAATTTTTGAGATCCTCTCAAAAATTCTATCCCAGTTGCAAGCTTCAAAGTGAGTTCAGTCTCGACTTGTCGATGAAAAATCTTCTTCTCGATAACTTTTTAGTCCCTCTCAAAAGTTCTGTCCCAGTTTCTATTGTAAAGAGGAATAGAAATCTTACAGGAAATATGACCAAACTATTGTGGCGCCTACGTATCCCGTTAACGCAGGAATCACATCAAACATAGTTCCTCTCAAAGGTTAACAATAATAAGAAATTTACAAAGAAACTGACTGAGGCTGACATAGGTCGCCTAGGTATCTCCTTTTTAAGAATTCAGGTCAAACGCAGTTCAAATACCAAGAAATATTGAAAGGGATAAATGGGGTGACCGAGGCCAACACAGGTCATCTACGTATCTCACAATGAGAATTCAGATCAGACGTAGTTCATTACAGGAGGGATAAAATTCCAAACAAAGCGATTACAAGAAAACAAAATGATTACAAGTAAATGACAGAAATGCAAATTGAAGCTTCACACATAGTATCTCTTGACAGCATCTGATTTAATCTTCGGCCATGTGGAGCCATCCATCTACGACAAGACCAAAGCACCTCCTGATAATACTTTGCAAACCATGTAGGGTCCTTGACAATTTTGTGCAAATTTTCCTTTGTACTCATCTTAATAAGGAAAAATGTGCTTAAGTACTAACTGACCAATTTCAAAATTTCTGGCTCTGACTCTCCTGTGGAAAGCACGAATCATCCTCTGTCGATATAGTTGACCAAGACAAATAGCAACCATTCTCTTCTCATCAATCAAGGCTAACTGGTCGATCATCTTGCTGACCTATTCAACATTACTCAACTCAGCTTCTTTGATGATTCTCAAAGACGGTATCTCTACTTCAGCGGGTATGACTGCTTATTTTCCATATATTAGAAAGTATGGAGTAGCTCCAATCAACGTTCTGACAGTCGTTTGGTATCCCAATAAAGCATATGGCAACATATCGTGCCAACCTTGGTAATTGTCAATCATTTTCCTCATAATCTTCTTGATGTTCTTATTGGCGGCCTCTACAGCTCCATTTATTTGAGGGCGATAAACAGTTGAGTTTCGATGAGTAATCTTAAATTGCTCACATATTTCTCTCATCAAGAGATTGTTGAGATTTGCACCATTATCAGTAATAATGGACTCTGGTACTCCAAACCTGCATATCAGATTGTTACAAACAAAATCAGCTACAACTTTCTTGGTGTCCGACTTGTACGAAGCTGCTTCCACCCAATTGGTGAAGTAGTCAATGACAACCAAAATAAATCTATGTCTGTTAGAAGCGGTTGGCTCTATTGGACCGATGACATCCATTCCCCAAGCTACAAATGTCCAAGGTGAAATCATGGCATTGAGTTCGTGAGGCGGCACTCGGATCAAATCACCGTGCACTTGACATTAATGACATTTCTGCACAACTTGCAATAATCATGCTCAATAGTCATCCAAAAATACCTGGATCGAAGGATCTTCCTATCCAAAGTGAGTCCATTCATGTTCGTGCCACAAACTCCAGCATGTATCTATTCGATAAGCTTCGCATTATCGACGCATCTGAAAAGACCTAAATCTGGAGTCCTCTTATAAAGGATTTCCGCACTTAGAAAAAAGTTGAGAGCCATACGGTGTATCGACTTCTTTTAGTTGGATGTTGCATCTCCAGGATAACTTCCGGTCTCTAAGTACTTCTTTATATCAAAATATCATGGCAAACCGTCTCGTTCCGCTTCGAAATGTGAATAATGAACTGGATGTTCTTTCAACTCTATATCCAGAGAGTCAATATGATCAGTAACCAGATGTTTAATCATTGAAGCGATGGTGGCAAGAGCATAGGAAAACTTCTATATATATTGCACATACGGTGTGATCTTCGGGTTTTTCACGGCCTATTCTCCTTGAACCTGATGAATCAACAAATCTGAATCTCCGATAACTAGAAGTTATGAACATTCATATCGATGGCCATCTTCAACCTAAGAATGCATGTTTCATATTCGTCCATGTTGTTCCTGCAATTAAACAAGATTTTAAAGCCACATGATAGTTTTGATCAGATTCTGACACTAAGAACGCTCCAATACCTCTTCCTTGGTTATTTGCCGCTCCATCAAAGAATAACCTCCAACCCGGATATGCTTCAGAAATATCTTCACCACAAACGATACTTCTTCACCGGAAAAATAAGTCTTTAGCGGTTCATACTCTTCGTCGATGGGATTTTCTGAAAGATGATCAGCCAAGGCTTGTGCTTTTGGCTCAAAAGCATTTGCCATTTAGCCAACTTTTCGGTCGACATCGCCTACTGGAAAATATAGTTCAACGGGTCCATTATGGAAATGTGATATGTAGAATAAGAAGACAAATAATGCCTCAATTTATGGGCAATCCAAGTTAAAGCACAACATGTTCTTTCCAAAAGAGTATAACGGGAATCGTACGGAGTGAACTTCTTGATTATGTAATAAATAGCTCGTTCCTTCTTCCCTTTCTCGTCATGTTGACCAAGTACGCATCCAAATGCGTTATATGAGATAGATAAATATAGCAACAATGGGCTCCCTTATCGTTGAGGAACCAACACTGGTGGAATAGACAAATAATTCTTGATGGCATAGAAAGCAGTCTGACATTTTTCAGTCCACTTTGTCAAAGCGTCTTTCTTTAACAGCTTGAAGATAGGCTTACACACCATAGTTGATTGAGCTATTAACCGATTGATGTAGTTCAACCTCCCTAAGAAACTCATCACTTCCTTCTTCGTTTCCACATATCTATGGGCGAGAGTCTATAGGACGATAAAGTTTCCCTTCATTTCTACTCCTATGTCGTGCGGTAGAGTAAATATTATGATTATCCTTCTTATGAGTTTCCTTGTGTTTTCTCGGAGATGAATACTAGGAGGATGGCAACTAGAAGGTTGGAAGAGGAGAAGGTGAATGAGGAGGTTCCCCCTCAAGTTGAGCAAGTTGAGCAAGTTCCTCAAGGTGGCCAAGGAGTTCAAGGTGCTCAAGATGACCAAGTGCCTCCCCAAGGTGATCATATTCCTAATGTGAGAGGAGGTATTGAGGTTCTGGAGATGTCTAATAGGGAGATTAGAGAGGCTTTGATTGCTATAGCCCGAGACGTGACTATGCAAGCTAATTTGAATATGATGCCTAGGATTGTGGAGAGCACTATAACATCTAGGTTTAGAGATTTTGTGAGAATCAATCCTCCTATCTTTCTTGTCTCTAAGGTAAATGAGGATCCCCAAGTGTTTCTTGATGGAGTGTACAAAGTTTTGAGTGATATGGGGGTTACATCTAGGGAGAAGGCGGAGTTGGCTTTGTACCAATTGAGGGATGTTTCTCAAATTTTATAGACTCAATGGAACAATAACAGGCCAGAAGTATTGGGTCCTATTGAATGGGAAAAATTTAAGGAAGCTTTTCTTGGTATGTACTTTCCCTGAGAGAGGAGAGAAATTAAGGTGGAAGAGTTTATCAATCTCAAGCAAGGTAATATGAATGTTGAGGAAAACTCTTTGAAATTCTCAACTTTGTCTAGGTATGCCCTTTCTCTTGTGTCTAATCCAAGAGATGAAATGAGTCGTTTTGTGATGGGGGTAGCTGACTTAGTGGTGGAAGAATGTCGCACCGCTATGTTGCATGATGATATGACCTTAGCTAGACTCATGGAGTATGCACAATCAATTGAAGAGTCTAAACTTAGGAGGATGGCTTGAAGTTTTAAAAGGAGTGGTGCTAGTGATCAAGAGCAAACTAGGTTTAAGAAGAAGGTTCAATCTCAAGGAGAATCTAGGAGTGCTAAGTTCAAGGTTGAGAAAGGAGGTGGTTCCAAGGATGGCAAGCCTACTTGTGCAAATTGTGGAAAGAAACACTATGGTAAGTGTCTATTTGGTACCGGGAGTTGCTTTAGTTGTGGTAAAGATGCGCACAAAGTGAGAGATTGTCCAATGATTGCTTCTAGAGGTAGAGAGGGTAAACAAGTTGCTCCTAGTGTTACAAAAGATGATGCTTCAACAAAGAGGCGTTTCTATGCACTCCGTTCTAGGGTGGAGAAGACGGATGAGAAGGAGAGTGATGATGATGTTGGTAAGTTCTCTTTATTTTGTTAAGATATGAGTTCCTTCTAAGTGGGGGAGTATGGTTTGTAGATAGGATAGAAGTCCTTCAATTTGTTGCTTGTGCATGATGTTTAGGAGTTTGGTTGATATTGAATTTCATTTGCTTCTTGCATTGTGTGTTTTATGAAGCCATTATTATGTTGTAAGATGTGTTTATATGATGTTGTTTTGCATATAAGCATGTTTATACCATGAATTGCTTAGAATGTGGATTTTTTAAAAATGTCTTTAAAATTCACTGTTGCATTAAAACTGCATGCTACCATATTTTTGAGAAAATGACTAATTGATTCGTTTGCCTAAAAATATCGTAATGTGGTTATAAATAATGTATATAAGTAGGGTATTGAGTATAAAATGAGTTTTTACTATTTGGATTGAAGAATGTGAGTTTAGTAGCATAATGAGTTATATAATTGTTTTCTAGTTTCTTGATGTGTTATGAATCTCTTGATTATGTGAAATTGATGTTTTCTTGTGATTATGTGTTTTATGGAATGGTTATTAGCTTCTAGTTGAGTCTCTAATCTTGGAAGTGTTCGGAGAGTGGCAAGTGTCATTCGAGGACGAATATTGTCCAAGTGGGGGAGATTGTAAGACCCCAAAAATGGCCTAAGTTAACTAGATCCTAACATGTTTGTATTGATTTTCTAAGGTCCTAAATATGTCTAATATAATGTATAGAGGCAGTAGCTAAAGTATTAAGGGTGTTGGAAGTCAAATGTCAAGGGACGACTAAGACGTTCGATGACTAAGTCACCTAAATGTCTCTTATGTGGTTCTATGTGTTTATGTGTGTTTCATGATGTTTTAAGTTTCTTAATTGACTTAATATAGCATGTATAGTCATTGGTTAAAGTTTCGTGAAGTTTGGAGGTGACATGACCAAGAACGTTCAAGGTGTTCGAAAGATATGCCTTGAGTCGACCTTGTACGTCTAGGTGAGTGTCGTCGAGTTTTACGTGTTCATTTTAGATGAAATTCATGTGATAGGTTTTAAAATTATATACGGTCATATTTGGGTTGGAAACGTCCGGGAAATAATGTTCCCCAAGGTTCACCAAAGGGTCCTTGAGGAAGGACCAAAAATCAATGTGCAGGTTGTCCCAGACAGACCTTGGAGAAGAAGCAGTCAACGACCATTCGTGGCTGTGACGCCCCGTCAAAGGGTCCCGTTGTGATGGACTTAGCCTTGTATGAAGAATGGAAGCTTGTCCAGCCACTGTTGCCACCGACAGAGGCCTGTGACGGCCCATCGAGGTGGTGACGCCCCGTCAAGGGCAAGTCGTTGTGCGACCTGTTCTCCTGCGCAAGTCTGTTACCAAGTCAAGGGATGAAATTTAAGTTCACCCCATTTCTAAATTAAGTTCTGGACTGTTTATTAAGGGTTATTTAGGTATTTTGATCAAGTATATAAGGGGTAATCACATGAAGACTCCATTCTTCAAAATCATAAACCCAAAACACTTAGAAAATATCCCTAAACCTCCATTGTAGTCCAACTTGAAGAGGCAGCTTGGTGAGGGGTTTTTGTGTCGAAATTCTTCATCAAAGTGAAAAATTATCATCCTTGAGGTATGGCTTTTGATCCTTGAAACTCGTTTCATCAAGGAGCCCAACTCTTTAGATGTTTTTCAAAGTTTTCTAAAGTGAATTGTCCAATTTCATGATTCTACCATGGGTTCTTGCATAAATGATTTCTAAACATTGAATTATGATCTAATTGATATTTTATTGGTGATTTGAATCTAAATTACCTATGAACCGACGTAAATTGATGAACCCTTGTTTTGACTACTTATTGGGTTACTTGATATTAAGCTAATAATGTTGAATTGTTATGTAGTTTCTTATGGGCTTTCTAATAATATAAGAATTGTATTCAATTGATATCTTATTGATCTTATATTGTTAAACCTAGATTGAATTGATGTAGATTCATTGAGTATTACGGTTATTGCTTTGAATTATTGTTCATGGCCATGGGTAAGGGCCTTGTGATGTTGAATTGGTTGATTTGGCATTGAATGTAAGTTTGGATGAGGGGGTGAAGGTATCATGCCCCATTTTATTTAATTTGATATTAATTATACTTATATTCTATTGTGATTTGTATGGTCCACTTATGGTGGTGGTGTTATGTGTTTTACTTGCAATTGACGTGGCCTTGTCGGCGTTACTTTATGCAATATGATGAGCATGGACTTCTTGGAAACTACTTGAAGCAATGTGGCCATTTGTGTAGTTGATTATGTGAATCATGAAATTATCTATCTACATGTGAAGTCATATGTGTGTTCTTCTACTTATGTTGCCTTAAGTGATCATGTTAGACTATGACTTTGACATTATGAGTATAGTGTTAGGGTTAAGTCTTGGTTATTCCTACTTGACTTTGTGAGTCTATGTGGAGTAAATTCATGATGTTATGATGATATATGGGATGACTTGAAGATATTAGATTGTTTCTTGGTGTTTTCTAGAATGACTTGCATTATGAGTTAAAAGTGAAGTATGTGGTATCTTGTCTTGGTTGACTTGTGTCACTTGCTTGATGTATATATGATTATGAATATGTGATGTATTGGTTTAGGGTGTTAGTACTCTTAGTCTTGAATGTATGAATGACATGTGACTTTAAAAGATGATATGAGAGTCTATTATGTGAAAACCTTGACTTAAGGGTAAGGTTAAGATTGTTGAAGCGTAAGCCGTAATGGTAACCTTCATAGTAAAGGAATGATGGACTTAAGGTTAGTTGGATGGAACGGCATCATATTAATCCTTAGGAAAGTCATCATGAGCTTCTTGTCGCCATTGTGAGGTAGCCCTAGTGGACCTTCCTTGGTAGGGTAAATGTGATTGGGTTATGAACTTGTTATAGGACCCTTTTATATGAACCTTAATGAGAATTGATCTATGAGAAGTAAGGCTAGCACCGAGTGAGTATGGTAAGGGAAAGTAATTCTAGTTAAGTATGAGACTAGATTACAAAGTATGCCCTTCATATTCCTTAACCATGTGCCTACATGGGATGTGTCTAAGTTCTACCATTGGCAAGTAGAACAACCTCATCGGAGTAGGATAGAACTCCGGATTTCATGTCTAGCTATCATGGTCTATGTCGGTTATTGCCTATTCCCATCATATGGAATACCTATTAGCATTAGAGGAGTTTATGGAGTTTAGGTGGTGGTATGTGACGCTATCTAGACAATGCACAATAGACTTTGAAGGTGTTATGTGGAGTTCCTAGGACTCAACTTCCCTTTCTTGCCAAATCTCATCACCCCTTTCATGGTTGAAATTTTTAAGTACACCTTATCACCTTCTTCAAAATCTAACTTTCTTCTCCTATTGTCGGGATAATACATTTGCCGGCTCTAGGCTGTTTTCAACTGGATCCTTATGATATGAACTTTCCCCAAGGTCTTATAGATTAAGTCGTGACCAAGAAGTGAAGACTCGCCAACTTCAAACCAACCAATTGGAGATCTATATCTCCTACCATACAAAGCTTCAAAAGGAGCCATGGACATAGTCAAATTGACTTAAAAACGACGCGAACGAATCTGGGAAGTGGTTGCGCATCACGGGGGCATTTCCAATTATTCTTTTCTGAAATCCGGGTTGAGGCAGTGAGCCTCATGAAGGGCCCGCATCGCGAGACACTTTTTTCCTACCAAGTGCTGGCTGCGCAATGCGTGGGGGCTATCACATCTTGGCTGCACGCAGGCTGCTTTGACAACTTGCTCACCAATGTTTGGGTCCTCCTCAAGGACTCTTTGGGTGGTCCTTGGGGAGTCGTTACTGGACGTTTGGACCATATATACTATATTTTACCTATTTAAAGTCTTTTTACAAGTTTTAGACTCCATATAACACTCCCAAATTCTGACCAAACATAGAGACGTCTACTAGTTAATTACGCTAGTTTCCGGACGTCAAGGTTTTTCTTTAATGTTTTGGCTCTAATACTTCCTATTTGGTTTCAATACATTAACTTAGGCTTAAAAACATTGTTTTTAGTCTTGGTTCATCATATGAGACTCTACACTAAGTTATGAACTTTCAGAATTGTTACATCTCCACCTTTTTATTTTGACACCTTAATGTCACCTATAATTCAAAGCCTCATAATAAGTGATGAATGCCGCTAAAGTGGTGGGCTCCATGTGGTAATGGTCATTGTTTTACAACAGAATTTGAATTTTGAGATTTATCAATTAAAAATGGATTTTTGCAATACTCTCGGTGAAAACAAAGCTTTACCTTTTTTTTTTCTCTAATTATTATTAAATTTTTTATATAAAGCATCTAAGAGGGATTTAGGTGTATTTTCCAATTCCAAAGAAGAAAGACTTTAGAGTTTTCTCTTCTTCATCAAATCAACGTGCATCTTCATAATTTTTAGTGTCTGCGTCTGCTTCATTCACTTCAATCAAAGCACAGCCATGACAGTAATTTTCTTACTGATATCACTCTTCGATTTCACATTTCATCTTCTCTAACCTAAAGCTGATCACAAATTTTCATGTATGATACATATATGTGCTCTTTCCAGCTCTAAATTTTGCTTCTCTTTTTTCTCGTTTTGCAAATGATGCAGGATTCGTCGGGGACGACACTAATGGATCTGATAACATCAGACCCATCATCCACCTCAACTTCATCACAGTCGACGACTGCTCCACCACCGATAATGCCTCAACAGTCGGCGCCGCCGCATTCCGCATCCACAGATCGGAAGAAGAAGGGAACATTGATGCAGATCCAAAGTGATACTATTTCTGCTGCTAAGGCTGTTCGTGCCAACATTATGCCTCAGAAACAAAAGAAAAAGGTCATTTTTTACATATTATTTTATGACTCTAAATGCTATACTATTATTTCGAATCACATAATTATCTATCTCTGACACTGTCTAATTTGAAATCAAGCTATGAACTTTTGTTGTCAATTTTTTTACATCTTTTACTGGTTGCACTTTCCGTTCAATTGGTATCCCATTACCAATCGTTAAATTCCTTTATATACATTTCTAACACAAGCCAGATGTTTGAGAAAGTGTTAGGGAGAAGGCAAAGACTTATTTGTATTATTGAGCTGGAAAATCTCGGTTTGACTTCCAATGTCTAGTTAGTTGTTATTACGTGGAAAATTCATATTAGATTAGTTAACTTGAACGTGGTATCAATTGAGATCAGTTAAATTCATTATACTTGTTCGGTACCCAACTTCATCAGTTGTGTCAACACCTTAGTTCAAGATGGTCGGCCTCTGCTTGATATGTTTGGGAATTAAGATAAGTAGTTTTGATTAGTTTGTAAATTGGGTTCATTGGTTTGTGTTTTTCATTTTCCTGCTCCTCAGAATAGCAATTCCCACAATCTTCATAGTCATAGCTCGCAGAGAGACAGCTTAGCTCCAATTATTGAAAATATTTGGCCCTTACCGTCAATTTACTCTTGCATTACCAAAGAGACCAACATCATTTGTCAATGTGTTAGTCTGAATCCATTGCAACATTAACAATGTTAACTCCTTCTTCCCACGGTTTGTGTAAAAGGGCATTCAACAGTAACAAGTTAAAGAAGAGGATAAGCATGGATTTATCACCCAACGTAATGCATACAAAGTCACCAGATAGCTTATCAAAATGGTAACAGTATCTGCAATGCCCCTTTCAGTCCATTCTTCTTCAGCATAATTTCCTGATGAATGGGAGAGAACCACTGTGTCGGCTTGCACCAGTGGAACGAGTTCCCAAGCGAGACCCGTCTTGGTCACAGTAGATTCATGTCCTTCTCCATTAAAGTCGATATTCACATGATAGGCTAGAATATAGGAAATAACCTCGGAAAATTGGATGCAAAGAAATCCATCAAGAGTACTACCAGGAAAATAAGAGCTCCGGAAGCACTTGAAATATAATACAAAAGCTCCAGAAGCGCTTGAAATATGATACATACAACAATCCCAAACATGCTCAGACTCTTCGAGGCTAGAGTTATCTACCTCGAAGGGCTGATGAACAGTTTTAGAAGCTCCCTCTCCACAAATGTTTCCGGTGCTCTTACTATCACCAATTTATAACCTTGATCTTTTTGATCTATAGTATAACTCTTCAGCATTATCAAATCGAGTACAGTTATAACCTGCCTGCAGCTGCACATTTGTTCAAGAGGATAATATAAATGAATAATTTTACTTTCTTGCATAATTCATCCTTGTTCATAATTGTTCTTATAAACCTTTATTGCGCACAATGCACAATCTTATCGCGGCTATACTCATAAAATAGTTCTACCCCTTTGTTGGTGTTATAGAAGGAAAAATGCCCTTCCAGCTTTTGGGAATTTATATTATAGGACTAGACCTAGCTAACCTAAATGGTGTACATTTTTAAGGTAATGGGACATATTGTCTTTGACCAAAAGTTGTTTGAATATCTTTGATCTTTTGTGTGCCTTTCTAGTGTACCTGATTCAATTTGCTTTACTTTTTTTGTACAGCCAGTTTCTTATGCACAACTTGCAAGGAGCATCCACGAGCTAGCAGCCACGTCTGATCAAGTACATTAGCTTTCTCACTTTGTACTTTCCTCTGGAAAATTCTTTCTTTAATTGTTCTCTTTTTGTATGTGATTAATTGCAGAAAAGTTCTCAGAGGCAATTGGTTCATCATGTTTTCCCAAAATTGGCAGTATACAATTCTGTTGATCCTTCTCTAGCACCATCTCTTCTTATGGTATTGCTTATGATCATTTTTATCCTGTTTCTGCAATTCATTTGCTATTTCTTCCCGGATAACAAAAAACTAGAAAGCATTTTTGAGTTTGCAAAACTAGAGAATAATACCAGAAGAGGGCATACATTGAGTATTTCTGACTTCTGATTTACATGAAATGGTTTAATGGTCGAGCTGTGATAAGTATTTAGAGCTTGAATGCTTAATCTGTCTTGAAAATTTTGACTATCTGATGTAAATATGCATTTTGACTACTTATTTGTCTTGTTTCGTATTTAGCATTGCCTTTGATTCAAGAAGGTATATATAAGTTTTAACCCAAAAAATTTTCTGTTGTCTATTCTTCAAAAAACAATTTGTCTGCAGTGAAGGATTTGGTAGTTGCAGGAGTTTACCACTCTGAAAATGTTCTTTTCCTTTTATTTGGAGAAGATTGTAGATTATTCTACTAAAGGAAAGAAGTGATTTATTTTTTAAAAATATCTTAGAGCTTCCTTAAGCAGACTCTGGATCAGTATTCGTATCTTAGAGCTTCCTTATGTTATTCTTATGCTGGACAGAATGTGTTCTTATAAATCTGTTAAGCTTTATGAAAAATTTACCCCCTCTTCTGTTTCTTTCATTACATCACAGCTTGATCAACAGTGCGAGGATCGAACTGTTCTGCGTTATGTCTATTATTACTTGGCCCGAATTCTCTCAGATAGTGGTTCGCAAGGTGTAAGCTCAGGTGGTGGGATTCCTACACCAAACTGGGATGCTTTAGCTGATATTGATGCAGTTGGAGGGGTGACAAGAGCTGACGTGGTACCTAGAATAGTAGATCGGTTAACATCAGAGGCCTTAAATGAAGATGTTGAGTGTAAAGTCTACTACTATTATTCACTTACTCTGAGTTGCAATTTCTATGTTTTATAGTTCTTCTTTCTAAAACAATCATCATATCACTTTTTTTTTTTGAAGTAATACAATTCTTTGAATGAAGGGTGCTAAACCATCTGTAAACAGTAGTATATCAAAAAGTAAAAAAGCTTATAAAATGATATGTTGTTCTGCAGAAGTCACCCAATCTTATCTACAAATAAGAATTACGTGGTGTACAAAGCAGCATTAAGGGATAAGAGTCTGCTCATTAGTTGTGCAAATCATTCTCTGCTCCTTCTAAAGCTCGCATATTTCTCTCCCTTCAAACAGTTCACATAAGTGCTAGAGGAGCCATATCCTCTTTCTTCTAACAATCTTCCCCATCGAATCCAAAGGTGGAATTAGTAACCACCCTATTTCTTGATGTTTGACCTACTGATTCTTAGGGCCACATAAATAGGATGCATCAACCTGAGATGTAAGAAGCAACATTTTTATCTCGATGTTTGACCTACTGTGATTCTTTTAGCTTGTTGCATTGCTTGAACGCAAGCCTTTTGAATCCTCCTCAAAATTATTTATAGGTATAGAGTGAATTCTTTTAAACTGAATATGCTCCCTGCAGAAATATAGTTGCTCTGCTGTCAACTTAATTGTCAAAATTTTTGCCATGCACTTCCATTTGCACATGCCATTATTTGCTTCGAGCCTTGCTGCTAAAAGCAGGTCTATAAGTTATGAACCAATTCATTCTCTAAGATCTGTTGTCAACCAGGAATTTCTCACACATGATGTTAACTTCTGTATATCATTCTTAGGCCCATTACAAGCAGAACTTTATTAATCAGATAATTTTTTTTCATATGGTTGTCTTTTCTCACACATGAAGTTAACTTCTATATATCATTTTTAGGGCCATTACAAGCAGAACTTTATCAATTAGACAAATTTGTTTCATATGGTTGTCTTTTTGTTTAACTGGATGAAGTTGGTGATGCTCCTTTGTCTTTTTGAAGTTCATGCACGACGTCTTCAAGCACTAAAGGCTCTTACATATGCACCTTCTAGCAGCCCTGAGATAACACAGAAGTTGTATGAAATCGTGTTTGGCATTCTAGATAAGGTTTGTCCACAAATCTATCTTATTATCTGCTCCTTTTTACATTTGCGTTGAAAAAATCCCGCTCTTTGTACCAACATCATTTTACATTTGGATTGAAAGAATTCCTTCCTTTGTACATTTAGCTTCTCTTTCTTGATGAATTTTGATAGCTTCTCTTAAACAACCTATTTCATATGATTTCACATTTTCATTATTAATGTGGGTGAGGCTGATCTGGTACATATTTAGCATATATGCTGTATTGTCTCCAATTTATTTCAGCCCTCTTTTTCCTGATAAGTCAGTCCAATTTATTGTTCCCTGTTGTCTCTTTCCTTCTCGTAAAGGAGTAGGGGGGGACGGTCCACTGTTTTGTGCTGGAAGTAATTGAGATTTTTGACATATTTAAATTAAGCACATCAAAATCAGATTATATGATATTCAGCTGTATTTTGTTATTTACCTGAAGGGATACAGGCATGTTGCGAAATTCAATTTGAAGTAACAATTAAGTTTCTGCAGGAGGTGTCTACATTTACTTTCTACTAATTGCTAACCTGAAAAACTGATTTGTGAAAATATATTATTAATATAACAGAAGGTGAAGGACAGAGTTTGTCCAAAGAAAATTATTGAAAATATTAACTTTCTAAAGGGATATTAATCATTACACGATAGTTTTTGAGTCACCAAATAGAGATGAGTTCGTATAAACGACTGATTACTGTTAACTCACAGATCATTACTTCCTCTATCTCGTTTTATATGATGACGTTAAACTGGATACATTATTTAAGATGGTAATTTAACATGTATATATGCAACATAATAAAATAATAATGTAATGGCTGAAAATAAGTCTAATAGAGATAACATCGCATCAATGTTCAATATCTGAACAGTTCCAAAATGGGATAGGTGTCGTATAAATTGGGACGAATATTAGTTGAACTTTTATTATGTTTTGAAGTTTAAATGCTAATTCTTATGGTAGTATCTGGGGAACTTGTGAATTTGATTTGCTAAAGGCAGGTCTTACCCTTTTCCCGGTCCTAGTTTGCAAATTCAATCCAGAATCTTCATAGTGAAGCAACACAAATTTTTAGTATAAATTTCCTGCTTTCATCTACATACGCCTTTGTTTTTGGACACAGATGCTCATGAGAGTCTAGTTTTTTCCCTCTTTCAGCAAATTCTGTGGACCATAAATATTTGAATATCCTTCCCCTCAATATTCTTATCTTCTCTAGTGATGGTAATAATTTGACCTCTTGGTCAACCAAACACTTTGGAACTCATTACCCTTTTAACAATTATAAATTCCGAATGCTTTTTTTGCCCAATCGTTCCTAATTTTCTTTGTTTTTGACTCTATGAATATGATTTACGTGTTGGTGAAGTATAATTGAATGCTTTTGGTCTATTAAAAAAGGAGTTAAGAGATGTTCATTATGATTTACTTTTTGTCAAAGTGAACTAGAGTCCTAATGGGGAGATACTAATAACTAAGAGGCCTTGGAAGTACATGTTACCTTCTCTAAAAAAACCATTGTCAACTACATGTTCCTTTTTTAAAAAAACCATTGTCATTTACTTACTTAGGCTCCAGTCAGTTGTATATTATATTTGTATTAAGGATGAGAGAGGCAAGGTGTTGGTGAAGGAGGCTGCCACTAAGCAAAGATGGCAAACATACTTCCACAAAATCTTAAACGAAGTAGGGGAGTGATACATTGTGTTGGGTGATTTGGTGCACTGTGAAAGACATCGGGCATCGTAGGTGTTAGGTCGAGGAGGTTAAATGTGCTATTAGTAGGTTAAACAGAGGAAGAGCAATTGGACCTGATGAGATTCCGGTGAAATTTCGGAAGAGCACAGACAAGTAAGGTAGGAAGTGGTTGACTGGGTTGTTTAATGTTATTCTTAAGAAAACAAATGCTAGACAAAGGGAGATGGAGAATAATGGCTCCACTGTACAAGAACAAGGGTGATATCCAAAATTGTAACAACTACAAGGGTATCAAATTGCTAAGCCACACCATGAAGGTTTGAGATAGAGTAGTGGAGATGAGGGTGAGGAGAGGAGTGTTCATTTCTAGGAATCAATTTGGATTTATGCTGGGACGATCGATCACTGAAGCCATCCATCTTGTGCGGAGATCGGTGGAAAAATATGGAGAAAGAAAGAGGGATCTACAACCTATGATGTTCAGTCTTTGAAAATTGACGAACTCCTGAGGGATGTCCTCTGGAGGTGCTTGGAGGTTAAAGGTGTCCTGATGGCTTATATTAAGGCGATAATTATAAAGAACACGTATGAAGGAGCCAAGAGTCTTGTAGAATGGTGGGAGGAGACACAAAACACTTTCCAGTTGAGATGGGGCAACACTAGCACCAGGGATCAATTCTTAGCGCTTTCTTATTTACCTTGGTGATGGATGAGTGGACGCGGTATATTTAGAAGAAGGAGGTTCAATGGTGTATGTTATTTGCGGATGACATAGTACCGATTGATGAAACTCGTGACAGAGTCAATGCTAGATTAGAGGTTTGGAGACAAACTCTGGAGTCCAAAGGGTTTAGGTTAAGCAGGACAAAAACTGAATATTTGGAGTGTAAATTCAGTGTGATGGTGGATGAAATGGACGTGTAAGTAAGGTTTGCCACTTAGCATATCCTTGAGATGGAGATTTTTTAAGTATCTTGGGTCCATAATCCAAGGTAGTGGAGACAATAACAATGATGTCACACATCCCATTAGAGCGACATGGATGAAATGGAGGCTTGCATTTGGTGGCTTGTGTGATAATATGGTACCGCCTAAACTTGGTAAGTTCTATAGAGTGGTACCACTTTAACTTGATAAGTTCTATGGAGTAGTTATTTTTTTTTGAAATTAAAAGTTCTATAGAATGGTTGTTAGACCTTCCTTGTTGTATGGAGTGGAGTGTGGGCCAATTAAGAACTCATTGTTGAGAAGATGCATGTTGCAAGATGCGGATGTTGAGAGGGATGTGTGGACATACTAGGAGCGACAAAATTAGGAATGCGGTTATGCGAGAGAAAGTGGGAGTGGCCTCTTTGGTGGAAAAGCTGAGGTAAGCAAGATTGAGATGGCCTGGGCATGCGCAGATGAGTTGTGTTGCTGCCCCAATGAGGAGGTGAGAGAGGTGGGTGGTAGAGGGTACGTGGAGGGGGTAAAGGTAGGTCGAAAAAGTATTGAAGAGAGGTGATTAGACACGACATGGTGCAACTTTGGATTATCGAGTCATGAATTAGATAGGATGGAGTGGAAGTTGCGTATTAGGGTAGAATTGCTAGTACGTCTAGAGTGTTGTCTTGCCTTGCGAAGGTTCCGTGTAGTTATTGCCATATGTTGTTTATTGTGTTTCGATTATCAGACTATTTGCTGATGTTTCTGTTCTTTCTTATACACTTTACTCTGCTTTCCTTGTTAACTAGTAAAATTACTCGCGCTTTGCGCGGGAATTTATATCATGTAATTCATAAAATAATATTTAAAACCTGTCCTTCATTAAAACTAAAACACAATATTTTACTAATAAGATTATGCAGTAACGAACATTAATAATGTAAAGGAAAATGAAAATTATTACATATCATTTATCTTTAACAACATAAGCATAAATTTATGACTTGAAAAATGATACTTGGATCTGTAACATAAGCAATGGTGTCATTGAGCAACTCAACAGGAGCAAAGTACACGAATATTTAATTGTGTAGAAAAAGAAGAAGAAGAAAAAGAAGAATAAGAAGTTCAGATTTTTTGTTTTATAATGAGAAAAAATCTCTATATTTAACAAGGGTAGTGTGAACTACTATTTGTTGCGCCTATTGGAAAGATCACAACTATTGCAACCCTTCGG
>NC_028641.1:43934979-44017479 GCF_001406875.1 Solanum pennellii | reverse complement strand
CCCTTGATTCTTGTCTCCATTTCGATTCTTCATTTTTTGCTCCACTACTATGGTGGTTCTTAGTATCACTCATCTTCAGTCAATTCCCTGGTTTCTTGTATCAAATCAGTTTCTGGGAGTTCCTCCAGTAAGCTATTTTTCTTACTATTAAGCTCCCCAAAATTTGACTTGCTCCGCTCCTTGAGTTTCTGCTTTAGCATTCTTAGTTTAATATTCAATCTATAATCAGGATAACTTTTCTCTAGAAATTCATTCCACCAACTCTCAATCAAGTTGGTGAAACCCTCCACCTTTGCCACCAATTCTCAAACTCTGAATCAGAGGTCTTGCAATGCTACAACTTTTGGACGGAGATAAAGCTCCAGGTCCAGATGGCTACACAATGAGTTTCTTTTAAAAGAGGATCTGATGCTGAATCTTCACAATTTCCATCAAAATGGATTTTCGAAAAGTCTTTCAATGCCACCTTCCTAGCACTGATTCCTAAAAAACCTGGAGCAGAAAAATTGAAAGATTTCAGGCCTATTAGCTTGATAGGAGGAGTCTACAAGATCATTTCCAAACTGATTACTGGTTGATGTACACCAAATGGCCTTTCTGGAAGGCAGATCATGGGATGCTGCACTAGTTGCTAATGAGTTGGTACTCCAGAGTTTAGCAAAAAATTCCTGGAATTTTATGTAAGTTCCACATAGAGAAGGCCTATGATCACGTCAATTGGGCTTTTCTGCTGAAGAGTTTAAAGGACATGGGATTTTGGAGGAAATGGCTCAATTGGATAAAGTTCTGCATATCCATTGCTAAATTCTCCCTGATCATTAATGGAAACTACGAAGGTTTTTTCCAATCACAAAGAGGTTTGAGACAAGGTGACCCTCTCTCACCTTTTATTTTCTTGCTAGCCATGGATGGCCTCAATCACATGATCAGAAAAGCTAATGTTAATGGATGGATTAAAGGCTTTAAGGCTCAGACTCAGGGGAATAGGGACAATGAGGTGCGGATTACTCATCTACTATATGCAGATGATACTTTAGTTTTCTGTGAGGCTGAGGCGATACAAATTAGACACATCAGAGCAATCCTTACCATCTTTGAAGGTATATCTGGTCTGCATATAAACTGGCAAAAAAGGTTTTCTCTATCCTGTGAATCAAGTGGATAATATGGAGTTGCTAGCTAGAAATCTTGGCTGCCAAATAAAAACCGTACCTACAAGGTATCTGGGCGGCCTTTAGGAGCACAAAATAAGGAGACAACAGTGTGGACTGAAGTTTTGGATAGATGTAACAAGAAGCTTGCTAGGTGGAAGAGTCTATACATCTCCCTGTGCGGTAGGTTGACTCTAATTAAATCAGTCCTTGATGCCCTTCCTTCATATATGATGAGCCTATTTCCAATTCCAAAGAACACTGTGAAAAAGATCAATCAACTCAGAAGGTCTTTCCTATGGAATTGAAATAAAGAGTACAAATGTTACTTTCTAGTTAAGTGGGATACTCTTACTCTTAGCAGAAACCAAGGGGGGCTGGGAATAAAAAAGCTCAATCTTCAGAATAATTTTCTTCTTCAAAAATGGTTGTGGAGATTCTGCATTGATGATCAGTCACTCTGGAAAAGAGTCATCACAATGAAGTATGGAAAGCCATTGGATTACTGAGGAGGCTCTTGGAACTTTTGGATGCAGTGTGTGGAAGACTATTAGAAGATTATGGCCCCAATTCAAAGGCAACATCTCACTAAAGGTGGGAAATGGTAGGAAAATTCATTTTTGGAATGAACATTGGATTGGGGATGAAAGCCTTCAATCACTCTTCCTAGACCTATTTATGCTCACCACTCAAAACAAAGACACATCTCACAGCTATGGAGCCCTCAGGGTTGGAATCTTATATTCAGGAGAGCTTTCAATGATTGGGAAATCGAGAGGATCATTAATTTGTTTCAGATCCTCAATGCCTTCCCAGGCACCTCCACTGCACCTGATAAGTCTATTTGGAGATGGCAAAACAAAGGTGCGTTTACAGTAGAGTCATGTTACTGCAGATAGAATATTGGCCAAACACAGATCAGAAACTGGCCATTTAAGTTAATATGGAAGATAAAAATACCATTTAAGATCTCATGTTTTGCTTGGTTAGTGTGCAAAAGGGCCTGCTTAACACATTAAGTGCTTCAAAAGAAAGGCAGACAATTATGCTCAAGATGCTTTATGTGTGATCAAGATGCAGAAGTTAATAGTCACTTATTTCATTGCAAAGTAGCTACAGGCTTGTGGAACATGTTTCTTGGTCTTCTTGGTGTATGCTGGGTGATTCCAAAGTTCACTAAGGACTTGCGCTATAGCTGGAAGGAGATAGGAAGAATGGAGTCAAATGAAGTTTGGTGTGAGTTAATCCTAGCCTGCATCTGGTGGTCCCTATGGAAAGAAAGGAACGGAAGATGCTGTGTATAAGAGAAACAACATCCAGAAAATTAGAATGAATTGTCTTAGTCTTTTGTACTTTTGGTGCAAACATGATATGATGGGGATATAGAACTTTTTGCTGACTTTTATAGGTAATGTGTAATCTCCCATAGGGTAGTTTGATATGCCCTGATAAGATTGTAAGTGACCCATGCTCGTCATTTATTTGCTGATGAACCTTTAGTGAATACAAAGTTACCTCTCTCTCTCTCTCTCTCTCTCTCTCTATCTATCTATCTATATATATATATATATATACATATATATATATATATATATACACATACATATATAGGGGAGAGAGAGAGAGGTCAAAAACACACATAAACTATTTCTCTTTTTTTGAGTTTCATACCTAATCTGATGAGAGTATATATATATATGTATATATATATGTATATATATATATATATATATATATATATATATATAGAGAGAGAGAGAGAGAGAGAGAGAGAGAGAGGGGTCAAAAACACACAAACTATCTTTCTTTTTTTTAGTTTCATACCTAATTTGATGAGAGTGTGAGTTTCATACCTAAACTATCAGTTGTTACTTTGAAAAACACCTCTCTTTTATTACGCTCTCATCATGGTTCATGGTGTGTATGATACTCTTTTATTTTAAAAAAATTGGCACATCACACTCCACATGGACAAATCATTCCACCTTCACAAAAATTAAATAAATTATTAGTTAAAGTTAAAGATTAAAGTATCACTATCCCCCCCCCCCCACACACACACACATACACAAAAAAAAAAAATCAAATTAAATGTCAAATATACCCCACTCCATTTCCTCTAGAACACTCTTCCCCATCCCTTTTTTTGTTTTTTAAAAATAATTGTAACTTCATTTCCCGAACCACCATCCCTTCAAATAATAATTTAGATATTATTTTTTTTAAAAAAAGAAATTCCACCCCACCCCACATAACCCTCTGCTTCCATTTTTTTTCCCTTTTTGAATTATAACTTCATTTCCCGAACCACCATCCCTTCAAATAATAATTTAGATATTATTTAAAAAAAAAAGAAATTCCACCACCCCACATATCCCTCTGCTTCCAATTTTTTCCCTTTTTGAATTTTTATGTATATATATATATATATATATATATATATAGATTTTAGGAAAGTATTTTTAACTTGCCACGACTTTTTTTAAATTATAATTTTTATTTTTGTTTTATTCTGTACTTGAATAAAAAAAAATATTTTCTAAAGATATATATACACTTCTAACACAAAACAAGAAAAATTTAAAAATTGAAAAATAAACTAGGAGCCGAGGGTTAGATGGGGTGGGGTAGATTTTTTTTTAAAATAATATAAAAATGTTCTTATGAAGGAGTAGAGAGGGGGTGAGTTCTGAATTATAAGAAAATATTTCATGAAAGAATTTTATGGAATAAAAGGACGGGGGATTGGGGGGGGGGTAGGAGATTGGGTAGAGTGGGGTGAGAATTTTTTTTTTAAATATTTTTTTTTATTTTCAATTTTTTTGGGATAGTAATATTTTACTCCTTAGTTTTTAACTATATTAATTGTTTATTTAATTTTTGTCAAGGTGGAATATTTTATCCATGTGGATTGCCATGTGGCAAGGTTTTTGCAAATAAAAGAGAATGTATTACACACGACTGAGTGTGTTATCAAAAAACTAGTAGTGATAGTTAAGGTATGAAAGTTACACTCCCATTAGTTAAGGTATGAAATTAAAAAGACAATAATTTATGTGTGTTTTTGACATTTATCTCTTTATATATGTATATTTCAATTAATTGCAATTTCTCAAAAAAATTAGAAAGTACTTAACAATGGCTCATCAAACACTCCATCCACAAGATTGTATGCTTTATGTTTACTTTTAACTTCGTAGCTACTGCCATCTAGTTGCTCACACTCTTGACTTTTGGTACCGCACCCGTGTCGACATGACATGGGTGTCGAATCCGTGTCCATATTGGTCAACCAATTTTGGATACTTTGACCAAAATCGACGGGGAAACTCTGGGCAGTTTTCATGATTTTTGTAGTCTATACAAAAGTTAAAAGGTGAAATTGAAGAAAATGAAATACCTTTTATATAAAAGTCACTCCTTTTCCTTCAATATCCTTCCTGGATTCTCCTCAAGTTCTCCACATAATGTCTCATAAATTAGGGTTTATAACTCTATTTTTAGATATTTTAATTATTTTTAGGCAAATCTCCGCACCCGTATCCATACATGGATCCATATCCCCGAATTTTAAAAATTAGATCATGAAAACAAACCTTATATATATAAAAAAATAATATATTAGATCATGAAGGGTTTGACCTCTAGATCCGCATTCGTATCGGACACCCACAAACAAGTCTGAGCCACTTAGACTGCCAATACAATTGTTCAATGTGTTTGTTATGTATAGCTCTTAGGACAAACATGAGGTCAATGTTGTGTTTGAAGAATGTATGCAATTATTCTCTTTTTATTGGTAGTACATGCGTGTAAGAGCTGTTGGACAAATAGATATCGTACGATGGTGTGCCTCAAGTTTTCTCCATTATCATGGTTCTGCTTGGTATATGTGAACTTACGTTTTCTCCCCTTCATGTTTCAGTCTACGATTCGGAGTAATTTGCAATATGCTGCATTGAGTGCGTTGAGAAGACTTCCCTTGGATCCAGGGAATCCAGCTTTCCTTCATCGTGCTGTGCAAGGGTTTGTTTGCTTCAGACTGTTGATGTCTTTTGTAATCAATTGATAAAAAAATTTAGTTCTCTCATTTTACTGCTTAATGTGGTATACCCTATTTCAGTAGTGGTCCATTGTGATAATCCTTGCTTTCCCCTCCTGTCGGCGTCTTCCCCCATGTCAATAAATAAATAAAAAGACACATCTCCACTAATATCCATTGAAGCAAACATTTTATCGTCTTGTTTGTACACAAACCTTTTCTGTATAAATAATCAATGCTAGTGTGACTACTAATGTGAATTTTACCATTTTGAGTGCAACTTCAGCAATGTTCTTTTAGCATACTATGGAGGATATTTTAAAGTGTTTGCAATAAGCATTACTATTATGTGTCTTCCAGGGCTTTGGTCTAGTAGTAGGAGCGCAATTAACAATTGTGGGTTAAGTGCACATTACGGATTTTGAACTCTGACGCAAAGAAAAACCTAGTATAAATTGGAGAAGGCAGAGGGGTGAGTCCATTATCCACCGAGTTCCAAACTGTGTGCCACTGGCCCTCGGGGAGTTCTCGGACATAATTTTTTTTTTTGCTATCAGGCATTTAGGCTGCACATTTAAAGCTAAGGAGAAGAATAAGAAGTTGAACTGCACATCCAATGTGTAATATCAATACTGTAATCGATAAAGGAAAATTCATAATCATCCGCGTAATGGGAAGGATTCAGTTTGAGTCGTCCAATTTTCTAGTGGAAAAAGGCTTGCAACTGTTGAAGTTTGCGCCAGTCATTTAGGTTGCTGATTCCAATGCCTATTTGCTTGAATCTTACCTGTGAGAAAAAGCTTCTTGTCAGAATCTATCTTTTGTTGCGGTATCGGGGAATGAGTGCAAGTGCTTGTTACATCCCTTAAGTCCCCTATCAGTGAAAAGGAACATGAGTGACTTTATAAGCTTGGGCAAGTGGTTTTAGGCCCAAGGAAAACATTTTTAAGTCCCGAATTCTAAAACTTATTGAGAGTATTGTATTGGGTCTTGTAGAACCAGGGCGTTAAAAATGATATGAAAATGTGATAGGTGTGTTTGAATTAACTGTTTCAAAGGGTCCCTATAAATACGTTGCATCACTTTGCTGCATATTAATAACAAACCTTTATTAATCAAAAGAGTAAGTGTTGCAAGGGGCCAAATGCTGCATTCAAAGGTAGGCAGTGGGACAACAACATACCGAGTGAAATTCCACCAAGTGGGGACTGGGAAGGGTAGAATGACCTTACCGCTACCTCATGGAACTAGAGAGGTTGTTTCTGAAAGACCCTCCTCGGCTCAACTACATCAAACCCAAGTAAAAGCAGAAGAAACAATGAATAAAGCATATAACAAAATAAGATAAGCATTGTAAGGTCTACAAGAAAGAAACAATATAACAACAAATAGTGTGTAACCGAAACACAATAAACAACATATGACACAACTAGTACTATGACAGGAACTAACAAGCCTAGGCCTTCTCAAGGCAAGGCAACACTTTATCCCTACTAACCTTCTACCCCTAGATGCGACCTGCAGTCTTTCCTATCTAGATTCATGTCCTCAGCAATATGAAGCTGCGCCATGTCCTGTTTAATCACCTCGCTCCAGTACTTTTTAGGTATACCTCTACCTCTCTGTGTACTCCCAACAACCAACCTCTCACATCTCCTCACTGTGGCATCAACACACATTCTCTTTATATGCCTAAGTCTTCCGTGTCTCGCTTCCTTTATCTTGCCCCAATGAGCCACCTATAGTTCCAACATCACTTGGTGTGTATATACTCTCAACAAGGGTGTCGCTTTTTATGGAAGATTGGTTATTACATTCATTTCAACCTTTGACATTTCTGACAAAAGGTATAGCGAAAGGATTTGTTTGTTCAGTGCTTACCAACTTGGGGAGATCTCATCTGCTTGAGGCCCAAGTGGCTTAATACATCCTGGAGGTGCCTGCTGACAAGTGGTTTGGGGTCCAAGAGGTGATAATCAAGCTTCTGGATTTCAAGTTTACCAAGAGCCTTCTCTTATGCATACCAAGCCTGGGTTGTTAAATATGCCTTTACCTTTCAGAAATTTTGCACAAGTTTCAAAGTCATTACCTGATCCCTATTATTTACTTCGAAGAAGTTCGAGGAAAATCATATGATTCTGCTCTGCAACAGCTTCTCAAATTTTACTTATCTACAATAGCTTGGTCTTCCATTTTTAGTATAAATATATTTATGATTATGTAATTTTTTTAAATCGTCGAACAACAAAACTCAAGACATTTTGTATGTTGATACAGAGTCTCATTTGCTGATCCAGTTGCTGTGAGGCATTCTTTAGAAATTCTCTCCGATTTAGCCACAAGTGATCCATATGCAGTTGCAATGGCATTAGGTAAGTTCCTGAACAAGGTGTTTTAACTTTTGCAATCCTTTCTTTTGCTTTAATAGTATGAAGAACTTCAATTTATGAACTCCAAATTCTATTATTGTAACTTACAATATTGTGCACTGCTATGTTGATTCTCATTTTATGTTTGGTAAAGAATGACAAAAGTCTCAAATCGGTGGTTAATGAGATAAGTGAACTCCTTATAAGGCTTGGGCAATCCTCCTCTCTTTGAGCTAGCTTTTGGGGTGTTTCTTAGGTTTGAGACCTAGTTTCACATGGTATAAAAGCAGGGTTCGTCTCACCCGATCTTGGAATCCCCAAAATCAAAATTGCCCATGCACCAGATGCTAAGCATTGGGCGTGAGGTGGGGTGTAAAAGAATTATAAAAGTCCCATATCCGTGGTTAATGAGATGGGTTGACTCCTTGTAAGGATTGAGAAATCCTCCTCCCTTTGAGCTAGCTTTTGGGGTGTGAGCTAGGCCTAAAACCTAATTTAAAAATATTAATGAACATGAACAAGATATTTTACCTACATTGGAGCTCCGGGAGCATGTATGCAGAAGCACTTGCTATCCTCCCTAAAGAAAAAGTTACTAAAAAAGAGTGGTATAAAAGAGCATAATACCACAAAAGTTCACTAAAAGGTCCGAATTAAAAATGTGGAGTATAGAGATGACTGGCAATGGGTAAAACCTGTCAAATGAAAGAAAGGTCTAAACTAAAGTACCATAGATGCCTTGAGGACATATTCTTTATTTACATGTTCCCAAAAGACTAAAATTGATGTCATTTTCATGTCCTGTTTCTGCTCTTGTCCTCACTTTATGTAATTAATTTGTTTGTGATATTTAATTCTTCATGAGGCTAAGTGAGTCAAATCATTGAGGTTTTATTCTTTGCTTCTAGAATCTTCAGAAGAGAGAGAGAGAGAAATAAATAAACAAGCAAACTAAAGTGCCTACAAAGGTGAAGTGCTTCACCTGACTGGCTCTCAAAGGGGCCTTTCTCACCCAAGATGACTTAATCAAGAGGAATATTTTTTTTTTAAATTTGTTAAGTTGTATTCATTAGCATTAAGGTATGCTCGCCACCTCCAAAAGATATCAATTGCAAGCTTCCTATTAAATCTACAATCTAATCTACATCTTCTATACAAAGTTGTTTACACCAAAAAATGTAAAGATACAATACAATTCCATTTTACTTTGTTTATGGAATTGGACCTATCTCTAAAGCATCTCTTATTTCTTTCCTTCCATATTGACCACCATATTTATGATATGATGGTATTAATCTCCACCATCCCTTTTGACTTTAAATTCCTCCTCTCCTAATCCAGCAACTCAAAAGATCTGATGTGTGCTCTGGCATTATCTAGCTAGTGCTTGTAATGTTCAGGAAAATGTTCTAGTGAACATGCAATGTAAGACTTCTTGAGTAAGGCAAGCTCTCTTAATCTTTAACGTTGTAAAACGTTTCACTTTGGTGGACATGACACTCTTCCAGAAGTATCTCCAAGGATAGTTCCCCCAATCATCTCATGTAGACCACTCTTATATGCACTTTTGACTGATAAAGCCCTATCCTTGCTGAGTTTCCACAAGACCCTGTCTGCATAATCAAGAGGAATATTTTACTAATTAACAGATGCTACATGTGTCAGCAATGCTCAGAAGTGTCAGCTATCTCTTCCTTCACTGACCAATTGTAAAACTGTAGAAGATCTATTTTTGGTCTGAAATGGGTTATGCCACAGAAAATAATACAAGCCTATGAAAGCTGTTATTCCCTGAATATCCATAAAACCTTCTAGAAAATCTGGAAAATGGCTGCAGCAGTAATTTCTCTGTGTCTGAACAGATAGAAACCAAAGATAGTTTGATGGCATCTCAAATCCAACTTACTTCCTCAAGGCTGCTTTGTTTAGTTAGATCCTGTTTGGATTGACTTATTTTAGGTTCTTTCTAGCCAAAATAAAATGCAAGTACTTTTGTGGTGTTTGGCTAAAATAAAAAGTGCTTTACGCCAAAATAACAAAAATAAGCCAAAAACCATAAGTTAGAATTCCTAACGTATGGCTTGTGGACTATAAATTATAAGGGGTCGTTTGGGTGGCAACAAGTTATACCGGGATGTTTTTTATTTTTTAAAAAGTTATTCACCATGTATATGGTATAACTTATCCCATCACTCTATCAAAAATGGTGGGATAAAATAATCCAGTGACTACCTAATACCTCCAACCAAACGTGGGTCTAGATAATCCTACATTTTATCCTGGGACTATTATACCTTCTACCTCACACCACACAACTCCTATGTTATAAGCCCATCCAAACAGGCCTTTCATCATTTTGCTGGAATTATCTCACCCCTGGAAATTAAACATATCTTTTTGTGGATTTTATTAGCTCCCTGATAGTAGTATATACTCACCAACAGTACTTTTGTCAAAGAAAGAAGAAGATAGTAGCGTAGACTCACTTGTATTGGAGCAATTAATCATTCCCGTTTTGTAAGTTATGCATCTTTTTGATGCTTTTTATTGAAATCCCTTTTACATCAAGAGAAAAAGATAAGTTGTTAGACATGTTGGAGGGAGCACTTTGAGTTCATTGTGGTTTAAAGATATAGTGCTATACCTTGAACAAGGATATAAAAGACAATCAGATCAGGGGAAGCGGTATTAAATAAATCTCCCAGTTGTGTTAAGTAAATAGGATGTTAGGAAGGTATGAGGGTTTCATATTTTTGGTTTCCTCCATTGATAAGTTCGAATTCTGTCAAGGTCCTCACATTCCCTAAACATGAAAAAGACATATATTTCATAATAAATTTCTGAAGTGTTCCTTCATGAATGGGAGGAGAAACTTGAAAATCCTTGCTTCATCAGTTGAAAGGAAGAGAAAGAAATCATTGAATAGAACAATGTTTTGCAAAGCGAGAAGCGGAAAAAAGCGACGAGGGCTCGCTTCACAAAAGCGAGAAGCGTGAAGTGAAGCGCACACTTTTTTAAAAAAAAGCGACATTTAGTATAAAAATAAAAAAATATTAAATAACTGAATATAGGTAATATAGTCTTAGATTAAATGAAAATAGATAGTCAATAATACTCATAAGTCATAACATATAAAACAAAAAATCAAAACATAATTAAATCACAAAGACTCAAACTCCTATTCTTCAACAAGATCCTCAAATTCTTCAAGTGCCACAACCAAGGGTTCTACTTGGTCATCATCTTCATCATCAGAAGGCTCATCAACAAGGTTTCGACTTGAACTAGAACCTCCAACTCCTCTTTTCCTTGCCCCTTAAAGTACTCCCTTTAAAACTATAAATATTCTCCTCAACACCACTTGCCACAGAAACATCACCATAAGTGAGACTTTCTCTTTCATGCACTACTCCATCTTGGTGATCTGGTGGTGCTCCAGTTAACCATTCATTTGCCTCATCAATACTATCCAACAAAATTGGATCAATGGTATTACATGCATTGTAACGACACTCCAATGTTCTATTATATTTGATGAACACTAGATCATTGAGGCGTGTCAACTCAAGCCTATCTCTTTTTACTATGAATCTGCACATAGTAGAAAGTAATTAATAGGAGGACTTGGGATGATTAAGATATCAATTTAATTAGTAATAATGCATTGATTTAATGTAGTTTCTCACATGTTCATACACGCTCCAATTTCTCTAACAATCGGATGTGCTACAAGTTAAACTTTGCACTCTTATAGCAAAACTGTTGCAAGTTTGGGACATTATGACCAAATTGCATCCACCATTCAACTGTAGAAGAGTTATTTTAAAACATGTGTAATAACTTAAAAGTTGAAGCTGTAAACAATTAAAAGATGAAATTCTCACCTGGTGACCTCAAGGTTCTAGCTATAATGGCTGATTCAATTCCAAGTAGGCCATCCGCTTTCTGGGATTATCCTCTCAACACATTTATGATATCCGTGCCGCACTTCTTCAGTTAAAATCTTCATGTCATTATTTTTATAATAGAGCAGTTCAAAATGTGTCACGCTTCATGCAAAGGCTGATGAAGTTGATCTGTCCACCTTGCATCAATGATTTCAAAAACACTTTCATATTTCCTTGTATCAATACTTTCTTTGGCCCTGTCCATGGCTTCATAAATGTAACCCATTGGTGATTTTTTCTCCCCATCCACCATACGATGCACATGAATTAAAGGACCACCAACTGTGAGTGCTTGAACAACGTCATTCCAAAAAAATGGACTAATGATATGTGTCGCAACTTCTTTACCAAGAGATTCCTTTGAATAGATACTCTCATTCCATTCAGTTGACATAAACAAATTTCTCAATTTTTTTCTTTTTCTTATAAAAACTATACAAAGTCAAAAAAGCTGTTGCGAATCTTGTCTTGGCGGGTTTTACCAAATTTCTTTGCTTTGTGTATCTCCTCATCATATTCAACAACAATGCCCTTTGATTGATATAAGCATGTACCTTAACAGCCTTACCAGAAACTGTAAAGAAAATGGCAGTTAAAATATGAAGTTTAAAAAATGCAATTTAAATATCAAGACTCAAGTTCACCTGTAGAATACGGGGCTTGTTTGAAAATGTCACCAAACATCAAGTTGATACAGTGAGCAGCACAAGGAGTGGAGAAAATATGTGGGAACACTCCCTTCAACGTGTTACCCGTTTTTTTGTTCTCACTTGCATTATCTGTTACAACTTGTACCACATTTTCCTACCCTACCTTCATGATAATCTTCTCCAACAAATTAAACATCTTATTAGAGTCACTAGCATCATAAGATTCAAGGAATACACTCCCTCTTGGAGAGTTCACCAAAACATTAATGGCCATTTTTCCATTCCTTGTTGTCCATTTATCCATCATAATGGAACAACCATACGTTTTCCATTGAACCTTATGTTCTTCTACTATCTTGTTTCTCTTTTCCACCTCCTTTTTTAGAAAAAGGAACTCTTACCTCATGATAGGTGGGAGGATTCATTCCAGGGTCATATTGGCTGAGTACCTCAATGATTTCACCAAAATTATCTTTGTAATTAACACAATTAAAAGGAATTCCTGCATCATACATCCACCTAGCAAAAGCAGATATAGCACGATCCCTCAAAATCTTTCTAGAAGATTCTAAGTCAATAGGTCCACTTTTTCTCTTTTAGTTTGATTTTTGTGAGAAATAGAGATTCATAGGACCCTTGATACTGCTATTGATGGAAGACCCACTCCCATTACTCGAAGGCATCCTTTGATGCTTTGAGGGAGGCCCCATTGGCATTGGCATGTTCACTTCAAATTCATCATCATCCATTCCATCATTATCAACAAGATTAACCATGGATGCTTCATGGTTCATTTGAGTTTTAAACTCATTTTTCTTCAAGATATATTCTTTGATCTCTTCCCTCACTTTATCCGGGACTTTCGGACATACTTTTACATCTCTATAGCCATTGATGAGATGCCTTTTGTTACGAAAGATTCCGCCATTGTATGTCACATCACAAAAGCTACATTTGACTTTTGTGCTACTACCCATAGGAGTTCCATATGCCCAAGCCAGATCCCTTTTTGTGACATCTTGAATGAGAAAATACAAGTTCACTAAATGCTACAAGCAAAAAAGAAGTGTCAAAAAATAAAAAAACAGAGCAACAAGCATACACACTGATCACAAAATAAAAACGAAAAAAACAGCAAAAGAATTGAAAAAAACAGAGCAGGCAGTCAATAATTGTGAACAGAAACAGTAGCAGATCGCAGCCGAGATGAAGAGAAGAAGAAGAAAAAACTACAGTAGTCGCATTGTGAAGAGTTTCACAGAGATGAAGCACAGTAAGTCGCAGTCGCGGTCTTGAAGAGAGACGCAGTCGCAGTCACGGTCGTGAAGATAGAAGCAGCGAAAGAAGAGTCGTGAAAGAAAATTAAGTCATATCTATTTCAGATTTTTTTTTAAAAAACAAAACCTAATTTAAAAAAATACCCTAATTGTCGCTTTTTTATAAAAAGCGCGCTTTATTGCGCTTTTACCTTAGTTCGGCTTCTCGCTTCTTTATCTGAAGCGAGCGCCTTTTTCAGATTGCATCACCTCAGAAGAAAGAAGCGCACTGGTCAAGCCTCGCTTTGAATCGCTCTTTAAGCGCGCTTTTCTGCGCTTTTCACAACACTGGAATAGAATGAATGATGTGTCATGCAAACAGACCACCGTTCAAATAGTAAGAAGTGAAATAAGATGAGAAAAGGGCCTACAAGTTGCAACATTCTGGGTTTCTAGGACATCTTCGAACTTTCATGAGTTAAATGTTGATTAGTATGTGAACTCTTTAAGGAGGACTGCTTTTCCCATCTGTATTGATATTCCTTTTTGATTAATACCTATGTATTTTTTTTCTTGTGTGTTCTCACTTGACAAGTAGCATTGCTTTAATGTTTTGTTGTTGTGGTGTCTTATGCTAAGATCCATGTAAAAGGGTAACCTTGTGATAATTTTCATGAAATAAATCGAGTTTCTTGGTGGATGTCCTTATTGGTAAAAGGGGAATTTCTTGGCATATGTATCTGATTGATGGTTTGAGTTGGTTTTTTGACTAGCTTTTTTGTCTTTTTGTAGGGAAGCTTGTGCAGCCCGGTGGTAAGTCAATTTCTTATCTCCAGTTTCATAGTCATATATCATCCATTAATTCTATCAGAATTTGTTTGAATCAGGGGCTCTACAAGATGTACTCCATATGCATGATGTTCTTGCTAGAGTTGCACTTGCCAGGTTGTGCCACAGTATATCCCGAGCTCGGTCACTAGAAGGTATGTCTGTTTGAAATGTATTCTGAGCAAGCATGTCCCTTTTCTGTTTGGAGACTGGGAGTAGATAATAAGACTGATTGCTGGCGAACTCCGTATTATGTGGTGCAGAAAGGCCAGACATTAAGACTCAGTTCAATTCAGTGCTGTATCAGCTACTTCTTGATCCTAGTGAAAGAGTTTGTTTTGAGGCTATCCTTTGTGTGCTGGGTAAAGTTGATAATGCTGAGAGGTAGCTTCATCTTTGAAACTTCTCTTACTATAATGTCTCAGATAACTGCCTAATTTGTAAGATTAAGCACGTAATTTTCTGTGGAGTTTTGGACTCTGCAGGACTGAGGAACGAGCTGCTGGATGGTACAGACTGACCAGAGAAATTCTCAAGCTTCCAGAAGCACCTTCAGCTAAAGACTCAAATTCCGAATCAAAGGATGGAGCTCCTTCAAAGTCCTCCAAAGACAAGTCTTCAAAGACAAGGCGTCCTCAACCTTTGATCAAACTTGTGATGAGGAGGTCTTCAAGCTTGTCTTTTTTGCTCTCCTGACCCTCCAAACTAAACCTAAACCTTTTATGCTCCAACTATTTTGTGATGAATTGTTCAGCTAACACCCTCATGACTTTGGCAGGTTAGAGAGTTCTTTCCGCAGTTTCTCTCGACCTGTACTTCATTCAGCCGCACGGGTGGTGCAAGAAATGGGAAAAAGTCGTGCAGCAGCTTTCGCTTTGGGCTTACAAGATATTGATGAAGGAGCTTATGTTAAAACAGTTCCAGAAAATAATGACTCATATGATCAGGATCATAATGAAACCTCTCACCCTGAAGGTACTGAAAACGAGTTAGCTTTTTAGCCATAACTCATAATCTCTCTCTCTTTAATGTTTATGGAAGGTTCAATTTGTGATACTAAATGTTTGTAAAAGACATACCCAGTATGTAGTGCAAATGATCTTTGTCAAGGTCTTAAAATTATAGTAGACATAATCATATCACTTAAGGGTTGATATATAAATTTACATTTCAGGACATATGGAGAGAAAATAAGTGTGAAATCTAGAGACTTTCTGGTTTCGAAGAACACCTAAAATATATAAGTAGGAATCATCATAAATGTCTCCATCTCCAAGAATACACTACTTTGGTGAATCCGACATGTACTCCTTGGCATTTTTGAAGAGTCCAAGCAACATAAACTCTAATTATATATGACGTAACAAAATTATACAAGATAGAATTTCATGGTGCATGTTATTTGCAAACGATATTTTGTCAATTGATAATAATGAAAGGAGTCGACTAAGAGCTTGAACTATGCAGGGCACTCTAGATGGTGGTAAGTGTTTAGGATAAGTAGAATTATGCAGAATCATTCTAGAGAGCAAAAGTTTGATAAGTAAAAGTAAGACATTAGATAGACGACTAGTTTAACTACAATCAAAGAAGGAATTTGAGGTGATTACATAGATTTGCGATGACTGGGCAAGTACCAACAATATGATATCTAGGTTCAATGTTTCAATAGAAGGACATGATATGTGAATATTTAACACAATTAACTAAAACAATATGAGAAAAATGGAGGAGTATTAGATGAGTATTATGCAATAGTAGCATAATTATCAAAGTAATTGGGTTTGAGATTTAGGAGTGATTTTCAAGATTGGGAGGTGACCGAGATTCAATGGTTGCTAAATTTACTCCAAAGCAAGGCGAGTAGCATAGTTATTAAAGTAATGGGATTTGAGATAGATCTAATGCTTGTTGGGAGTTGGGAACAACAATCCATTCTTAGTTAAGTCCTTTAAGAAGCTTCTAGTTAGGGCACATGTTAGTTTTTCACACGCTTCGGTTTGAATTCCTATGGTGTCGAGAAAGTTGTACATCTTCATGTGGCTAGCTACTACAACAACAACGTACCTAGTGAAATGGAGGGTAGAATGTACGCATACCTTACCACTACCTTGTGGAGGTAGAATGGTTGTTTCCGAAAGACCCTCGACTAAAGTAAAAAAGAAGGAAAGCAAGGGGTTTTCCTTCTGGGGCGAGCTCGTCGTTTCGGGCTTGCCTAGTGCTAGTTACCTCTCCTATGTGGTTTTCGATCTATTGCATGAGAGGGAGGATTTTACCCTGTGCGCAACCAAAGGTTAGCGGCTGCGGGTTCTCTTGTTCTAAAAAAAGTAAAGAAGTCAGTAAAAGAAAATATAGTAAGTAACAAGGTAATGGTTCAAAGTCTATCAGAAGGGAGCAAAGATAACAACGAAATAGTGTGATAATCAATAAGCGACATATTAGAACAGATTATTGAAAGCATGAATACACCGTGCAATATATCAAAAACAAGAAATACGACAAAACAACTAATACAATGGAAAACACCAACCACCCTAAGAAAGACAACCCTACGCTACCTACTAACCTACTATCCTAATACGTGGCCTCCACAACTTCTTCGGTAACCTGAAGCTGCGTCATATCCTATTTTATCACTTCTACAGAATAATTCTTCATCTTACCTTTGCCTCTTTTCGGTACCCTCTATAACCAATCTCTCGCACCTCCTCACTAGTGCTCCCATACATCTCCTCTTCACATGTTCAAACCTTCTCAGGCCCGCTTCCCTCATCTTATCTACCATAGAGGGCACTTCCACCTAAGTTGCTTGGACTCGGGTGTCGGTGTCCTATACATGTGTGGATCTAGAGGTCGGATTCTTCATGATCTAATTTATAAGATTCGGAGATATAGGTCCATGTATGGATACGATAAAACCCTAAATATAATAAAATTATCTAAAAATAGAATTATTAACCCTAAATTATCAGATATTATGTGGAGAATTTCAGGCAAATCCTAGAAAGAGATTAAACGAAAATGAGTGAGATAGATGATGTATAAGGAAATTGAAGTGTGTAGCCCCTTTTTGAACTTGAGAGTAACCAAGAATGACACATTTGAGGGCACGGGGGCTAATTTATCTTTCCCAAGGGCTAAGTTATGAATAAAGCATGTGCTCCCCAATACACGAGGTGGGATAGGATAGAGATGTGACTCAGGAAACACTATGGAATGTGGAACCTGATTCTGAATAGAAGATGAAGGCATTCTATTTATTATTATTAAATACAAGACGTAAGAAATGCATCTCCCCAAATACGCAGCGGCACATAGGATTCAAGGAGAAGAGTACGAGCAGTCTCAATAAGATGCCTATCTTTCCTTTCTGCTACACCATTCTGTTGTGGGGTGTATGGACAAGTAGTTTGGTGAATAATGCATTGGTGAGTAATAAACTCCTGAAATTGGGAGGATAAGTATTCTAAGGCATTATCGCTAAGAAAAGTACGAATAGAAACACCAAATTGATTTTGTATTTTAGCAAAGGAACTTTTGAATATAGAAAATAACTTAGAACGATCTTTCATTAATAAAACCCAAGTACATCTTGAATAATTATCAAAGAAACTAACAAAATAACGAAATCCTAAGATGGACTTGACTCTACTAGGACCCCAAATATCAGAATGAACTAATGTTATTATCATAAGATGGAATTGACTCTACTAGGACCCTCAATCTATATTCCAATTTCCAACTACACACTTCAATTTCATAAGGGTCTTATCATTCTTCAAAGTGAAATCATTACCACTTTAAATGCATAGCTGACAAAGTGAATGTATGTCACCCTCTTTGAGAGAGTGAACTCCCAAAGTAAATATTAAAATTTTATTTTGGATATCTATTTTTTAAAAATATGTATTTTTTAATAATAATCATAATAATAATAATAATAATAATCATAATAATAATAATAATAATAATAATCATAATCATAATCATAATATACTACTACTACTACTACTAATCATCATCATCATCATAATAATAATAACAACAACAACAACAACAACAACAACAACAAAACTGACCATCTCTAAAACATTACTACCATTCTCATCTTCACCAAATTCACCATTCTTGATTCAAGAAAAAAATTTAAACTCTCTATTAAACAAATTTGCAAAATCAAGCTAATAAACTTGTGAAAAATATATGGGAAGAATATTATTGAATTATGTATCTAAATTGTTACATTGAGACCCTATTTATAGACAATACATTGAAATCTCTTTTTAACTAGGATTTCTATTCCTAATCTTCTTCCTATTCTAAGTAGGAATATATATACATATTTCTATTCTAAACACTCCCCCTCCAGCTGGTGCATACAAATCATATGTACGTAGCTTGTGACAAATATAATTAGTGCGAGGACTTGGTGAAGATATTTGCGAGCTGATCATTTGACTTCAGAAATTTCGTGTCACACATAAGTTCCATCTGATCAATTGTGCCAAATTTTAGTTCTCCCAACAACTGTTTGATCCAAACTAGCTCACAAGTTGCTGCGACCATTGCTCGATATTCTTATTTTGCACTGGATTGAGCAACCACACTTTGTTTCTTACTCTTCCACGACACCAAATTACCTCCTACTAAAACACAATATCTGAATGTCGAACGTCTATCAGAGGGTCATCCTCATAGAGTAGTCCTTTACCAGGAGTTGACTTTATATATCGCAGGATACGAACAACTGCTTCCTAATGACTATTACAAGGGGAAGTCTTAAACTGGCTCACAACACTCAGTGGAAAAGACATGTAGGGTATAGTTACTGTGAGATAATTTAATTTTCCAACAAGCCGTCTATACCTTTTCAGGATTACTAAGTGGCTCCCCCTATCGTGTAAGGAGTTCAAAATTTGGATTCATTCTCGTTTCCTCAAGAATGTCTAAGGCATACTTGCGTTGAGAAATAACAATACCTGATCTAGACTGAGCAACCTCAATACCTAGGAAATACTTCAATCTACCATGGTCTTTTAGTCTGGAAGTGCTTAAAGAGATGTTGCTTCAGTTTGGTGATATCATCTTGATCATTACCGGTGGTAACAATCTCATCAACGTACACAACCAAATAGATACATCAATTTGGTGCAGAATGTCGATAAAATACGGAGTGCTCAGCTCCACTACGAGTCATGCCAAATTGTTGAATAATTGTACTGAACTTCCCAAACCAAGCTCTAGGAGACAGCTTCAGACCAGAGTGACCTACGCAATCGACATACAAGGCTACTAGACTCCCCTTAAGCAACAAAATCAGGTGGTTGCTCCGTAGAGACTTCCTCCTCAAGATCACCATGAAAAAAAGCATTCTTAATGTCCAAATGATGAAAAGGCCAGTGACGAACAACAACCATAGTTAGGATTGTATATACTATTGTATTCCTACTAGGATTCTAACAACAATCATTCTAAAATCTCTAGTATTGATTTAGACTCCACTAAAAATATTCTTTATGCCAGAAATGTCAAAACAAAATGCGATCAAGCTTTGAAATGAAGGGGACTAAAGGAACAAGAGGGATCCACTGAAGAAGATCCTTATCCTTCTCCTTCCCTTTTATCAAAAGAAGGGTGAGATCTGGACAAAATCTATGGATGCAATTCTTATTGCAACTTCCTGATAGAAAATATAAAAACAAAGACCGCTTCTGGTTTGGAAAAACCTCTTGTGAGTCTTTTCGATTATAATCAATGAAATCAACCATTTCTCTACATAAAGAATAATAGATTTGGACAAGCTGTAATAACTGAAATGTCACAATATTTGTTTGACACATGCAATAGTGATGGAAAACAAATAATATCTTTTAAATACCTGCCAACTTCATCAATTTTTTGGGAAAATGATAAAAAGAAGGGTACGCCAATTGTCACTCCAGAATATGATCCCTAATGATTAATCCTTCAGAAAAAAAAAAGATCCCTAATGTACTTTAGTGGGTTTGTACTAACAAAGAAAAGATCTTCTATAGAGAGTTAAATTTCCCTCAAAACACATTGCGTTCCTTCCTCTCCAAACCGTCCACCAGATTGCAGCTTCTTCAGGTCATACAAGATTTGACGACATTACAAATGATCATATCCGATAGGTGAAAATAGCACAACAAAAATTAGAGTTGACAGCATGATATGGTTCAGTCATGTGGTAGACCTCCAAATACACATGTATGTTGGTGTGGCACCATGATGATTGAATGCGTACTAAATGGGATAAAGACATAAAGTGGACGTAAATTCAAATGGACGAAAAGATGTTTTAGAAGACTTACAATATCTTAGAATCTGTAAAAGCTTGAGCTGAGAGAGCACACTTTGATCTTCACCACACTCTCTCACGTGTTGGCCAGATCCTTTCACTGGCAAGACACGTGGAAATTCTTTTTGATAACAGGTGGCGGCGAATCTAGAACCTTTGCCAGCTCTGGCACCATGTTTAAATGTGATCGTCCCATCAAAAAGCTTAAGCTATCATAGCGATCATACTGTTATTTATTCAGGTATCTTCGACAGAATCTACACAATATTAGCCAAACATGCATTTGTTTATGAAGATGCTTGGTTTTGGTTGCATTTTCAACTCCTTTAGGTGTGCATTGGTCCTTTAATATTGGTCAATGCACTTCTCCTTGATCTTTACTATCTTCTATTGACAAGTTCAAATATCTTTTATGCTTTCATTAATTATATGTCAAACAAAAATATTTATGTTTTCCGCTGTATTATTTTACTTATAGATTTTGCTTTTCTGGAGGTGATTATCTTTGTGGATGACCTGCTGCTATTAATTTTACTAGTCCTGTAAAGACTAGCTTTCACTTGTTGGCTTTTTTTAGTTGGAACTGTCAGTATTCTCTTGTATTACGGTTGGTGTCTAGACTCATTTCTTCTATGACTTTCGTGTTCTCTTTGTTGGATCCAGAATTGTCACCTCACTGATTCTTCCATATTTTTGATTTTCTTGTCTTTTTTGTTTAGGTATACGTCGAGTTTCCTCATTATCTAATACCAATGCTGCCAAGGACACGATTGCAAGTTTATTGGCCTCCTTAATGGAGGTTGTGCGGACAACTGTTGCATGTGAATGTGTTTATGTTCGCGCAATGGTAATAAAAGCACTAATATGGATGCAAAGCCCTCACGAGTCCTTTGATGAATTAGAATCCATCATCGCATCAGAACTTACAGATCCAGCTTGGCCAGCACCATTAGTGAATGATATATTGCTGACACTTCATGCTCGTTTCAAGGTATGTATGGACGGGGAAAAGCATATTCTTTGGGATGTTGTCTAGTTGTCTAGTAAACGGATTAAGTGATCATTCTCTATATATCATGTCTTTAACTTGTGTTAGTCTGTATTTCACTATCGAGCCTTGTATGTTTTAGTTTCTTCTTCTGGGATTAGATATGTCAACATTCTCAAGTTTTCTGGTTGTACCACTCCTTTCTTTTCATCATAATGTTATTCTTTTGCACCACCATGAGAAAAGATAAAGAGTAAAGACATCTTGATGTAAGAACTAGGACGACGCTGAAGCGAATATTTGTTCTACACTGGAGTTTCGTATATTAAGGTGTTCATTGTTCTTTTATGGAAGCCTTAGATCATTTTCTCCTATAATGTGTTCCAATGCTATTGTGGATGGTAGAGAGGTGTTGTTTTTTCCAGCCATTTGTTGAGAGAGGTATAGGTTATTCAAGTTCTAATGTAGTTAATTAGGCTTGAATGTTAAGTTATTTTAGCGTGAGGTTTTCTTATGCTTACCTTATCAAGATACATTTCTTTTGATCATAATCTTGGTATCTATAAAAACGTCTTGGCATTGATGTCCATGCAACCAATACAAGAAATGAAGATATGGGTCAATGAAAGTTCAAGCTCATGCATTTTCCATGCTATAGTTAATAGAGTAATAGACGTGTAAATATTCTGTGTTTTTCGGTATCTTTGTGAATTATCAGTCCCAGAGCTCACATATCCAACTTTCTTTTTGCGTTGTGATTGTTAGGCTACTCCTGATATGGCAGTAACCCTTCTAGAGATCGCCAGAATTTTTGCCACCAAAGTTCCCGGAAAGATAGATGCAGATGTGCTACAACTACTATGGAAAGTAAGCTCACTGTCATAATAAAATGTAGAGTTGATTTGTTTTCTTAATTAACGTCTTTGTTCTTTTTTCCCCAAAGTTCCATTTATTTTTTGGCGAATGTTTTGTTTGTCATGGATATGCTTCTAGTTTCTTTGTAGTTATTGCCTCCAATTAGATTATACTGTTAAGCATTAAATATTAACATTAAATAGTATATAACCGATGGCTCAAAGTTGTATGTAGCAGATTGCGGTTACCCTAATTACCACATTGACTGAACAAGTATTGATAACATATGAATTCTAATGAGTATGTTTATATGTGGTGCATCTACTTTCTTGTACAAATATGATGTGTTAATGATATTATCTATTACAACCTAAGTCCCCTATATGTCAATGATCTTGGTGACCTTAAATGGGACCTTCTCTGACACATTGAATTGATACATTTTTGAAAATTCTGCATCTATAAATACTTCTACTCGTGGTTTGATTTTTATCTGGTTGCACTTGTACCATTACATGCTAGGTTAAGTAGCAAGTGAGGGTGGATTTTTGTTTTTGGTTCCTCTGATATTTCATTTGTTTTTGGTTCCTCTGATATTTCATTTGTTTTTGGTTTCTCTGGTATTTCTCACCATTCCTATGATCAGTGTTTAAAAGGAAAATTCCCTAAAAGCGACAAGTTCCATGGGGAGTGAAGTGAAAAGCGAGAAATGAAGTGTGTTTCTTTGAAGTGAAGTGTGCAACTTATGAAGAAATTGAAAATACAGTCACATTTTAAATCTGTACTATAATGCTCTTTTTTTTGTGAACTGGTAAGTTTGTATTCTTCAGCATTAGGATATGCTGGCCACCTTCAAAATTCATCACAAAAATTACAAATTTCCTATCATTTACAATTCGATCTACATTGTGATAATATAGTTGTTTACACCAAAAAAAGTAAAGATGCTAGATACACAATCTCAATAAAATTCAGCTACTGTCGAAGTTTAATTTTGTCATCATCTCTTCCCGTTATTGTTGTGGGAAAACCAACACCATCATTGGGTCCCTCACCCTTCGGAGACGAAACACCAGTCAGACCCATTGGAAAATACTGTCATGTGCCCTCACACGCCGATCAGAGGTGTGAATTTTCTAGCAGATTTGACCACACGCCGGCGTGTGAGGTCAGTTTAGACAACTTTTTGGCATTTTCTTTTTTTCCAATTGGATTGGCTCTCCTTTTTGAGGCTTCCCGTTCAATTATTTCCTGAATCCGATCATCTTTTTTGGCAATCAGATCTGATTTTTAAGATTCCCGCAATTCCATCCACTTTTCAGGCTATTTCTGGCTGTTTGCGGCCATTTTTTCAGCATATTTTTTCCTTGTAGAATCGCCTCGTAATTCCGGCCCTACACATAATTTTTTTATTTCCTCTTTGATAATCCTGTCCAATTTCCAGTGAAGATATGGTTTTTTTGGCCTGATTTTAGAATGTCTTTCGGGATTGATATTTTTGCCCCAGAAGTGGAAATTCAAGCCCTATGATCACTGTAGAATCATTAATGGGAAGCTCAAACTATTTAGCTTGGGCTTCTTTGGTTGAATTGTGGTGCAAGGGTCAAGACCATTTAACTACCAAGGATTGTGTCGTAGATGACAAAAGGCTAGTGAGGAACATGCAAAAGTCAAAGCACAATCGGAGAAGGTTGATGCTCAACTATGTAGTCTTCTATGGTGATTATTGATTCCAAGTTGATTGCCTTTTTCGCCCATCCGAGACATGCTATTCAGTTTGGGAAAAGGTTCGTGCTTTATACCCTAATGACACATCTCGGTTCTATGATGTGATATCTCGCATGACCAACTAAAAGAAACAAGAATCCGATATGTTTACATACTTGGGACAAGTACATGCAATCATGGATAAATTTGAGATATTGATGCCAGTCATTGTGAATGTAGAAAAACAACAAGAGCACATACATACGTTGTTTCTAGTTCTTACACTTGCTGGACTTCTTCTTGACCATGATTTAGTGCGTGATCAAATTTTATCTAGTCCTATAATTCCTACAATTGATCAATTATTCTCTTGTCTATTTTGTCTTGCTACGCCTCCCCGTCAAAAAGTAGTTTCATCATCCACCATTGACTCCTCTATTCGCACATCTCAACCATAGACAAGTGAACATATCAACCTATGGAGAATCAAAGAGGAGATGGTTTTGGTAGATCTCAATCCAAGTGTAGCTATTTTCATAAGATTGGACTCACTCGTGACATATGTCATATTTTGCATGGTCCACCACCCAGTTATGATCCTACTGCTATATTGGATATAATGAGTCTCTTAGGAATCACGCAAGTAAGCAAACTTCTCCACAAGACTCAACCATTGCTCAGACTGACCACCTAATAATGCTCATATTGCTCAATCAGAATATGATGAGTTCCTTCAGTATCGAGCTTGCTCCACCATTAGCCTCGGTTACTCAGCCTAATGTCATGTTGTGGGTAATACTTTTTTTTTTGTGTGTTTCACAGTCTAATACTTTTGGCTCATGGGTCATGGGCTCATGCGCTTCAGATCATATTTCTGGTAACAAATCACTTATGTCTGATATTTGTTTATTCACAATCTCTTCTAGCTATTACTTTAGCCAATGGGATCCAAACCAAACCAAAAGGGGTTGGAAAAGCCAAACATCTCTTTATAGTCACTTTAGACTCTGTTCTTCATGACCCTGGTTCGCCTTTTAATCTAGCTCTGTAAGTCGTTTGACACGTGCCATAACCTTTTTTGAGGATTTCTTTCTCATGTAAAACTGCAGTACAGGACATATGATTCGCACAGGATATGAATCACAAGGCCTTTACGATCTTTACCTCTTCAAATTCCTTCACTAACATGCTCTGTTACAGATCATCCAACCCTAATTCACAAATATTTGGGACATCCGAGTCTATCTAAGTTGCAAAAGATGGTGCGTAGTTTGTCTAGTTTATCCACGTAATATTGTGAGTCGTGTCAACTTGGGAAACACAACCGTGCTACCTTTTCCCTTAATATTGAGGGTCGTTCAAAGTCTTTTTTTTCATTAGTTCATTTTGATATGAGGTCCTAGAAGAGTCAGTTCACCCTTAGGAGTTATTTTCTATAGGCAAAATTTTCTATGCAAAAATACAAAATCATTATGGTGTTTCTATTCATACTTTTCGTAGTAATAATGCCTTAGAATACTTATCCTCCCAGTTTCAAGAATTTATGACTCACCATGGAATTATTCACCAAACATCTCGTCCGCACACTCCTCAGCAGAATGGTGTATATAAAGGAAGAATAGGCATCTCATTGAGACTGCTCGCACTCTTCTCATTGAATTTTATGTTCCGCGGCGTTTTTTGGGCGATGTAGTCCTTGCATCTTGTTATTTGATTTATAAAATGCTCTTATCTTCTATTAAGAATTAGGTTCCACATTCTATACTATTTCCTCACTTACCTCTTTACTTTATCCCCCTCGTGTCTTTGGGATCACATGCTTTGTTCATAACTTAGCCCTTGGTAAAGATAAATTAGCTCCTCGTGCTCTCATGTGTCTTTCTTGGTTACTCTCGAGTTCAAAAAGAGTATCGTTGCTAATCACCTGATCTTCATCGATACATAATGTCTGCAGGTGTCACATTTGTTGAATCTCAACCTTACTATACATCTTATGATCATTCTGATGTCTTTGAGGTTTTATCGGTATTGATTTTTGAGAAATCTATAATTACTTCTACATCGCCACTTGTGCCACCATTCCTGACTTATCATCATTGTCTGCGCCACCACTAGTCCCAGATAATTCATATCATGCGTTAGATCTTGCTCCTACTACGGACTTGCCTCCTTCTAGTCAACCGATTTGACTTCAAAAGGTATACGATCCACTAGAAATGCTTACTCACATTATACTTTATTGAGTTGTCATCATCTCGTATCACGAAATTATGCCTTTGTATGATCTTTGTCCTCTATTTCCATTCTTAAGACTACACGTGAAACACTTTCTTATTTTGGATGGAGACATGCTATGCTTGATGAGATATTTGCTTGTACAAGTGGTACTTAGGAACTTCTCTCCCTTCCTGCAGAAAAATCTCCTGTTGGTTGTCGGTGGGTTTATGTAGTCAGAATTGGTCCAAATGGTTAGGCTGATTGGTTCAAGGCTTGTCTTGTTGCCAAAGGGTATACTCATATCGTTGGGCTCAATTGTAATACTTTCGCTCTTGTGGTGAAAATAGCAGTTGTTCGTCTTTTTCAATCTATAGCTGCTGCTCGTCATTGGCCTCTTCATCAGTTAGACATTAAAAATGCGTTTCTACATAATGATCTTGCAGAAGGTCTATGTGGAAACCCACATGGTTTTATTGCTCGGGGAGTCTACTAGCCTTGTATGTCGATTGCATAAGTCACTCTATGTTTTGTAACAGTCTTCTCGAGCCTGGTTGAAAAAGTTTAGCATAGTAATGAAGGAGGTTGGCATGACTCGTGAGGGAGCCGATCACTCTGTGTTGTATCGACATTCTGCACCAAATCGGTGTATTTATTTGGTTTACTTTGATGATATTCACTACAATGATCAAGATGGTATTACTAATTTGACACAACATTTCTTTAAGCATTTCGAGTCTAAAGACCTGGCAAACCTAAAGTATTTTCTTGGTATTGAGGTTGCTCCGTCTAAATCAGGTATTGTTATTTTTGAACGCAAGTATGCCTTAGACATTCTTGAAGAAAAGAAATGATGGGATGTAAACCCGTCGACACTCCTATGGATCCAATTGTAAACTCCTTCTGGGACAGGGGATTCACTCAGTAATTCTGAAATGTACAGACGATTGGTTGGAAAGTTGAATTATCTCACGGTCACTAGACCCGCCCTCTCTTTTTATGTTAGTGTTGTAAGTTAGTTTATGACTTCCCCTTGTGATAGTCATTGGGATGCAGTTGTTCCTATTCTATGACATATAAAATCAGCTCTTGGTAAAGGACTACTCTTTGAGGATCAAGACCACTGATAGACGTTCGACATCTGGATACTGTGTTTTAGTAGGAGGTAATTTGGTGTCGCGGAAGAGTAAAAAACAAAACGTGTTTGCTTGATCTAGTGCAGAATTCGAATACCGAGCAATGGCTGCAACAACTTGTGAGCTAGTTTGGATCAAACAGTTTTTGAGAGAGCTAAAATTTGGCGAAGTTGGTCAGATGAGACTTGTGTGTGATAATCAAGCGGCCCGTCATATTGCATCAAATCCCGTATTTCATGAAAGGACTAAGCACATTGACATTGACTGTTACTTTGGAGGTCTATCAGAACCTGTGTCCAAAGCTTAGAGAGCATTGTAGCCTCCGAACAAAAAATGGTAGGAAAAAGGTTCAAATCTGAGAAGATAATTGCTTAAAACAAGCTCCCGTAAGGGATACCCTCAATGATATTTACATCTAAACCAACAGCAACGGGCCAGTGTGGCTGAAGTTTTGTCAAATCAGGGATGAAATTTGAGCTTTAGAAGTCCTTTTAATGACCGGGAGATTTTGTGGTTAGCTTAGTTCTACAGCAAATTGGAGCAATTCAAAGGAATTTCAACTGACCAAGATAGATTGGAGCGGCAGGGCCACAATCAAGGTAGATTCAGTGTGAAAGGGGCCTCCAAAAAGTTAACCCTTATGATAATCAGACTGATGATTGGCCTTGGAAGCTAAAGTCAAAACTCCTCATAAAGTTTCCTGTTTGACTTGGCTTTTGGCTAAAAGCTGTGTTAACTCAAGAAAATCTAATGAAAAGGGGGATCCACCTAAGCCCTAGGTGTTTCTTTTGGGAAGAAAAGCTGAGACAGTAACCCACCTATTTATGCCCTGCAGGATTACCTTTCAACTACGGCAAATTTTCCCAAGTATGAAGGGGCTGAGCTGGGTGATGCCAAGGAAAATAGATCAGACCTTGGAAGATCTGGAGCAGTTATGCTAACACTTCAGACCATAAGGATAGGTGGAATTTATACCAGCTTGCATCTGGTGGGCTCCTTGGACAGAAAGAAACCTCAGGTGCCACCAGAACAAGAGCAACAACATTCAAAAGATGAAGATGAAGTGTTTAGTTTTGTTTCATTTTTAGTGTAAACAGGAGTATATGGAAGATCTAGAAGCAATTATGGATGTCTTAAGATCTTTGCAAATTTTTGTTAAAAGGGTATAAGATCTTCTGGATACTCCACCTCAATTGTAATTAGGAAACCTTTAACTTGTTGTAGTACGTTTCTGGTTTTTTGGAAATAGTATACAAGTTGTTACCTTTTCCAAAAAAAAAAAAAAAAAGAAAAAGAAAAAAACAACTGAATAGATCAGCTGTGTGCTCTGGCATGGTTCCACTTTGACCAGTGATGTTGAGAAGCAGTTCCCAGTGCTGTATTGTGAACTTGCAATGTAGGAATATGTGCTTTGTTTCCCTGTTAGATTACATAGAAAACATCTTGGTACCAGTGTCCTTCCTTTCTTCTGAAGGACTTCTTGGTTAGACAAGTTTTTCTGATTACTAACCAAGTGAAACTTGCACTCCTCTAGGAGTTAAACTTCTCTAAATATTCTTCCATTGATATTGAGCACTTCCAGATTCCCCATGTCTCTCTCTCTTAAACGCATTGTTAACTGTGAACTTGCCCTCCCTGTTGTGTTTCCAGATAACCCTGTCTTTGCATTTGTGTCAAGGCTCGTACCTCCCAATTTTCAGCAATGATGCCACTCTCTCTATTTCCCAATCATTCAAAAGTCTTCTAAAGAATAAGTTCCATCCTTATGTAGACCAACAATCACCTACCTTGGCATCAGGATTGGTGCAAATGGAGAAGTCTTGAAATGATTCACTCAAAGGGGTCTGATCAATCCAACCTTCTCTTCAAAATTTGAAACTGTTGTCGCTTCCCACTTTGAGTATCACATTTTCATCCATAATGCTCTGATTGTTCACCATACTGTCCATCCATATGGTGTTGTAACTACTCTGTGCACCTAGGACTCAACTCTCCATATTTTATTGTTATTACCTTCTTTCCGGAGTGCCTTATCCTCACTGATATCCATCGCCATTTCATTAAGAAACTTCTGTTTTGAACTTCTAGATTTCTGATACCCAGGCCTCCTCTTTCCTTGTTCAGCATTACAATACTCCACTTCACCATATAGTAACCTTGCCTTCTTTCCCTTCTTGCCATAGAAAGTTCCTTCTAATCCTGTTCAGTTTCTCGACAACTTTTGAAGGAATCGGGAATAATGACATAAAATAAGTGCGGAGGCAGTTCAGACTTCAGTACAGAGTTAATCTGAATCACTCTACCTCCCAATGAGAGGCATTATGCTTTCCATCTTGCTGGCTTCCTTTCTGTCTTTTCCAGAATCCCATCCCAAATCTTCAGTGCTTTGTGTTTGCTCCCTAAAGGCATGCCCAAATAGGTTGTTGACAATCCTTTAATTTTACACCCCTAAATGTTTGCCAACCCTTGAATTTGGGGTACATATTTAACAGGAATCAAAACTACTCTTCCCCAATTACCCTTTAGGCCTAACACTGCTTCAAGGAGGTTCAAAATCAATCTGATAAACTTCAGCTGTTCAGCTTTTGGTTCACACATTATGATGGTGTCATCTGCATATAATAAGTGAATGATTTCTTCTCCCCTTCCTGACTCAATTTACAAGGACTGAATCTAGCTGTGTTGATGCATACTTCTACCCATTTCAGCCACTTGTTGCAAAATCCCATTTGTCTTAGTGTTCAACATATAGGACCAATTTACATGGTCATAAGCTTTCTTGGATGTCCAACTTGCATAACCTGCATGTCCACCTTTTAATCTTGAGTCTATGCATTCACTAGCTATTGATGCAACATCCATGATCTGTCCCCCCTATAATGAAAGCCATCTGATTCTTGTTGACCAGGTTTCTTACCACCTTTTTGAGTCGCTTTTCCAATAGCATGGCTGTAATTTTGTATACTCCTATCAAACTGATTACTCTATAGTCCTTCAACTCAAAGGCTTCAATTTTTTGGGGATCAAAGCTATGATAGCAATAAAAATAGTTTATTTCAGCATCCAATATAATAATGCTAATGTTAATCCAATCCAATGCATAGTAATTGCTAATATTAATCCAAATCCTCAAAGTGAAATTTAAAGAACATATCGCTTCTTGTTTTGATCATTTAGGCTTCATTGTTGAAGAATACGCTTATCTGAGACGCATACTTCACCAATGTAGTGATAACAATCACTTCTCATCACTAAAGTGATGGTTTTAATGGCACTACCGGCATTGGTTGAGAAAATGTATTTTTATCACTTATCTCCTTGTGTGATCTTGGGCAATCCTCATGAGCTAGCTTTTGAGGATGAGTTACGCTTAAAGTCCATTTTTGTTAACATGGTATTTGACCTAAACTTTTGTAAGCCCATTTCACAAACCCTCTTTTCTCTACCTGCTGTATTGCGCTGGTTTTCTTTCGCTCAACTTAACCCATACAGCAACTCTAGGTCCTTCTCATATCTCCTCAGTCAAATGAGTCACTAACTTTGTTCCAGGACTACTAGTTACCACTCTACTCATTGAGCCTACTCTCTCTCTCTTCTCCAGGCCCTCTTCAGCCTAATTCACCCGCTCTCTCCTTCTCCAAGTGCACGCTCAATTTGTTTAGCACGATATCTCGCTACATCAGGTCCACTCATCAATTCCTAAAAAAGGACCAAATGTGCAAAAAAAAGGTTTTTAATATGTAGATCAGCGTGTCCATGTGTGACTAGAATCTGACCTTAGGTTTTCCATATTTGTGATCATCAATGTTAGGTTTCTCTATTTGTGATCATCAATGATCAATGGTATTGGTATTCTTATGTGATTGTACTCCTGGGGATGCTATTTTCATCAGGCAGTGCAGTATAATTTACAGAATTTTTCTTCCACTCAATTAAATGGAGCTTTGACATTGTTTGCTAATGCACATCCTCTTTTCTCTCGCATGCTACATTTAACTTGATCTTTTTAGAATTCAATACTTTTCCCAGTGTCGCCAATATGTCTTCTTTTCAAGTTTTGCAGTTTGTGCTGGTTCATGTAACAAACCTTCGTGCTAATCTATTTTATAATGTCATTGCTAGACCTGTCTAGTTGGAGCTGGTACAGATGGAAAACACACCGCACTGGAAGCAGTTACTATAGTTCTGGATTTGCCTCCTCCGCAACCTGGCTCAATGTCTGGACTTACCTCAGTTGACAGTGTATCTGCTTCTGACCCAAAGTCTGCTCTGGCATTGCAGAGAATGGTCCAAGCAGCAGTAAGAATTTCACCTACGAATTAATTTGTTGATAGTTGAATTACCATAATCTAGAAACTCTGTCATGACTGCATTTATTTTTCTGAATGGGTTCTGACATACTTGAAGGTTTGGTTCCTTGGGGAAAATGCAAATTATGCTGCCTCTGAGTATGCTTGGGAGTCAGCAACCCCTCCAGGTACAGCGTTGATGATGTTAGATGCAGATAAGATGGTTGCTGCTGCCAGTTCTCGTAATCCTACTCTGGCTGGTGCTCTGACTCGGCTCCAACGGTGTGCTTTCAATGGAAGCTGGGAGGTAGAAGTTTTAAGCCCTCAAAAAGTTTTTCTTATTTGGCAAGCTTTGATATATTCCATACATGATTTATGCTTTTGGTTATTGGTTACGAGTGCTTATTAGTTGTGAATATGAAGAACATGAGAACATATATTTCTCCCTTTTTTCCAAAATTTTTATGAGCAACTTGATCAATTCTTTGTCTAACATTGATTATTTTGTTTTTAAAAATATGGAACTGTGGATTTGAAGAATACATGGAAAGTTAACTAATTAGGATAAAAAACGTATTTTTACAGTTTCCAGATTATAACCAGGTTAAATAAAATGGAACAGTGTGTTTATCTTGTTGTTACTGCCAATCTTCTCTTGATAATGGTAACATGTTATATCCGTCGGCGTCCAAAGCAGGGCTTGTATCTAATATTCACAAATACAAACCCCTGTAATTCTTACAAGGAGTCAAAGGTTTGTCAATGATTCTGCATCAATTGTAAATTGTTCTTTACACCAAAAATGAAAAGGAGAAATGTGTATACTCTTGAATTTTTTTGGTTGGGCTGCTCTTGCCTTCAAAACAACTGGTATTCCTCCAAATCATCCACCATAGGCAAATCTAGAACAATCTTCCACCATTCCTTGTGACATGTTCTTCCCCTTATACTGTTCCAGCTGCATATCAGAACAAAAGTGTCTGTAGGAATCACCCAACTAGTTTCAGCTTAATGCTACAGAAGTTGCCAGAGTTGGCTAGTAATAAATGGTCATTGTTTTCAGCTTTCTGCTGGTATAAAAAGCACCTAGGACTGAGCTGAAAGCCTCTTCTCTGAAGAATTTCCCGTATGGCAAGCTTTTCTTATAAGCCACGAAAGACAGACAACTTCAGATGGCACTTTGATCTTCCAAATCTGTTTCCAGCACGAGGTGCTGGACTTCCTTGTAGATGATAGATAGTAGTATGCTGCTCTGACTGAATTCTGAGTTGCTTCTTCTTTTCCATTTAATCCTGTAAAGCTTTCTAGCTGGATGGGGAACTCAGTGACTCTAGTAACATCCTATTAATTAAGAAGCCTTCTGGAAGATACTTTCAATCCTAGGGGCTTCAAGATTCTTCTATAGTAGGATACATTGAGACAAATGAACCAGGGAACAGGTCTTTCAGTGCTCCATGGCCAAGCCAGTCATCGTTCCAGAATGAAATTCTCCTCCCATTTTCCATCTTGAAACCTGTGTTTGCTACAAACTCCTCCCAAAGATTCCTAACGGATTTTCAATTGCCAACTCCATATGATGTTCTGACTGGTTTGGTGCTCCAGTGTCCCAATTGCCTCATCCCTGCAGCTTATGACCCGTCTCCATAAAGTTTACTTTTCATTGTTTTATCTCCAAAGTTATTTCATTAAATGGCCCTCCCAATATTAAGAACTATTTTGTTTATGATCAGTGTTTTGGACGGTGAAAGGCGACAAGGGTCTGCCTTGCCACAAGGCAAGGCGAGCGCCGAGCGCCTTTTTGAAGTGCGCTGCCAGTTAATGCCTAAAAATTAAAATATTAAATTGCATGTATAAATAATTAAAATCTTAATAGCAATTAACATATTAGCAAATATTTCAATTCAAAAACTGAAAATAGATAGTACATACTAAAAGTCTAGAACTTGAAGAGAAAAAAAAGTCAAAAAAGTTAAGGGAAAAAACAGAGGCAGAAGTAACATTGAAGTCTGAAGAAGCAGGAAAGGAATTATGAAGAAGAAAAGAAAAAATACATATCGGTTGGAGTTTGGAGTCACCGAAAAAGTCAGGCTTGTCGTCGGAGAAGTCTAGTTGAGTCTACTGGTCGGAGTCGTAGTCGCAGTCTCAGAGTGCAACTGTGCTAATCTGGAAAGAAAATCCTAAATTACCTTTTTAACTTGTAAAACCCTTGTGAGACGATAAGAGTTTGAGAGAACTAAGTTTGATTATTCCCACAAGCTATAGGGGTTTAAATACCTCTGTGTACATGTCCTAAAAAGGAAAGAAAATCAATACCTAATCAATACAAATCGATATCAAAATTAATCTAGCGTAAATATAGGAGGAAATCAAGCTACCTACTATATTTACACATGCTATAGAACACTCCCAGGGTTCTAACATTTCCCCTCAAGCTGGTGCATATAAATTCTATGTACCAAACTTGTTACATGTATAACTTGTTTTGGGACCTGCTAAGGACTTGGTGAATGTCTGCAAACTGATCTCTTGATGGCGAGAACCTTGTGACCGTGTCTCCTGAAAGTACCTTTTCTCTAACAAAATGATAAACAATCTCTATGTATTTGGTCCTCTCGTGAAATACTATATTCGATGCAATGTGAAGTGCAACTTGATTGTTGCACACTAGTTCCATTCCTTTAGTATCTCCAAATTTCAACTCCTTTAGTAGTTGCTTGATCCATATGAGTTCACATGTTGCCACTGCTATAGCCTGATATTTTTCTTTTGCACTAGATCAACAACCACATTTTGTTTATTACTTTTCCAAGATACCAGATATCCCCCAACTAGAAAGCAATATCCTTAAGTGGATTGTTTGGAGAGGGTGACCTTGCCTAATCTGCATCTAGATATCCAAAAATTTTCTCTTATCTTGGTCCTCATAAAAAAGTCCTTTTCTGGGAGCAGATTTTATGTATCGAAGAATGCGAATAACGGCATTCCAATGACTATCACAAGGAGAATTCAAGAACTAACTTACGACACTAATCGGAAGGTAGATAATTCAACTTTCCTACCAGCCTTCTATATCTTCATGGATCGCTATGAGGCTCCCCCTAGACCTGGTAGGAGCTTAACATTTAAATCCATTGGAGAATCAATAGGACTATAATCTACCATCCCCGTCTCTTCAAGAATATCAAGTGCATCCTTCCTTTTTGAAATGACAATTCCTGTTTTGGATTGAGCAACCTCAATGCCCAAGAAGTACCTCAATCTTTGTCTAACAGTGCTAGAAAAGGTGATGTTTCAATTTGGTAATTCCCTCATCATAATTGCCTGTGATAACTATGTCATTAACATACACTACCAAGTACAAGCACAAACTTGAAGCAAGAGTGACAATAAAACACAAACTGATCAGCTTCACTTTGTAACATGCCAAAACTGCTCAAAAACCATGCTTGAGGAGACTGCTTCGGGGCATAAAGTGCTCATCATAGTTTGCACACCATGTTACTACACTCCCCTTGAGCAACAAAACCAGGTGGTTGCTCCATAAAGAAAGACATTATTAATATCCAACTGGTAGAAAGGCTAATGACGAAACACAACCATGGATAAAAAGAGAAACTGAACACTGAAGAAATCTTGGCCATAGGAGAGAACACATCACCATTGTCAAGACCAAAAATCTATGTATAACCCTTGTGTGAGAAATATTGGAGAAAATATTATTGAATTGCATATCTAAATTGTTACATGAAGACCCTATTTATAGACACTACATTGGAAACCTTTTCCAACCTATTCTTATTCCTATTCTAATTCCTATTCTAAGTAAGAAATACTTATTCCTATTCTAACACTCCCCCTCAAGCTGGTGCATACAAATCATATGCACTTAGCTTGCTACAAATGTAATTAATACGAGGACATGTGAGACTTGGTGAACATATCTGCAAGCTGATCATTTGACTTCACAAATTATGTAACAATATCTTCTGAGAGTATCTTTTCTCTGACAAAGTGACAGTCAATCCCAATGTGATTAGTCCTTTCATGAAATACTTGATTTGATGCGATATGAAGAGCCGCTTGATTATCACACACAAGGTTCATCTGATCAATTTTGCCAAATTTTAGTTCTCCCAGTAACTGTTTGAGCCAAACTAACTCACAAGTTGCTATCGCCATTGCTCGATATTCTGATTTTGCACTAGATCGAGCAATCACATTTTGTTTCTTACTCTTCCACGACACCAAATTACCTCCAACTAAAACACAATATCTGGATGTCGAACATCTGTCAGAGGGTGATCCTGCCCAATCAGCGTCTATATATGTAATGATATGCTCATGACCTTGATTCTCAAAGAGTAGTCCTTTGCCGGGGGCTGACTTTATATATCGAAGAATACGAACAACTGCTTCCAATGACTCACAAGGGGAAGTCATAAACTGAGTTACAACACTCACGGGAAAAGAGATGCCTGGTCTAGTCACTGTGAGATAATTCAACTTTCTAACAAGTCGTCTATACCTGTCAGGATTACTAAGTGGCTCCCCCTGTCCCGGAAGAAGTTTAATATTCGCATCCATCGGAGTGTCAATAGGTCTACATCCCATCATTCCTGTCTCCTCAAGAATGTCTAAGGCATACATGCGTTGAGAGATAACAATGTCTGATCTAGACTGAGCAACCTCAATACCTAGAAAATACTTCAATCTGCCAAGGTCTTTAGTCTGAAAGTGCTTAAAAAGATGTTGCTTTAAATCGGTGATACCATCTTGATCCTTACTAGTGATAACAATATCATCAACATAAACAACCAAATAGATACATCGACCTGGTGCAGAATGTCAATAAACACTGTGTGATCAGCTTCTCTACGAGTCATGCCAAACTCCTGAATTACTGTGTTGAACTTCCAAAACCAAGCTCGAGGAGACTGTTTCAGACCATAGAGTGACCTATGCAATCGACATACAAGGCTACTAGATTCCCCCTGAGCAACAAAACCAGGTGGTTGCTCCATATAGACTTCTTCCTTAAGATCACCATGCAGAAAAGCATTCTTTATGTCCAACTGATAAAGAGGCCAATGACGAACGACAACCATAGACAGAAAAAGACGAACATATGCTATTTTAGCCATAGGAGCGAAAGTGTCACTATAATCTAGCCCAAATATCTTAGTATACCCTTTGGCGACAAGGCGATCCTTAAGTCGATCAACCTGACCATCTGGACCAATTTTGACTGCATAAACCCAACGACAACCAACAGTAGATTTACCTGCAGGAAGGGAGACAAGCTCCCAAGTACCACTCTTATGTAAAACAGACATCTCATCAACCATAGCCTGCCTCCATCCAGAATGAGAAAGTGCTTCACCTGTAGTCTTAGGAAGGGAAACAGAGGACAAAGACGACACAAAGGCATAATAAGGTAATGATAGACGATGATAATTTAAGAAGGTATAATGTAGGTTAGTATTTTGAGTAGATTGTATACCTTTTTTGAAGTGCAAGCGGTGGGCTAGATAGAGGCAAGTCCGCAGTAGGAGCAGGGTCTGGCACATGACATGAATCATCTGGGACTAGGGTTGGACGTGGACGACGATGATAAGTTAGTAGTGGTGGCACTGCAAATGGAGATGTAGACGTAACTGCAGATCCCTCAAAGGTTGGCACTGGTAAAACTTGAGGTATAGGTAAGACGGTAGAGACATCAGTATCAGAAGATGTATAGTAAGTTTGAGACTCAAAAAATGCAACATCAGCGGACATAATGTATCGTTGAATATCATGTGAACAACAATGATACCCTTTTTGAACTCTAGAGTAACCAAGAAAGACACATTTGAGGGCATGAGGAGCTAATTTATCTTTCCCTGGGGCTAAATTATGAACAAAGCATGTGCTCTCAAAGACACGAGAGGGAATAAGATAGAGATTTGATTGAGGAAACAATATGGAATGTGGAACTTGATTCTGAATAGACGAAGAGGGCATTCTGTTAATTAAATAACAAGCTGAAAGGACTGCATTGCCCCAAAAACGCAGCGGAACATGGGATTGAATGAGGAGAGTGCGAGCAGTCTCTATGAGATGCGTATTCTTTCTTTCTGCGACAACATTTTGTTGAGGAGTGTATGGACAAGATGTTTGGTGAATGATTCCGTGGTGAGACATAAATTGCTGAAATTGGGATGATAAGCATTCTAAGGCTGAAATTGAGCATCTACTTTCTCCCAATGTTCTTTGACTTTTGCATCTTCCTCCGTAGTCTTTTCCTTTACATCTACCACATAAGTCTTGTTCGTTAAGTGATCGTGCACACCTTGACCCTTGTACCACAATTCAACTGACGAAGCCCAAGATAAATAGTTTGAACTTCCCAATAGAAGTTTTGAAGTGATTGTAAGGTTAGAATTTTCAATTCCTATATTTTAAGAACCAAAAACATCACATCCAAAAGACATTATGATAAATTTGTCTCAGGAACAACAAGAAAATCTTGATTATTGAGACCTGATCGTCGGAAAATTCAAAGCTCGAAATTATTTTTACCAAAAACAGCCTGAGAATAGCCGGAAACCTAATTCCGGCGATCGAATCTGGTCGGAATCAGAAAAAAAATAATTACATAGTCAGCCTCGGAATGAAGAGGCGACTCAGATAGAAAATAAAAATTGTCGAATAAAACCGTCCGGAAAAAGTCAAGCACCAGCGCGTGGGTCTGACAGTTCGCCGGCAAAAATCCTACTGGCGGTGCGTGACGGCCCGTGTAGCACTGGGTTTCCGGTGGGGATGACTGGGCTTTGCTCAACGTGAAATTTTGCAGCTAGTGGTGGTGTCAATTTTATGAAAACAGTGACGGAAAATAATAATTATCCGGACAGCAACTAGGTTACCGGAAAATATTATTTTTCTTAATTTTTTTTCTCACAATTGCTCTGATACCATGTGAGAAATATTGGAGAAAATATTATTGAATTGCATATCTAAATTGTTACATGAAGACCTTATTTATAGACACTACATTGGAAACCTTTTCCAACTATAATTTCTATTCTTATTCCTATTCTAATTCCTATTCTAAGTAAGAAATACTTATTCCTACTCTAACGCCTTGACGTTTAGTTGAGCTTTAAGGCAATCAATCTATCCGTCGGGGCCAACCTTCACGGTATATACTTACTCACAACCAATTTTAGATTTATCAAGCTCCCAAGTACCACTAGAGTGTAAGGTAGACGTCTCTTCAATTATGGCTTGTTTCCAGCCTGGATAAGAAAGAGCTTCACATGTAGTCTTAGGAATAGACACAAATGATGGTGATGATACAAAGACAAGATGGGCCTGTGACAATGATGATACCTCAAACAAGTATCGATAAGATTAGGGTTTCAAGTAGAGCGATTACCTTTTCAAGTGACGATGGAAGGACCCTGGGTAGACAAGTCCTCAACAGGCAAGGATTCTGGCGGATGACGTGAATCATCTGGGCGCGGACGAGATGAAAGGTTAACAATGGTGGAGGTGCAGAGGAGTAAGATGGAGTCATAGGAGTTGGGATAAATTATGGCAGGATCCCCACAGGATGGAAGTGGTATAACCTTGGAAATGTCTAATTGTTGAGCAGATGAGGATGTAAAGTAGGTCTGACCATCAATAATGTGTAACAATAACTAACATACAGTATCAGTGGATGTTAGGTGACAAGCATCAATATCCCTTATGTACCCTTGATAACCAGGAAAGAGACGTTCAAGAGTACATGGAGCAAATATGTCTTTTCCTGGAGTGAGTATGTGGAAAAAGCATGTCCTCCCAAAGACGCGTGCTGGGAGAAAGAATAAGGTTAAACAGTGGTTTGAGCTTGGGACTTTCATGTTGGAGGTCTCAAGTTCGAAACCCCTTGCCAGCAAAAGCAAGGGGTTTGCCTGGTACGGGTTACCTCACCTATGTGGTTTGCGAGTTATTGCACAAGAGCGAGGGTTTTACCATGTGCGCACCCAAAGGGTAGCGGCTTCAGATTTCCCTTGTCATAAAATAGATTGACTTGGGAAACAAAACAGAGTGCGGTACCTGATTATGAATAGCAGGGGGAAGCATATGATAATCAAATAATAAGAGGTGAGCACTGTGTCATCCCAAAATCACAGTGGAACATTTGCTTGTATGAGAAAAGTGTGTGCAATCTCAACAATATGCCTATTTTTCTCTATGCAATCCCATTTTGTTGTGCAGTGTATGTACAGGATGGCTGAAGAAGAATTCCATGGGATGACATAAGTTGGTGAAATTGAGATGATAATATTCACGTGGATGATCACTAATGTTTCAGTGTGGATGACCTGTTTGCTATGATACCATGTGAGAAGAAAAGAGTTTGACAGAGAACTCAGCTTGATTATTCCCACAAGCTATTGGGGTTTAAATAGTTAAGTATGCATGTCTGAAAAAGGAAAGGAAATCAATACATAATCAATGCAAATTAATACCAATCAGGCTAGAGAAAGCTAGGAGGAAATCAAGCTGCCTACTATATGTACACATTTACTATAGAATATTCCTAGGATTCTAACAACCCTAAATTTGTTGCCTTTTTTTTAAAAAAAAAAGAAAATACAAAAGGCAACACCTTTATCGCCTATCGCCTTTCGTTTCGATTGTCTCCATGGCGTTGCCTTTTGGAGATCACCTCACCACAAAGCTAAAAGGCGATGAAGGGTTGCCTCGGCGAAGAAGCGATAACCTTTCACAACACTGTTTATGATGTTATAAATTGTGAGTAGCTCGAGTTTCAGTCTCTTTGTCAAAGATGAAAATTATCTGCCTTTGTATTTACACCATAGGCTGTGTTCAAGAGCAAATTCATCGTAAAACTGTGTCCAATCAACTTTTCTATTTACTTTAGAAACTGGGAATTGCTTTGTTTATAATCTTATTAATGGCGAGTACTTTGAGTTTCCTTTCCGGTTGCTGAAGATGAAAAGTTAAGCTGCCTTTGTGTTTTAAACTTTTGGTGGTGTTCTGGAGCAAATCCATCCTAAATTGCATCAAGTTATTGCCTCGCTGAAAAAGTGTATACAAATATATCAGTATAGCTTAGTTAGTTCTAGTTATTAATCCAACTATAAATGCTTCATATTATTCTCAATATACAACATTGAGTGTATTATAATTTAAAAATGTAATTATTGAGTGTTCCGTGGTTTCACTTCTTACAAATGTCAAATTTCAGGTTCGTATAATTGCGTCCCAGGCTCTTACAACTATTGCAATTCGATCTGGCGAGCCATATAGGTTACAGATTTATGAATTTTTACATGCCTTAGTCCAGGGTGGTGTACAGTCTCAGTTCTCAGATATGCATATTAGCAATGGAGAGGACCAGGGATCCAGTGGCACTGGCCTTGGATCTTTAATCGGTCCTATGTTGAAGGTCCTTGATGAAATGTATTCTGCGCAGGATGAATTAATAAAGTAAGTACACTATTCTGGCTTATTTCAACACTATTGCACCATTTGTGGTCCTCATTAACACATTGTGCTTGAATATGTAGAGATATGCGCAATCATGATAATGCAAAAAAAGAATGGACGGATGAGGAACTAAAGAAATTATATGAAACTCATGAGAGGCTCTTGGATCTCGTTTCTCTGTTCTGTTATGTTCCAAGATCAAAGTATCTTCCTTTAGGGCCAACAAGGTATGCTATTCTTAAATTTCCCTCAACTTGTACTTTGAGTATTCAATGAATTTTCTTTAGTTTTATGCAAGAGCGAGAGAGTGCCAACATCAATTCACTTGTTAGGACTTAGGAGTGTATTAGGCAATGTTATCAAAGGCAATAAGCCCAAAGAAATCTAAGGTCTGTCAGGGCTTTAAGCGCAAGATGCAATTCAAGTGTGGGCTTTAATGAAGAAAAGCACAATTGAAAAAATAATAATACAAATATGTATGTTTAGCATAAGACTAATAATTATAAGCATGAATATTAAATATATGGTCAAAGAAATTGAAACTTTATTTGTGAAAGTGACATATCAATTTTTTACGTGCCACCTATTTGGGATTACCACTCAGTGGCAAGGGAAATATGTCTTAGGTCCTTGATGACGACACTACAATGCTCTCTAGGCGAGGTAAAACACCCAATGTTTGGTACCTCGCTTCAGGGCTATAGCGCGCTTTTGACAACACTGGCTTTAGGAGGTGGAGACGTAGGTTGAATCATCTTATTTGTCATAGGATGGAATGTTAGTTCCATATACGGATATAAAAATGATATAAAGTTCTAAATTGGTAAAAGTTATAAAATTGTGAGGATGTATGAAAATAGTATTGAAAGCAAATGTAAGAATTAATTGCAATATCTGGCATAATAAAGTATTTATGCGAATTCGATTAAGGTAGCATTTGGTCATAGATTCCCAAATATTTTTGGGAAATTAGGGGCGAGGTTTGGATTTGGAAGTTTCAAAATGTGTTTGGCCATAATTTTTGGAAACATATTTCACTTTTTTGAGACTTGAAACATGACTTGTACCCATAAGTTCTATAAACTATCAAAAGTAACAATAAGTTTTAAAATCTATCAGAAACTATAAGTTTGGAACAAAATTATCATTTTTATAATAAACTAGATAATACATTATCCTCAAATCACAACACAATTGATTCAACTGAATTTATTTCACTTTTTAAGTGGAAGACTAAGACCTATTTTGATTTTTAAAAACTACTAACTCAATTACTAGCTGCTACAATCCATCAAATTACAATTAGTTATGAAGATCCATCAGTGAAAGATATAAATAATTACAACAGTAGTAACTATTATTCTTAATATAATCTTTTCAAATTCTATGAACAATCTTTTCATGGAGAGCATGTATTTCCAGATCACATAACTGAAAAGAGTAGATAGGAATTAGTTGGGGAATTTGGGCTAAGTTTTAACATTTTAAAAGGAATCAATAGCTATGTGTTGGCCCAAAAACAAATTTTTAGCAGATTTTGTGATTTGATTTTCAAAATCTACAATAAAACTAAACATTCTATGGCCAAACAGATTTTGCCAAAAAAGTTCCCCTAAAAGTGCTTCCAAAGTCTATGGCTAAACGGGTCCCAAGTAATGAATTCTAAATTCTAGACCCACACATATGTAGGTTGACAGGCAAATACCTACAATATTTGAACTCAAGAAAATGTGTTAACAAAATAAACCATTCAGGTCGTGAAGTATGTACATAATGGATGGCCACCTATCGATGTGTGTGATTCACATATGGGGATTCCCAAGTTTACTTTGTTGAAGAGTATTTCAATACGTTGGACGATAATGTAAAGAATTATATCTTTATTCGACAACTTTTGAGCAACCTTAGTTAGTATGCACTAGATGGGGGGCCCTCTATCGTAGTGTGGGACTTTTCTTTCTCGTGGTAGCCTGTGGCCTGTAGATCCCGCTTCGCATCCATGGATTCCCAATTTTACCTTGTTAAAATGTACTTCGTTGTGGGGAAGATAACATAAAAGAAATATATCCTTATTTGAAACTTAGTTGCCTTAGAACTTAGCACTCTTCTGATAAATAACGCTTCTCTTAGAACTTGCAAATGTTTGGGCACGCCACTCCACAATGGTAAGTCATGAATCCTCAAAACCACTTGATAGTTCATAGTCATTCACTTGATGGGGAAATGGTACATCACATCAACTGTCTCTTGGGTAAAACAGTTGGCAAAGGTACATGAAAAATGAAGTCTTAGTTATAAAAAATGAAATATTTATTTATAATCCCCAATTGGTGTAAACCTGCTTTGCTTGCATTTCACCCAATTATTTTCCATTTTTGGTGTTGCATTGACTTTGACAAGATCTTCAACAGTTGTTTTTCATCTTGTAAAGAAGTCCCACATAGAAAAGGGATGGGCGGTTGGTCTCCTTATGTTGACTTGGACAATCCTCACCCTATAAGCTGCTTTAAGGTTGAGTTAGGCCGAAGATCCATCTTTACCTGGTATTAATGGTAGGTCCATCTCTGTTTGGACTCCCGGTCCAAGCTCTAGTTCGGCCTGGTTGTGAAGGCGAATGGGTGTTAGAGTGGGTAAAAGTCCCAAATTGATTGAGGAATGGACTGCTGGTCTCCTTATATGGACTTGGGCAATCCTCTCTCATGAGCTAAGTTTTGGGGGTTGAGTTAGGCCCATATGTCATATATTTACACATTTTTATGTGCTAATTGATGGGTATTGTGCTTAGACTCTTCAAAATTTTTTACAATGCACTGAATAAAATTCTATATGACAAACAGCGCAAAGCTAATCGATGTCTATCGCACTCGGCATAATATAAGTGCGTCAACTGGACTCAGCGATCCGGCTGTAGCCACGGGCATCTCTGATCTTATGTATGAATCTACTAACATAAAAGCTGCTGAGCCTGAATCAATTGATGATGACCTTGTGAACTTTTGGGCTGCAAATCTTGGTGATGATAGCTTGAACAATGCACCTGCAATTAACAGGGTAAGTATTTGAGTGATGTATCGAACCTATAAACTGGTCCCTTCACCTTTCTGTTCTTGCTTTCAAATTTTACAGCTTAATGAATCAAACTAAAGAAACATGCTCACAACTTTTCAGTTCTCTATGTCATATGTAGCTTGGATATTTATCTATGGTTTCATTGGACATGGAGCTGACACGACAAGTTGATAGGCAATATGTTATTTACTGTCTAGTTTCATTTAGAAATCTGTTCTCTAGATGTTTCTCAAGTATGTTTTGAATTGTATTGAATTTGTTTGGCGTAGAACTATCTTTCTGTTTTGCTCAAAAACATATTATGGAACCTTATATCAGTGTTGTGAAAAGCGCGCTTCAAAGCGAGGCGACTCTTGTGCGCTTTTTTATCTTGAGGCGAGGCGATCTGAAAAAAGCTCTCGCTTCAGATGAAGAAGCGAGAAGCGACCCTAAGGCAAAAGCGCAATAAAGCGCGCTTTTTATAAAAAAAGCGACAATTAGGGTTTTTAAAAAAAAAATTAGGTTTTAAAAAAAAAAATCTGAAATATAACCTTCTCTCTCCTCACGACTCTTCTTTAACGACTCTTTCCCTTTTTTCTCTCCTCGCGGCTCTTCTTTCACAATACTTCTTTCCCTTCTTTCTCTCCTGACGATCTCGACTGAGGCTGCCTCTCTCTTCTCGCTTCTGTGAAGCAAGCCCTCGTCGCTTTTTTCCGCTTCTTGCTTCCAAAACACTGCCTTATATACAGTTAAACATATCAGAGCCCCTACAGTAGGGATCTTTTCATGCTTGTTAAAAAGTTCTTTCTTCCATAGGTCAATGAGTTTCTTGCCGGTGCTGGTACTGATGCTCCTGATGTTGAGGAGGAGAACATTATTTCTAGACCTTCCATGAATTATGATGATATGTGGGCAAAGACTCTCTTAGAATCTTCGGAAATGGAGGTAATGTTTCTTGAGTATATGTCGCTTTCATTTACTCCAACATCGTAAGAGTGATACATTTATGTGATTGGTGACTGCAGGAAGATGATGGACGATCGTCAGGGTCTTCCTCCCCAGACTCAGTAGGGTCAGTCGAGACGTCTATATCGTCCCACTTTGGTGGAATGAATTATCCGTCGTTATTCAGTTCTAAACCATCTACACAATCCAAGGTAGGTAGTTTGCATTTTAAGTCTGCTTTAAATTTAATGCGTTGAGAATGTTTGGCATGTTTCATGGAACTCCTTATCTGTACATGCTAATGTGGACAATTATTTCAGTTGATCTATTTTGTTAATTGACATGTTAACTTATCAATTTGAGGAAAACATTGGCCTAAATTTTTTTATGTTTGATGAAGTACCATATGGTTTAATAAGATATTTGACCTAATATTATATAATACTATACAAATATACTGATGACCGAGTGTCATCAAAAGCTAAAAGTGCAAAAAAGCTCCAAGTCTGTTGGGGCTCTAGGCGCAAATAAAGCGTGAACTTAAATTAAAAAAGGCGCAAAGGTAGAAAAGAATACAAGTATATATGTTTAGTCCAAGACTAGTAATTTATAAGCTTGAAGACAAATATATGAACAAAGAGATTGATAAATAATTACGATAAATGGAAATATTATTTTCTTTATTGTAGTCTCTTCAGAAGAGGACCATTGACAAGGAAAAGTATGTCTTAGAACCTTGATGACGACACTGAAGTGCACAATAAGCAAGGCAAAACAGTCAACACGTTCTGAGCCTCGCTTCAGGGCTTAAGCACGCCTCCTGTAACAAGCAATGGACATCTTCATCATTATTCATAAACCAAAACCTCATTGATAAATTGTATTTGTTCAGGGCTATGTTTTCCTCACTGATTTGCTAAAGAAGGAAGGTAAGAGGAGATGTTAGGAATGGATTGCTTTATTATTTCCTCAAGCATGTTCGGATTTAAATAACTTTACAAGTAATCCTGAAAAGGAAAGGAAAATAATCCTTAAAGGACGAACATAATTCCTATTTTCAGTTGCATAGTTATAAGGACTCTTAAACCTTTCCCATATATACAAGGAATGGGTTCTTGCCATATTATTCATTTCCTAATTCTTAACAATCCCATTAGTTGGAGTGTACATATAGTATACTCCTAACTTGTCACATAGGATTGAATGATGGAAGGAACAGGAGAATGATTAAGAGTTGCATAAACCATTGGAAGGCAGAGGTACCAAAGTTGAAGGAGGAGATATCAATGGCTTATTTAGAGATCTTTGGACCAGCAGATGGGTCGATCACATCAAACTCGAAGCCAGCGGTACAAGGGGGGGGGGAGTTTTTCTAATGTGGGATAAAAGAATCTGGAATGGAGAGTATAAAAGTCTAGGTTCTCACTCCATCACATGTCAATTCACAGGCAAAACACAGGATCTCACTTCGCACTTAACAGGCGTATATGCACCAGATGATAGAAAGACTAGAGAGAGTCTGGGAGGAAGTTTGAGCTGCTAGAGGTCTATTCTCAGGTCCTTCGGTATTATGTGGAGATTTCAACACAGTTCGATTCCCATCAGAAAAGGAGAATAGCAAGAGAATTAACAAATCAATGACTTTCTAGACTTGCAACTGACTGGTGGGACATTTACTTGGAAAAAAATGTGGGAGACATGACATTGCTGCAATCTTGGATAAATTTTTGATATTTGATGAATGGGATGAAAGATTCAGGAATATCAAATAGTCAATTCATGAAAGAGTGACCTCTGACCACTCGCCTTCATCACTACAGTGCAGCAACTGGGAACCATCCAAATCATACTTCAAATTTGAAAATTGGTGGTTGCAAACTGAAGGGTTCAAAGTAAGAGTCAAGGAATGGTGGGACTTGTTAAACTCTGTCGGCAGATCCGACTACATTTTGTCTTACAAACTAAAATCCTTGTAAGCCAAACCTAGAGACTGGAGTAAAACGTTACAAGGAAACTTGGAGATGCAGAAGTTTGACACACTCAATCAATTATTCGAACTTGAAAATATCATGTTTCTCAGGATTTCTACAAAGGAGGAAATAAGAAACAAAATCGCCTTAACTATGGACTTTGAGGAGATTGCAATGGAGGAGATGACCTGGAGACAGGGATCAAGAGCATTATGGTTGAAACATTGTGACAACAACACCAAGTTCCTTCATAAAACAGCTAATGCACGCAGAAGATACAACAATATTGACTTGCTAGAAATTTATGGTGATTCCATAAGGAATCATGTTGATATGAAAAAGGAGATCATCTCTTTTTATCAGAACCTTTATGCAGAGACAGAAGACTGGAGATCCCTGATAACATGAGAGTTTGTCCCACCATCCCCACAAAGATAATCTGATGCTACAAAGTCCATTTGAAGAGCAAGAGATATGGCCAAGTCTGCAAGCGTGTGGTGGGGATAAAGCAAATGGCCCAGATGGTTACACAATGGCCCTTTTCAAACATTATTGGGAAGTAGTGAACACTGAGTTCATTACTACTATTCAGAACTTCCATGAAAGAGACATATTTGAAAGAAATTTTAATGCTACATATGTTGCGTTGATTCCCAAGAAGGTGGGAGCTAAAGAGTTGAAAGTTTTCTGGCCTATTATTCTTATAGGCAGCATGAACAAGATTATCTCAAAGTTGTTGACAGAGAGACTCAAAAAAGTGATGCACAGGCTGGTGGATGATCAACAAATGGCCTTAAAACAAGGGAGACAAATCATGGATGGCATTCTTATAGCCAATGAATGTGTTGACTCAAGAATCAGAAACAAAGAGCCTGGTATCCTTTGCGAACTGGATATACAAAAGGCTTTTGACCACTTGAACTGGAATTTTCCTACTAAGGACTATGATGAAAATGGGTTTTGGGGAAAAATGGGTCAACTGGATCTGCTGTTGCATCAACACCATCAAGTTCTCAATCCTAGTCAACGGCTCACCCATTGGATTCTTCTCTTCTCAGAGAGGACTAATGCAAGAAGACCCATCGTTCCATTTTTTGTTCGTCATCGCCATGGAGAGTTTAAATGATATGATGAAAACTGCCCAATCAAATAGCTGGATAACAGTTTTTAGTGTAGATTTAAGGGTCGTCAATAACCTTGAAATCACTTATTTACAATACGTCGATGATACTTTAGTTTTTTGTGGAGCTGACAGAGGATAAATAAGATTTTTAAGGGTATTTTTTTTTTCTTTTTGAGGCTATATATGGGCTCTACATTAACTGGAACAAGAGTTCCTTATATCCCGTTAATGATGTCCCTGACATTCACAACTTGGCTAATATGCTGGGAGGAAGAACTGGTGTTCTGCCAACCATTACCTTGGAATGTCCCTTGGTGCCAAAAGCAATTCCAAAGATATCTGGAATGGAGTCATACAGAAGTGTGAGGATAAGTTGACTAAGTAGAAGAGTCAATGCTTATCCTTGGGTGGTAGATTGATCTTGATTAACAGTGTGTTGGATGCATTACCAACTTATATGATATCCATTTTTCGTGTTCCAACAAAAATGGTGGATAGTATAGATGCTCTTAGAAGAAACTTCTTCTGGCAAGGAAACTGTGATACTAGGAAGATATATTTGGTCAAATGGAAGTCAGTGATCACCAGCAATAAGTATGGCGGTATGGGAATCAAGAACATGATAACTCTGAACCATAGTCTTTTGATGAAACGGCTATGGAGGTTTGCCTCAAATGAACGATCTCTTTGGAAAAAGGTAATTAGTCAAAAGTATGAAATGGATGGGGAATGGACAATCAAGTGAGTCACTAGTCACTACACCTTATGGAGTTTGTCTATGGAGGTCTATCAGAAATTTGGTGCAAAATTCATGAGTAAATGCAGTCATCAAGTGGGTAATGGTTTGAAAACATCTTTCTGGTCAGACAGCTGGTTAGGTCAACATCCACTAAAGCAATTTTTCCCGATTATCTTCAGCCTGAATACCAACAAGCTGCCATGGTAGGAGAAGTCTAGGATGCTCATGGTTAGCTTCAGAAGACACCTTGACGATTGGGAGATAGATAACTTGGCAGAATTCAACAACACTCTCAGTCTATTCAAAGGCCCCTCTCTCAGGAAGACAATCTTACATGGCAAGTGCAAGGGAATTCAGTAAAGTAAGCTTACAGAGAATTAAACCATTCTAACAACCAGATTAATTGTTGGCCATGGAAACTAATTTGGAAAGTCAAAATTCATCACAAAGTGGCTTGTTTCATTTGGCTCGTGGCCAGGAAAGCAGTCCTATCACATGAAGGACTCAAGAAAAGGGGCTTCCACTTATGCTCTAAATGTTATATGTGCGGAGAAAATCAGAGACAATCAACCATCTCTTCTTTATACTGCAAGTTAACCGGACAACTTTGGAGGATTTTCCTTAATTTAAAAGGGATCATGTGGGTGATGCCAAGAGATTCACTTGAGGTGTTGGAGTGCTCGAACAAATGTAGCACTCAGTCAGAAGTCAGAACAGAAAGAAAGATGGAAGATTATCCCTGCTTGCATTTGGTGGACAGTTTGGGAAGAGAGAAATCAAAGGTATTTTGAAGATGATCACAGCTCTATCCAGGGACTGAAGATGAAGTGCCTAGCCCTATTCTATTTTTGGTGTAAACATGAATATGTGGAAGACAAAATCTTTTATTGATGTTCAAGGATCTCTGTAAGTAGGGTATTGCTTAGTACATCTTCCTACATTTCCTTGCAAGTATGGATAGTTGTAGCTTTAATGCGACAAATAGTTGTACAAAAATGTTATCTTCTGAAAAAAAAATACATCTTCCTATATTTCCTTGCAAGTATGGATAGTTGTAGCTTTAATGCGACAAATAGTTGTACAAAAATGTTATCTTCTCAAAAAAAAAAAAAGAAATAAAAGACAACAATCAGAAATGTCACAAAATCTCCTGCTCTTAAGTGGTGCCCCTTGTGTCAAGGATCATGCACTAGGGTGTATATGCAACTCGTTTAGAACATGAGCTGGCATAAAAGCAAGAAAACAAATATATTCAGTTTTGGAGTCACAAAAGGATTTTGTAAGAATATGATCAGCTGAGTTGACGAGACCTGTCACAATGCATCACGATTCAATCATTTGTCGAGCAAAATGACAATCTACTTCTGTAAGCATTGTTCTTTCATAAAACCTGGATTCAAAACAATGTGTATTGCAACTTGCTTGTCATCCGCAAAATTCATCCCTCCCCCACATACAAAAGATAATGTTGTTAACTTGTTACCACTTGGCTTATCTTCTATTAAGCTTGACATGCCAAACAGTAAAATCTTCCTAAGAAAATGAGAGCCTACTGGCATATAATTCGGTAAAGTTTGATGTCTGTCAACATTACACTGTAATATATGTCATTTCTTTTCAACTGCTTTTATGTGGTCATCGCTTGGGAAATATGGATAGAATGTTGTGTGAACCAGTAATCATGACTAGTGTACAAATTGTTTGTGTATAAATGTAGTTAAAATGTTCTACATAGAAGCACAGAAGCTGCTTGTGGTCAGCCTTCTTTTGGTCACCGTAGAATGTTAACTTGGTGAGAGCCTGAGACTACACAAATTTGAAATGCGGAGGGCTGGGTATGGATGTGATTCATCTTGATTCGCTTTGTATTTTTGTTTGTAAAATAATCTTCAAGTGAAAGAAATTTTACATTAATTAGAAGGGAAGAGTGAATTAGATTGCTAAATACCAGTTGAAGTGCAATAACCTTAAAAAGCCATGGCCAGAGAATGTTCTCTCTGGAGCACTCACAAACTCAGAAGTACTCAAGCACCTGGAGTTGAACACCTGTAGACTATGAAACACTTGGGGCCACATGTTAATGCCGAGTGTAATTAAGCTGTAACAAGGAGACATAACAAATAGCACCTGAAGAAGATTATGTAACACCACATAAAGTTGACTTACCTAATAGGTCTTAAGAATGAAGACCCGATGATGATGTTCAATTTGCACTGTTCACGTCATTTTAGGACCCATTCTCTGGTGAAAATAAGCGAGTCAAGATCTGAAAAATTGAATTTTTGGTCTTAGTTTACCACAAGACAGCGTCTGGAATCCAACCAACCCTTATGGTATACTTTGCTTTATCTAAGGGGGACAGATCTACGTCTCCGAGCAATTTATTCATTCTAAAAGGGTAATATTGGGTAAAGATAACACATTATTTTCTGTTTCATCACGTAATGGGGTCCATAGGAAATGCAATTAAATGATAATACTGAATCTGGTGTTTTCTCTTATAAGTAACTAAACAAACAGTTCTTTAAGGATCAGTGAACCTGATTAACACATTCGAGTGTACATGAATAGTGAACTTTCTTACACTTTGTGCATGTTATGTAATGAGGGAATCATATGATATAGTGGTGAAAAGTTTGGAATTTGGATCATAACAAAGTCCTATTTATTTGATTAGATAAATTTGCTTATATCCGACTTTAGTCCCAAGCAATACATACACTAGCAACAGAGTCTACTATGAAGTTGGGATAGACTTTTTAACTTATTTTTGGTAAAAGGGGTACAAGTCATATTTTCTCCTTATACATTAAAAAGATAAAAAGAAAAGAATATCTCTGATACTCCAATTGCATTGCTTCTATTGAGCAGCGACTCTGTTGTTGTATTTCATTTTGGGTTCCTTTTTTTCTGCCTGTGTTAATTTGTAAAGGGTCATTATTGCCTATGATAGGGGAAATCTGGTGGGAGCAGATATAATAATAATTCCTACAGTGGCTCCTCATATGATGGCCCGGGCTCCCTGGTAAGTCCTCCCTGTCAATCAATTTCATGTCTTCTGTCATGTGAGACGCAAGTCTTTTATTAAAGGAATTTGCAGATAAGAGAAGAGCCTCCTCCATATTCATCACCTATTAGAGAAAGATATGAGTCATTTGAGAATCCCTTGGCTGGGTCTGATTCTCACAGTTTTGGATCCCATGAAGAGGAACGAGTTTCTTCTAGCAACCCACAGTCTGGTACAGCACTTTATGACTTCACAGCTGGTGGAGATGATGAGGTAGATGTTCTCCCCTGAAAGACTGGTTAATGATCTAATTATCCTTTCTGGTGGTATGTGTAGCGAGCATGAAGACACCACATGTTGCATTTCTTGCTTTTTATAAAGTTGTACCCATTTACATGTATTCTGATGTTGAACTATGTCCAAATTTTTTTTCTCTGCACCTTGGTTCTTTTGGTTCACTGGAGATGCAAATTAAGTTTCAAATTTTCTGATTTGCAGCTTAATCTGACAGCAGGGGAAGAGTTGGAAATTGAGTATGAAGTAGATGGCTGGTTCTACGTAAGTAATTCCTATTGGATATTGTCGAGTCACATTTCCTTACAAATCATGCATCTAATGTGATTAAGCTTACTTGTGTCATCATAGTATTCATTGTATATGCACATAACTCACTTTCATTACGAGGAAGATACATTGGACCAGATCTCTTCATCGCATTGATCTAGATCCTCCTTTTCCAAGTGGCAATCATACTCCATTCTTGCTTACTAAAAGTATCTGTAATTCCAGTTTAGGAAGATTAAGGTCTGCTTAGTACTTCTGTCACATTTTACTTCGTGTGATAATCCTCATGTATGCTTCAATATCTTAAGTAAGAATATTAACTGCTCTGATATGGATGTGGGTGCTGGTATCGATATAGGTGAGGATCTGGAGGTCGGATTCCTAATCACTTTAAATTTGGGATCTGGGAGTATGGCGCTGAGTGCGGATATGGGTGTTAGAATACGGCTAATGAATATACAAGAATAATATGTGGCAATTATTTAAGATTGTTGAACAGCAACTTATTTGTTTATTACCAAGGTGATTTAAATCCATTTTTGTTAATTTAAGTCCAATGAGAAAATGTCTATTGCGTCGTATAAATTGCAATACATATAGTATTTTGATAAATACAGTAACATATTATATAATATACTTTGAACATAGAGAAGTATATATCTTGTTAGAAATTTGGTTAGAACATATGATTATCTGTTTATGCTTCTTGAGCTTTGCTAACTTTAATAACTAGAGAGCACGAAGTATTTGTGGTAAAAATTAATTTTTATGTGAGTTCACCTAATTATAATTCTAAAGTGTTCTCTTACTATGTGAGTGTTTATGTATATCATAAACCAAGAATAAAACCAAATACCCGATCAACCTATACTTCTTGACTGTAGCTTTAGTCAACGCACCCTGGTTAGGTTGACCAAGGTGGGGATCCCACAACCACACCCTAATCACATTGGATAGACATGGATGAGGCAGAGATTTTTGAAGGATCCGATTCAACGGTGTCACAGTTATTGAATTTTTTTCCCCAATCTCTCATACACTTTTGTTTTTAGTGTTGTATGTTAAATCCGAAGATATATGAACATAAAGAAGTATGTTATTGTTTGATATGAGTGTATATGCATATTTAACTTGGTTACTGCATTAATCTTATCATCAATCAAGTTATATTATTGTGTTTCATATATTAATTACGTCGCTCTTTGATTGGAATACTCTAAATAGGTAGGTTTAACTATGACTCTCCTAGAACTTATGCTCGTATATTACATATCTAAAAGGTAAAGGAAAAGGTTTAGGTTATGGTGAGTTTGTTAAAAAGTATCAGATCTACAGATTTAAATTACAAGGTTCCATGTCCTCTGCACTCATCCCTCTATTATCAATCTAAATATAATAGTATAGGTGTATGGTCTGAGTCCCAATTAAGAATCCTTCGCTCTCCTGCTATTTGCTACTCTCTCCATTTCATTTTGTTTAGTACCGTCTCCTTTTTTGTCTATCCCTAAAAGATTGACACTTTTCTTTACTTATAGCTAGTTCAATTTTACATGTCCACCTTGCCGTTACAGGACTGTTGTAGGCACCACTGGGTGTGAAAACAAATTGTTTGATGAGTGTATATGCATATTTAACTCATGTGTCAAAAGTCTTCCTCTCTTTCTTCCTTTCAAGTCGAACAATGCCAAATAAAGTTGGGAAGGATGAAGTGACAACTTTTTCGAAAAAATTGTGGAGAATTCACTGATTTAGTGATATACTTTTGAACCACAGTTGACAGTTCTTTCTTAAGCGTTTCACTGGGTAAGTCAAACAGACTCTATCTGACATCTTTTATGTGACATAGATATGTGCTTGGGAAGATTTCTTCATAAGATGATCTGATACTCATAATCATTTTCTTGTTGGGTTAATTTCAAAGTTTAGTGCAGTCTTTCCCTACAATTACTTTTATTTTGTCCTCTTTTACCTTCTAAGGAAGAAGGAGGCATGTAGAAGTGGTTTCTGATAATTATTTGGTGACATTGATGGTGCTATCTTTTTTCAGGTCAAGAAAAACCGTCCCGGAAGAGATGGGAAAATGGCCGGCCTTGTCCCTGTACTCTATGTCAGTCAATCTTGAAAGCATAGTATTTGTTACCACAAGATCCCGTTAGTCAAATCTTGGTTTGCACAAATTGTTGAAGCAACTACGGGCATGTAGAGTTTTCTTATCAATGCACTGCTCAATGGGTTCTGCTGTAATCAGCTGAGTTAAATGGACATGAATTAGGAAATATGCTCATGTATTTATCTGAGAAAATTCTGTTTCGCCGACATTGTTGTAGCTGATGATCCAATGGATATGACTTTATACTTGGTAGGCATGTCATTTGTAGCTAAGGTCTACAACTTTGATGTATTTGCTGTTTTGTGCCGAGGAACCATCTCACATCTAGAAAGAACTTTTTGATAGTAGTATTCTTTTAAGGGGGGGGGGGGGTATAATTATCATGAATTCTTTCCCGTTTGGTCATGTTTGGCTTCTTGTTATAAAGTGGAAGCATGGTTTGTCATGTGTTCATTCTTGTCAATGGTCCTGGCTAGTCATCTCAAAATTTTTTGTTTACTGTGATGTGTTTTTTGATCCGACAAATACAAATTTTAATTCCCTTGAGATGTACGTATCCTATTTTATTCGCAACTTTGTTATGCATTCAGAACGATTGTTAAAAGAGTTGAAACACTTCAAACTTATCTTTTTTATACTGTTGGGTTGTATGCACTCGCTCAATAAATTATATTTTTTCTTTCATAAAATGAAGATACAAAAAAGAAGTGGATAACACAGAACTTAGATGTAGCTCCTTTCTTCGTAGGGGGTGTGAAGATATGTCAAAGCAAAATACTTTTGGCATCCTCTCATTGTCGCTGTTAAGATTACGACCATGGCAAGTAGTCCACATTCTTTCGATATAGGGTTTTGTGACATCGTATTTTACATTAGCTCATGTGGTCTATGTCGGTTAAAGCAAGTTATAAAGTGAACTCTAACTAGGAGGATAAAAGTGCTTTGACTTAGTCTAGGTAGAGGTGTGAGACTCTACCTATACATTGCACTAGTTGGCCTTGAGGGAAGTCCTAGGAGGGTGTTCTCATGTCTTATGAAGTAAATGATGTGCATATGTTGACTATGAACATGTTGATAATTCTATATGATGGTTTCACTTGTGAGTATGTTGTTGGTCTATATTGCTAAATATGATGATGAATACTCATGATGCTATGTTAGATGAAGTTAGAAATTATTTGTGATCCTTTGGTTAGTTTACTTGATTGAGTGGGGTTATTGGGCTTCACTTGCGCTTCACTTGGTTATTGTACTTGTAAGCATGGTAAGGGGTTAGGAGTAAGTGTCTTGCATACATTGTAATGTATGAACTCTTTTGCATGCTTTGTTGCCATAACATGAGGTTAAAGTTATCTTGGCTATGAATTCTAATATGTTATATATATGTCGACTTGACTTCACTTAACTTGATGATTTTGGTCTTGTGTTGAATATGTTATTGATTTTGGAATATGTGATTATTGTCTTATATGTGTCCTTGATTGTGCATAAGATTTTTCAAGTAACTTGACATGGTTTTGAATAAATGTCCCCTTTAGCATGATTTTAAGTTGTGTGTGCATATGTTTCCACACTTATTACAAGTGATGTACTAATCCCAATTTCTCCCCTTTTCCCAAACATTTTAGGTTCTGCTCATTGAAGGGTTCGTGGCCAATTTGCAGGGAAGGCTTGGATCATTTCTCCAAGTGTGGGTATGTCCTCAAGATCCGATGATGATGCCTTTTCTCACTCTACCTATGTGTCTTGCTATAGTCTAAAAACATTTGTTTCACTCTTATTGTTCAAGACATTGTTGTAAGCCTTAAATGTCAAATATACATTTGTGTGAGTGCTATGCTTGAATTGTTCTATTTCGACTTAGATGGTTTTATATGAGACATATCTATTAGACTTTATGTTGAATATTGCATATGTGACTTAAAAGTAGAAGCCTATGTAAGATTCCTATGCGAGTAGTCTAAGTAAACTCTTTATGTATATATTATCTGTAAGCGAGAGGTCTATGTAAACCTCATGATGTAGATGTAGATGAAAATTTTTAATTTTCCGGATATTTTAATCTATGAAATGTAATGACGAATGCTAAAAGGCTAGTCTTTGTCCTCTTCGAGGATGACGGCACCGATTACGTCAAAGGGTTGCTCCCTGGATGTGACACACTAGGTAGTATTCCTATAAGGGCAACATTGTTCAAGAACTTGGAGACATGCTTGAGACCCTCTTTATCCGATTGTCATTGTCATCTTTATCTCTGAGTAAAATATTGAACCTAACTTTCCTACTTGGGAAGGGACACTCCTCACTACTAGTTCACTCAGTTTAAGCTAGACTACCTTTTCGAAATGTCTTTAAGCCTTTATTAATCAATCATAGCTTCATGTAGGTCATAGGAGACTAACCCCCTTGTATATCATATCACTTAGCTCTTTAGGAATTGCATGAGAATGTCCTTTCATAGCAACCCTCATATGTGAGATTAACACATTATCATCATGTCATAGTAAGGCACACAAGTGATTCAACATCAACCTTATATAATCATACCTTAAACATCATCTCACAATTCATATAGTCAAGACATTTCAATCACATTCATCATTCCATCACCCATGTAATCTAGTCACATGTAATACTTCAATTAACCATCACCATCAAGTACAAGGCATCACATATGAAGTAAGAGTTCAAGATCACAAGGTCTTACCTATTAACCTTCATAAGCCTTCTACAATGGTCTTACCATCAACCAACCATATTCACCCATCAATAAGCTTAACATCACACAATTGTAATTAACACAAGAACTAAGTCAATTGCATCATCACTAACCAAATCAATATCAATTCATAACCTAGGGTTAGGGGAATAGGGTTCATCATGAATTCTATAAGAATTAGATTCAATCCCAACAATACATGATCCTAGGCAGTCCATAAATGAATTAGGATAGTTAAAACGAGTCTAACAATCAACACATTCATCAATTCCCATCAATTCATAAGCAAGATCTAAGATTTTGGGAAATCGAGGAAATGACATGAATCAAACGAAATTACCATTAATCAACATCAATTACTCAACAATCTATACTTAATTAGCCATAGGCAATCACAATTCGCCATAATCAATCATCAATTTCAAGTTTAGAAGAAAACTCATTTGTAGAGAAAAACCTTAAGAATTGGGTGTTGTAGAAGTCAACTTTGAAAGGACCTCTTGGGGAAAGAAATCCCAAAAGTGAAGAAACTATACCTTAATGGATCTTAATCCATTAAATTCAAGTGAAATCCTTAAGAAATTGGTCTTCTTCTTCAAGCTTTCTTGTTCTTCAATGGAGGATGAATCGAGATAGAATTTGAAAGAGATGAGAGCTTTTGGATTTTTGATTTGGGGATTTAATTTGAGTGAGTTAGAATGACGTAAAACTAAACTAAAAAAAATATATACTCGTAACCAAAATTACCTAAAGACCCCTCACTTAATTGGATCTGTTTGTGAAGTCAAAGTTACTTAAAAATGACGCGGACGAATCTGGGAAGTGGTTGCGTGTTGCGGGGCAGTTCAACATCTTTTTTGTGAAATCCGTGTCGCAGGGAAAAATTTTCCCACTCAATGTTGATGGCGCGACCCTTGGCTGGATTAACATCTTTGCTTGCCAATGTTTGGGTCCTTCTCAAGGACCCTTCTGGTGGTCCTTGGGGAGTCATTACTGGACGTTTGAACCCTTTCTACTATAATTTACCTATTTGAAGCCTTTTTATAAGTTTTAGACTTCTTATGAAACTTTCAAACCTTCACCAAACATAGGGACATCAACTAGTTCAATTTAGCTGGTTTTCGGAAGTCACAATCTTTCTTTGTCGTTTTGGATGTAACCTTTTCTAACCGAGTTTATTACATTAATATTTGTTCGAAAACACCATTTTAGCATTTATTTAATAGGTGATTCTATTCTAAGTCATGGACTTCCGGAGTGTTACATTATCCACCCTTAGGAACATTCTTCCTCGAATGACACTAAATCTTTTTGAAGGGAAAGACAAGACTCAATACTAGAAGCCCAACCAACAATAAGAATAACATAATCACTATGAGTCACATGTCATAGGGTTACTTCACAACTCCATCCAACACATAAACATGACATTACACATAGCAACTCAATTCACAAGTCACAACACATAAGAGCTCAACTTTTCATAACACATTAGGAGAAACAATCCTCTCAATATCAACATGAGCTCAAAATGACCTTAAAGAGTTACCATGCTTTTCTTACCAAGACAACATTGAAAGACCAAAAATCTGAAGAAGGCAAAAATATATATCTCACATTAGTGCATGTTAACACAAAAATCCTTTTTAATGAAAACTCATTTTGATACAAACCTTTACGGAGGCCACCTCTTTGTTCCTCAACTTCCTAACTTGGCGATCTAGAATTTCACCGGAACTTCTTCATAGGAGAGGTACTCATCCACACCAAGCCCTTCAATAGAATGCATGGACAAGGTATCGCCAATACACTTCTTCGACAAGGAGACATGGAATACCGGATGAACCGAAGCTAGTTCACCAGGTAATCTCAACTCATATGCAACCTTTTCGACCAGTTGCAAGACTTCATAGGGACCCACATAACGGGGACATAGCTTCCCCTTTTGGTCGAATCTCATCACCCCTTTCATGGACGATATCTTCAAATACACTTTATCACCCACTTTGAATTCAAGATCTCTCATTCTATTGTCAGCATAGGACTTTTGCCAACTATAATTTGTTTTCAATCTATCCTTTATAACTCAAACTTTCTCCAAATCTTCATAGACTATTTCTGGATCAAGGAGTGAGGACTCAGCAACATCAAACCACCCCATCGGAGATTTACATCTCCTACCATAGAGTGCTCAAATGGAGCCATTGAAACACTCGAATGATAGTTATTGTTATAGGAGAACTCAATCAACGACAAGTGATCATCCGAATCCCCTTTGAAGTCTATCACACAAGATCTTAACATATCCTCAAGGGTTTGACCATCCGTTTGGGGATGAAAACCGGTTCTAAGCTTTACTTGTGTACCCAATCCTTTTAGGAAAGACCTCCAAAAATTAAAAGTGAATTGAGCACCTCTATCCGATATGATGGACAAAGAAATCCCATGAATACTCACAATCTCATTAATGTAAATTCTTGCATAATCCTCCACCGAATAAGTAGACTTGACAGGGATAAAAAGATCGGATTTTGTCAATTTATCCACTATCACCCAAATTGAGTCATTTTTCCTCGTAGTCCAAGGCAACCCAACTACAAAGTCCATATTAATTTATTCCCATTTCCAAGTAGGAACACCCATTTCTTGAATTAGACCACTAGGCTTTAGATGCTCGGCTTTCACTTGTTGGTAATTTGGGAACTTGGCTACAAACTCCGTTATGTACCTTTTTAGGCAATACCACCAATATACCTCTCTAAGATCATGATACATTTTGGAGAAACCCGGATGGATAGAATATCGGGAACCATGAGCTTCCTCTAACACTGTATTCCTCCAATCATCAACATCTGGTACACATAATCTATTTTGTTACCTTAACACACCATCCCCCCAGGAGAAGAACTCATTCAACTTGCTAAGTATCGATTCCTTCAACTCCATCAATAGCTAATCAAGACGATGTTTGGACTTCACCTCAACCACTAAGGATGATTCGGAGTTATTATGAACCACAAAGCCACCATTTGGGGAATCTTCCAAACGAACACTCAATCTTTCCAACCTATGAACATCCTTCACTAGGTCTTTCATGCCTTCTTCCACATAATACATACTACCCATGGTCATACGACTCAAAGAATTCGCTACCACATTAACTTTGTCGGGGTGGTAGAGGAAAATTCATGTCATGATCTTTCAACAATTCCAACCGTCTTCTTTGTTGGAGAGTTAACTCCTTTTAAATAAGCACCTATTGAAGACTCTTATGGTCAATATACATATCCACATGAAATCTTGCAAAAAGTTGGTAAAGTTGCCTATGAATTGAAGCTTCCTAGTAAATTATTTTTGGTTCATCCGATTTTCCATGTTTCTATGCTAAGAAGTGTATCGGTGATCCCGAGTCTATTCTTTGTATTGAGAGTATTTGTGTGAAAGATAACCTCTCTTATGAGGAAGTTCCGGTTCAAATCCTTTATAGGCAAGTAAAGAAGTTGAGGAATAAAGAAGTGGCTTCCATAAAGTCATTATGGAAGAATCACCTTGTTGAGGGTGCAACATGGGAGGCCGAGGCTGACATGAAGTCCCATTACCCTCATGTATTTGATAAATAAGGTTAGTATGTCTTGCTAATATTGAAAATAATGATTAAAATTGAAGTTGCTTTGATTTTTAGTGAGGTTTTGCAAATGGTGCATTTTTGATGCAGTTACAGTTGATTGCAGTGAATGTACATTTTGACTTGAAAAACTTGCAATTTTGCTTATTTTGAATCATGTTGTGCATTTTGAAATGGTGAGTCTTTATTAAATGACATGTAGCATGTTGGTAAGTTGAACCTTGGCATAATTGACTCATAAATGCTAATTTGGGTGCTTGTTGTTGTGAGAAGGAATTCCTGATAATGTAATGATGAGCCTTATGTATGATAATTGAAGTTTTGAATTGCCTTGTATAAGTGATATGGTTGATGTTGTTATGCATTATTGTTGGTAGGGTTGCTATTCTTGATTCTATTCCTTCCATCAAAAGAGTTTTTAATGTCATTCGGGGACGAATGTTCCTAACGGGGGATATGTAACACTTCGAAAATCCAAGACATGTTTTAGAGCCTAAGATAAGTTTAATAAGGTCTATACAGTGTTTTAAGGTCCATTTTAATGAATATAAGCCATTTAGGGAGTCTAGAAACCAAAACGTCCAAGAACGTCCATGACATCCGGAAACTAGTTCAAGGAGGTACTAACATGCCTTAGCCTATTTGAAAGCTTTTAGAAGTCAGAAAATGATGAAAATTTGTGGAAGGGTTTATAACATGTGTTTAAGTTGATTCATGATTGAAAAGTTGGGGTACCATTCCCCAAGGACCAAACACTGCCTTGGCAATGTGCATCTACGAAAGGCCATCGACGAAACGTTCATGGATCGACGGGGCGTAGATGACTTCCATCGACCAACACTTAGCCAAATCCCTGATGGACCAACGATCCGTCGATCGTGCTCTCGTTGATGGGCTTGTGTTTTTTGCTTCATGTTTTGACTTGTTCATTTTAATTAGTTGACTTAGCTAGGAAGTTAGTTAGGGGTTAGGGAAAGTCTAATTAAGTGAGTTAACCCCCTATATAAAATCCTAACCTAATTAAGACTAACAAAACTCTCACAACTCACAAACCCAAACTCTTTTCCTTCTCTCTTCTTTCACTCTCTAGTGAAGAACACCATCGAGGACCAAGTTAGGGGAGGGTTTAAGGGCTGAAAAGGGTCTATTTCCTCCATAAATCTTCATCAATTATTAAGGTATGAGATCTAATTCACCTTTGAGACCTCTTTCCTCAAAGGGTTCCATCAAATTGATTTCTAAAGTTGAGTTTTTAAGTGGGTTTTCATCCAATACGAAACTGATGTTATGAATTGCTTTTTTGTGATTTATTTCGTATATTATGAATATATTAACGTGTATTTTAACCTAATTATAATATATCTTGATGGTTTGGTCTAGATTGTTGAAGGTGACCTTTACCCCTTAACCCTAGGTTATGATCTTGATATGATTTAGGTTATATTGGTTAAATTGACTTGGTTATTGGTTGAACTACTACTAGATTATGTTGTTATAATAATCATAGACGAAATAGAGTTCATTGTAGTATTTTCATGCTAGTTCTTAATAAGATGATCTAGGTTATGAAGTATGTTTTGAATTGACCTAAGTATCTTGTCTTAAGCTATAATCTAGTATTTAATTGTCATGCAGTGATCCTTATAACCTTGTGATCATATTGTTATTGACTTATGATGATATATGCCCAAATTGGGTTGAATTGAGGGTTTGTGGTAAGACCTTGATGATGAATTATGAAGGCGACTTGGTAAGTCTTATGATCCCTATCCTTTACTTCAAATTATGGTTATTGTGATTTAGTCATGATGTTGTATTGGAGTATGCCTTGTATTAGGATTGATAGGATGTTTTGATGTTGTATTGAAATGTCTTGACTATTTTTTTTAAAGAACCCTTGGAGGGTTAGGGGATGAGTAGCACCCCCAGGCCTTATCATATATGAAGGTAAACAAAATAAAAGGAGAGGGACATAAACCTTACCTCCAACCTATGGTGGTTCAAGAGTTGTTAGCCTACCAACGAACACCTAAGGTGGAGCTTAGTAGGTACTCCAACTCTTCCCCTAATAACCAAAAGGATCTATCTTCTAAGCACCTATAAGAGGACTCCTCTCGATACAAAGAATCTAGGAAAGCATAAACGAGGGAGACTCTCCCTTTACAAGAAAAGAAAAGAAAGACACACTACAAAATAAATCAAAAAGGACCTAGTTAGAGAGATATCCTTTCCAATTATATGTAAAGAAAGCTTCAAAACATGTCAGTAAAGTCATCAAAAAAGGACCTGAAGAAGTTCAAGTTCCTCCCTAAATCCTCCAGGGTAGGTAAATTTAAGGAGGTTCTTTTATTCTTTTGGTTTTTCTTCTCCGGAAGCTTGCCATTTCAATTTTGTCTAGATGGAAGTACGCTGCTGCATCTTTTGGAAGTTCCTGGATGTTGAAGTAGACCTGTGGATTGGTGATCCTGTGACTATACTTTGAAAATGCATCAGCTACAAAGTTCCCCTCTCTAAGTGTGTGAATGCAAATGAAATGCTGGACTTGGTTGATAATGCTGTTTAGTTTTTTAATCTGATTGAATAAGTTCCAAGGAGGTGAGATTTTCTCCTGCATCTAATCAATAAGCAGTTGTGAGTCAACTTCAAGGATGACATACTCGAGGTTTAATCGAACACACCAAGACAACCCAAAAATTGCAGCTTCGACGTTAGCTTGATTGTTGGTTCCCTCAGTAAGAGGTACTGAATATGCCATAATCATCTCACCAATGGAACTTCTGAGGATACCACCAGCCCCTATTTTTCCCGGACTAGTCAATGTGCTACCATCTGCATTAAGTTTAATCCATTAGTTTTGAGGTTTGATCCATCTTACTAAGTTAACCTTTGTATCATGTGTACAACCCTCAATCATGGGGATTAACTTTTTCCAGCTTGTAGGACATTGGATGTATGGGAATACAGTGTGTAAGAGTCTGAAAGTGTCTTTGAAGACAGTAAATTTAACTCTAGCCATATTGGACTGTTTTCCTCTATATTTCTTAGCACATCTATATTTCCACAAGTTCCAACAAATGAAGATAGGTGTGGACTGCAGAATGAGTTTGTGAGCTTCATTTTTGTATTAACGGGACCACCATCTAATAAGCAAGTAAGTTAGTGGTAAGTGATATGTTTGGATACCCAAAGAATCTGCAAAAAAAACTCTACACATACTTAGCAAAAGTTCCAGAATTAAAATTATGATCCATAGTGTCCATTCCTGGCGTAATGCAGCAGTAGCATGTTGAAGTTTCACCTCTAAATCTGCAAATATTTTCATTGGTTGGTAATTTTCTTCTTATTGCTCTCCACAGTTAAAAGTAATGTTTTATGCCAAGTGCAAATATTAATCTTTGTCTTCGCTCTTTTCTCTCGGATAACATTCCATACCGATGAACAAGTGAACTTCCCATTGGTTTTAAGGTTCCAGATTGGCATGACCTGGTACTCCCTGCTGCAGCTGAACTTCAGTGGCTAAGATAGTATGGACATGTGATGAAGGAGCTTGCTGAATGACTTTTTCCATGTTCCATTGACCATTCTCCATGAAGTCTGCAATAGTTTCTTTATTAAATCTGTTGCTCACATTGGTATATTGTGCCAAAGGTCGCACTCCCAGCCGTTATCCCACCAAAAAGAGCAGGTCACAGATCTTATTTTCCATTGAATATAGGTTTCGATGGTATGTTTGTGTCTCATCATGTGTCTCCAAGTTTGAGAGTCTTGTGTATTCCACTTTTTGCTAATAAGACTAGATCTTTGGCAATACTTAGCTTTTAAGAAATTGCCCCACAAAGTTTGCTTTGATCTAAACACCCATCATTGCTTGTATTGAAATGACTTAAACACATTACTCAATTGTTTAACTCCTATTCCCCCTTCTTCAAGTGGAAAACTAAGATTTTTTCCATGAGGACCAATGATATTTCTTATTATTGTTTGAGAGATTTTGCTTAAGAAGTAAATGTTATAAGGATGGTGAATGATTTACCAATGTGCCTTATCATGATATGAGAATGTTAATGTGCTAACCTCACCTATATGAATCGTAATGAAAGGACAATACTCATGCAATTATTATTGAGCTATGATGATGATGTTATACAAGGGTTAGACCCTATGACCTAAAATAACCTATGATGATTAATAAAGACATTTTAAAAAGGGACTCTAGCTTAGCACCCAGTGAACTAGAGTGAGGAGTGTCCCTTCCCACATAGGGAAGGTAGGATCACTAATGTACTCTTGACATTGTAGACTACAATGCATGTAGCATAAAGAGGGTCCCAACTATATCTCCTCGTTCTTGAACTATGTTGCCCCCATAGGAATACTAGCTAGTGGATCCACGTAGTTTCTTTGTTCGTGTTTTAATACTACCTTGGCAAGTAGTCTGCCTTCTTTCGGTGTAGGGTTCCATGACACCGGATTCCACATTAGCTTATGTGGTCTATGTTGGTTAGGGCAAGAAGTTCCCAACAAGGTAAAATGAATTTAATGATTGAACTCTAACTAAGATGAACTAAGGGGTTTAGCTTAATCTAGGTAGGGATATGGGACTCTACCTAAACATTGCACTAGTTAGTCTTGAAGGGAGTCTTAGGAGGATGTTCTTATATATGAAAATACTTATAATTCTATATGACATGTATATTATGAACTTATACATTGTTGATACTATATGTTGATTGGTGTCACTTATTAATATGTGATGGTCTATATTGTTAAAGTATGATGTTATGTACTCTTAAATTTTATGATATGTGAAGTAGAATGTTAGTCATGATGCTTGTTGGGTTACTTGATTGAGTAAGGTTATGGGACTTCGCTTGGTCATTGTACTTGTTGACTTGATAGGGATTCATGGGTAATTGTCTTGCTTTAGTGATGTTGAAAGGTACTCTTACTCATGCTTGTGGTTATTTATGACTTGATGATAGAGTTAATTGGCTATGTATTCAATTACATCATATGCATGTTGAATCGACTAGACTTGATGTTGTTGGTCTTATGATGTACATGCCTATGACTTAATGAACATGTCCTATTGGTTGGTATGGTCTTGTTGAATGTGCATAAAGGTTTTTAATGAAAAGTGCATATTTTATGAATTGTCCCTTTTTCTTAGCATAATTTCAAAGTATGTGTGCATATAGTATCATACTTAGTAAAAGTGGTGTATTGACCCTATTTCTTCCTTTTCCCCAACATTTTAGGTTCCGGTCGAAAAACGCTTTTGAAGACTACTTGAAGAAGACATAGATCTCATGATCATCCAAGTAGGGTAGGTCCTCACTTTCTGAGAGCGATTCCACTATCCAGCTAATGGATTTGTTATGAGTTTAAGACGGGCCAATATCAACGCAGAAGTTTCATACAAAGGTGCCTTTAACAGGCGGGGAAAAGACGTTTAAAGCGGAGGGAAAACCAATCTCAGAAAGGACGGATGAAATCTTATGTTTTTTTCCTTTCAATTGAGTAGTAAACATTTGTATGACCTAAATGTGGTCTTATTGAATTGATATATGGGCTAGACCCAATTTGATATACTCTTATTAGATGGTTATGAGATGAGACAACTATTATGCCTATGTTATGTTGTATATATACATATGTGCAATAAAAGTAGAAGAATAAGTAATCTTCCTATACGAAGGGTCTATGTATACTCAATACATATATACTATGTGTATGTAGAGGTCTATGTAAACCTCCGAGTATATGTAATTAAAAGTTTTAAATTTTCCGCTTAATTTGACCTATGAATGTAATGATGTAAGCTATGAGGATAGTCTTAGTCCTCAAAGAGGATGACGATGCAGGTTACATCTAGGGGCTATTCCACGATGTGATACTGTATTGAGGGCGCAACACGTGGATGGCTCAACATCTTGGCTGCATCGAGATGCTTTTGCAGCTTGCTTGCCAAAGTTCGGGTCCTCCTCATGGACCCTTCGGTGCTAATTGGGGAATCGTTACTGGACATTTGGACCCTTTATACTATATTTCACCTATTTAAAGTCTTTTTACAAGTTTAGACTTCATATGACATTCGCAAACCTTCACCAAACATAGGGACGTCTACAAGTTCAATTTAGCTAGTTTCCGGACGTCAAGGTTTTTCTTTGTTGTTTTGGATCTAACCTTTTATAACTGAGTTTTTACATTAATATAGGTCTAGAAACATCATTTTATCTATTATATAATAGGTGAGGCTCTAGTGTAAGTCAAGGACTTTCGAAGTGTTACATAATTCACCCATAAATATAGAAACACACGTGAGCATACACAATGAATTTTACTCCAAATCATGTTTAAATGAAGTAGGTGGGTCACAAACCAAAATCAAATAACACAATATACTCTCTCCATAGCGCCCATTCATATGACTCCATCTCTTTGATTTTTAGGCAAACACAATAACTAGTCTAATCCCCATTATAATCTTACAGATACTTGATTTATCAAACCTCACATACTTCTCACAGTACTCCTAGAAGCCAACACTCTCAATGCCGACAAACATCATGATAAAACTATTCATTTACCTTACTCTCAAATCGTCACTAATATCAAACTATTCTTAGCAAGCACATTATAGCTTCCAAAAAATTTGAACCATAGGTCCATCTCTTTCCACTTAAGCATCCCATGATAGATATGGGTCAAACTTAAGAATGATAGAACTAATTCCAAATATAATACTACTTTTACATCGGGGTAAAATAATTAAATCACACTGAAAGTCAGCTTGACATAAACTTTCACATATAATATTTCAACAACCATTCCAAACAGTTGTATAACTAATCATAAAACTCATAGAAATCCTTAGTAACTTCAATAATTTTGTTTACTATAAGCTCATAATCTCTATTCACCATCAAATGTCTAGGTAGCACATAATAATAGTCTATCTAGTCTCATCAATTAGTAGTTTCATTCGCCTTGAAGTCCTCAATAACCAAGTCGAGTCGTAGGTCCATAATGTTGAATATCCATAAACTACCTATCATAATTTGATCAATCTAACTCGATATAACTACAGAGAATCTTCCACACATCATTGTTTATCACCCAAACCAAAACTCACTCCTTATAAAAATTGCTAATAAACATTGGTGAGTCTGTACCAAACACGTTCACATCTCATAGTCATATCTTAATTAAAGGAAAGAATACATATACCCTTCAATTTTGAACCAATGGTATATATACGATAGGTCTTAGTCTTTCACCTTTCTTAATTTTTTTTCATGTAAAAAATTTCTTATATGTTGAACCCTTCAATACACTAAACTCTTATTTTGTTCGCTAACTGGCATATAATTCTTATCATTTGACCAGCATCCTATGAAATTTATATAATCTTCAAAATAAAATTTTCAAGTGGTATCCCCATTTATGTCTTTTAACAATCAAAAGTACTCATATTTACTACTCAAGTTATGCACAAGTCTTTCCAAAAGCTCAATACTCAATGCAATCAATCATCTCTTACCTTACCAATCCATACCTTGTCCAAAACATACTACCATGCATATAGAATCCTATGAACATGAATTTGATTTCAATCGTGTAACACAATACCATTATCTATCAACATTAGCTCATACATTGAAGATCTTTATGAATTCACATATCTTAGATTATCATTGATTGCCTATCCATCGCCCTTACCATGCTCTTCATTTAATATCCAATTGTACCAATTACCAAACTCAAAATTATAAAAGAACTTATCACCACACTCGAGTTGAATGTTTATCCACTCCTTTCTCAAGTTTTATCGACTAATTTTTAACAAATCTGATGATCCCGTGAAACTATTACCATAAATCAATAAAAACGCGTGAAACCACACACCTCTGAACCCAATTCTTAATCCTTTTAAGATATCTCTTTATCCTTGCACTCAAAGTAAATATCCTTGCTCTCTCCTCTTTCTGAAAGCGAAACTACATCCCACAATTTTTTTCATTATGAATTTAATTATCTCATTTCAATTCTAGTTAGCGACATCTCAACTCCTAGTAAAACTTACCTTGCAACCACACTACTCACAAAATAGTAGGAAATCACAACCTTAGATATTTGCAAGTCGTAATACAATATAAAAGCTCGTTTAACCAATAATCCTTATCATATTGTTGAATCTCAGTCACAATCCATCACAAACTCTTATTACCATTATGCTTGGTAGTCATTACCATCATCACAAGTATACCTTATTATGAATATGCCACCTTAAACCAACTTATACCAACCAAATCCAATGGACTAACCCAATTTTATATGCACTTTAGTACTAAAACCCTTAATTATCTTCACACAAGCTTACTCATGGAGAATCCTTTTAGCCATAAGTTTGTCATTTCTATATCGATCCACTACTTTAGAGCTTATGATTAAATCACTAGTCCTAATTGAGAAAACTTGTGATACACTCCACAAATTAACGCATTAATACCATACCAATTTTCCACCACTAAAATCTCCCTTATAACAATGTTTTAACTCAAGTGCCCATAGTAACAAACTAGTTGGTTTCTCAAATATGAATGCAACATTGTATCTAATTATACGAGCATGTGATACAATTGATAACTCCTATAGTATCTAGTATTCACACTTAACAACCGATGTATTTATTTTCATATACCACTAGTCCCATATCATGAGAGTCTGTTAGATCCACCACTAGAGCACATCACGCCCCTCAAGAAGATTGTACTCAAATAACCCACATATTTCTACCGATTGAGTAACTATAATGCACCACCAAATCCATTCAAGTTCTCATCTCAAGCCCTATGTATTCCATTGTAGATCAATTCGATAGCAAAAGTAACACATACCATAGATCTGACAAAGTATATATTGGTACATTTATACTAGTTGTACTATGACCCTCTTTGTTACACACTTAATCTATAAAACTATGATAGAGAGTGTAATCTAAATTCGTGTAATATTGTTATCATCATTTACTAAGCATCCCATATATGTTATGAAAACACTACTAACTGTAGTTTCTAAAGTTACATGTCCACTATTTAGCCATCTTTTTAATAATTCCACTTCTAATTGTCAAAGCACTCCATATCACACAAGTAATGATCTCACTACTGGATAACTATCCCAAAAATAAATATCAAACGCTCAAGAATTCCCTTAAACCAATGTCTAACCTAATCATTCAAATATCCCCAAAATACATCATTAAGTCATCACCTTACTCAACCCTTTCAAATTTTTGAACATTTTTAATCTGATCACACATCCTTTCAATAACTCTATCACTTCAAAACAAGACCTAGACTTCAAGCCATATGCGACATACCAATGACTCACATGAAGAACTACGTACAAGTCATCACTATAAGTGAGAGTGAACAGAGCAACACGATAAGAACCAAAATGGACAAATGATGCATGATAGAGATTCAAGAAGTAATTTTTTTTACTAAAAGTCATTGTAGCCTCTTGAAGATAAGTACAAATATCTCCAAAATGATCCTCGAGGATCTACTTAGACTTGACTTTATATACATGAGACCTATGAACCTGGGGCTCTGATACCATCATAACATTCTGAAAAATTACATGTCTAGTGAAGAGCCCAATAGGTCTTTAAGAATGCGTATTGGGGGTACATAGGCCTTCCAATGCCCAATATTGAGAAATATTGGACATAGTATAGAAAATTTTCCAAGGGGTATTAGGCAATTTCTATATAATGCCCAAATAAGCAAAATATTGGGCATATTAGAAAATATTGGCTTAAAGGGTTAGCCAATTTTTCTAAATGTTAATGAGCTTGTTTAAGAGATGTACCTGCAATAAAGACCCTAAGCTAAAAATCTTAAATTTTTATTTCTCACATAAAAGGTATGAGGCATCCAAGTGTCAAACCTAGATACCATAACACATGATCAATTAAAATGACCATGTAGATTAAGTAGTGCCCGAAGACATAGTGAGGGTCCTTAGGACAATACGTAAACATTCCCAAATGAACGATAAATAATAGTTAGTTAGGAAAGTACAACCAACCCATGTGCAAGCACATGTGCAAGACATGTGAAGAAGCTGCCAAAGGAGGGGACCACCCTAATAAAATTTGGTTAGGGTAGTTAGGGGGAAAAACGTGCACAAGGGACCATTCCATGTGGGGCCTAACCTCCCTGACAATTCTAGACTCTAAAGTACTTCCCTAAATAACTAAATATCGTAGGACTATCCGAATTGGACCCATTAGTGCACCCGACAACCTAGGACCAAAACCGGATTGACACTAACCTAGTACTAGTTAAAGAGACAACCTAGTACCTAACGTAGGATGGTGAAAAAGGTTAGTTATGGTCCTAACAACTTAGGGGTAGTTTAGTAATTCCCTTAGGTTACCTAATTAATTAATTTAGAAAATTAATTAACTAATTTAAAAGGTCTAAAACCGAAAATAAAAAGGAAAATTTTCAGATTTCGATTAAGACAAGAAAGGGACAACCTAGAACCTAACCTAGGATGGTCCAAAGAGTTAGTTAAGATCCTAACAACTTAAGGGTAATTTAGTAATTACCCTAGTCTAATTAATTTAATAATTTAGTAACTTAATTAAATAATTTATAGGGGCAAAACATAAATCACAAAGCATTATCCAGATTTTTGTTAAAACAAGAAAAAGACAACCTAGTACCTGACCTAGGATGGTTCAAAGGATTAGGTATGGTTATTACGACTTAAGGGTACTATAGCAATTATAATATGTCAGTTAATTAATCAAGTTATACATTTAGTTAATTAAATTAAAGGGGTCAAACCAAAATTCTTAGACAATGTAGTACAACTTAAGAAACATCCTAGTACTTAACCTAGGATGGTCCAAAAGGGTTAACTTTTGTTCCAACGATTTAGGGGAACTTTAGTAGTTACCCTAGGTACCTTAATTAATTATATTAGACATTTAATTAATTAATTTAAGGGAGGAAAATAAAATTATTAGACTAAATTTCAGATTTGACCAAGTATTGTGTTTTCCTAGTTCTAGTCAATCTAGGAGGGGCTTTTTAGTAATTAGTTAATTAATTTATTTAATTAAACTATTGAACCCTAAGTTGAATGAGTCAAGATCAGTTCATAAACCTAAAAATCACTTTCAAACTCATAGACAAAAAAGTACGCAAAAAGAGTAAGCAACGATTGCAAGAAAAAGGCAAACAATTTATCGATTTCTCTAGGGCGATTTCAAGGTTTCTTCAAGGTTTTGTTCAAGGTGGTATTCTTAGATTAAGTTATACATAAGGTATGGGTTTCTCTCCTATAATTCTTTATCCAAGAGAAATTTCATTCCAACAATTCAAAGATCTTGAAAAATAGGGTTGTTCCCGTGTTCTCGTCGAACTCCTTTGTCCCTGTTATCCTTTTCGATTCCATGTTGAATAGGTTAGATATCATATTGTTGGTATGTGGTGCTGGCTGATCTTATGTGTAATGTTCTTGAATTATGAATATTGATTAACCTATGATGTTGTTATAGTATAAAGTTAAGTGCTTAAAACGTGAATCATGAATCGACGATGTGGTAGTTACACTCGTAATTATTTTAAGTGTTGATGTGTTTGTCCGAATGTTGCATTTCTGTTATTGTGACGTTATGAAGGTGTTAAATTCATCAAATATTAATTTGATGCTGTCCAATATGTCTTAAAAATGTTACCTTAAAGTCGTGGACCAAGATTGGTTAAGAGAATGATACTATGTTAAGATGTGTCCAAAACTGTTATGTATGAAGATGATTACGGTTTGTTGTGCATACTGACTGTATATTGTGACTTGTTGATGATGTTGTTTTCGTTAAAATATCATATCATTCTGTTCAATATATTTAAAAACGTTATGCCTAAATTAATGTTATAAGGTTGGCCAAAAAGATCTCCATGAAATCATAATTTGAGTGATTGTTTGGCTTATGCCAATAAAATGGCTAAAAATACATTGTCCAAAAGGGATGCATGCAAATGGCTATAATATTATGTGAAATAATTAAAAGATTGGATAATGAATAATGTACATATCCAACCAAGCATGAAAGAATGTAAAATTGGCCTATGCCAACAAAGATGGTTATGTAATCTATACCCAAATATTTATGCCGATACTAATCATATGTCAATCTTGTGTAGTAAGAGTATCAAATATATTATAAGCACTTCTAAAGTAATTCAATGAATCCATAACCAAGGGCATGCCACATATTGGGACAACTCCCAACATGCTCTAAATGAATGACATATGAACTCATGAAACTCATTGAATGAAGTGCTCATCGTTCATAAACGATGATATGAATCTACTACACTAAAGTAAGTAAGTAACGTGAGTTAAAACATAATTAAAGGGGTATAGAGTAAGTAAGTGACCAGAATGGGGTGTTAAAGGAAGTGAGACAAGTCTCACTTACACCTAAGCTACTATGTTAAAAGAATACTCACGTATGAAAGTGTTAGAATGTATGAGCCAGTCTCATTCACACCAAAGGATGATATGTAAGGAAAATTCATATTTCATCAATGTAAAGTAAGGATGATCAGTTATCAATAGAGTAAGTAAGTGACCAGAATGGGGTGTTAAAGGAAGTGAGACAAGTCTCACTTACACCTAAGCTACTATGTTTAAAGAATACTCACGTATGAAAGTGTTAGAATGTATGAGCCAGTCTCATTCACACCAAAGGATGATATGTAAGGAAAATTCACAATTCAGCAATGTAAAGTAAGGATGACCAGTCATAAATATAGTAAGTAAATCTCAATCTAGAAGCAAGCCTCCATAATGCTTGAGTCAACACTAGAAGATAAAGAAGAAATGAACATTCATGTAATGAGTGAGTAATTATGTTAATCTATGATGCTAATGAAAATGGTGACAACATAATAAGAGGCTAAGATGAATGGTGAGACAAGTCTCAACCAAGCCTAAGTAAATGTCACTAAAAGTACTCACCTTAGAGAGTGTTGAATATCAAGAGACAAGTCTCAATCATACACTATATATAAGTGTAAGGACAATTCATACTTAATACTAATGATGAGATGAGAAATCATCTAATGAGAAATGATGCCCTCATGCTAGAAACCAACTTCCATGATGTATGAGTTAAATGTAATGGAACTTTATACTAAGCACCGATAGGCTAGCTATGAGCGGTGATGCCTTCCTTCGGGAAGGGAGGAGGTTCATGTAACTCTCATTACATGAGACTGTCTGGCATGTCGCGTGTGGGTCTCCTTATATATCCTAGTCTTTGAACCTATACTGCAAATATATGGATCTAGCAGGGTTTGACTCCCTATGTACCTATCATGTTCGGGTCACTTTGGACGCTGATTCCACCTCTTTTCGGTGTGGGACAGACACTGATTTCATGATACTTACATGATCTATGTTAGTTAAGGTTAAAGTTCCCGAAGAAATAATGAGGCCATCTTATCTTAAGCTATGAACTAGTGATGAATTGTGATATAGTGATTCAATCGACTTTGTTATCATGTTGGTTTTTGAATTATGATTACGTTCTTCCCTAATTGAGGTGAATTAAGGTTTATAGTAAGACCTTGATGATGAATTATGATGGAGACTTGGTAAGTCTTGTCATCCCTATCCTTTACTTCAAATTGTGGTTAATTGTAATTAAGTCATGATGTTGTATTGGAGTATGCCTTGTATTAGGATTCATCGGATGGTATGATGTTGAATTAAAATGTCTTGACTATGATTTGTGAGGTGTTGCCTTAAGATGTTGATGTTATAAGGATGGTGAATGATTACCAATGTGCTGTATTATGAAGAAATATCTAAATGTTTAACCTCACTTATATAAACTGTAATGAAAGGATTATACTTATGAAATTCTTATTGAGCTATGATGATGATGAATATACAAGGGTCATACCCTATGAACTACAATAACTATGATGATTTGTAAAAACATTAAAGACATTTCAAAAAATTATTTAGCTTAGCACCGATTTAACTTGACAATGTGAGGTGATGGCTTTCTATAGAGGAAGATTCACCCTATAGTTCCATATGTGGTGTTGACTCCAAAATGAGGATACTTATCCAATGGATTTCCATGAGAGGAGGCACCAACTGTCAAGTGGTATGTAGAGAGATTATACCTATCTCTTAGTTCTTGAACTATGTTGCCCCCATAAGAAGACTAGCTAGTTGATCCACCTAGAAAGGTACATTTATGTTTGGTTCTACTTTGACCGGTAGACCACCTTCCTTCGGTGTAAGGTTTCACAACACCGGATTCCATAGTTAGCTCTTGTGGTATATGTCGGTTAAGGCAAGTGTTCCCTAAAATAAAATGAATTAATGAAGTACAACTAAGGTTACTTGAGAGGTTGACTTAGCATAGGTAGGGGTATGGGACTCTACCTATGCCTTGCACTATTTTGCCTTGAAGGGAACTTTAGGAGGTTTTTACTATGTATGAATATGCTTATAATGGTACATTATATGTATATGATGAGCTTGCACATTGTTTATACTGTATGTTGATCGGTGTAACTTATGAATATGTGTCGGTGTACATTGTTAAAGTATGATTATATGTACTCTTAAATGATATGCTATGTAAAGTAGGTAGTTAGTCATGATTCTTGTTGGGTTACTTGATTGAGTAAGGTAATGGGGCTTTGCGTGGTCATTGCACTTGTTGACTTGATAGGGGTTATAGGTAATTGTCTTTATGTTATGTTATAATGAACTCTTATTCATGCTTGTTGCTATTATTTCTTGATGATAGATTACTTGACCATGTATTCAATTACATGATATGCATGTTGACTTGACTAGTTTTGATGTTGTTGGCATTGTGATATACATGCCTATGACTTAGTGAATATGCCTAAGTGATTTGGTATGGACTTGATGAATATGCATAAGTGTTTTCAAATTAAATTTCATAACTTTATGAAATGTCCCTTTTCTTAGCATGATTTTAAAGTATGTGTGCATATGGTCTCATACATAGTACAAGTGGTGTACTAACTCCATTTCTTGCTTTTCCTTAATATTTTAGGTTCCTTTCGTTGAAGGGCTTTTGGAGATGACTTTATGAAGACTTGGATCTCTTGATCATCCAAGTAGAGTAGGTCCTTACTTTCCGAGGGCTATGCCAATGTCAAGCTATGAAGTTGTTTTAGTATTAAGACTACTCTTATATTTCTTTCCTTTCATGAGTACTAACATTTGTATGACCTATATGTGGTCTTGTTATTGATGTATAGGCTAGGCCCATATTTGATATACTCTTATTATATGGCTATGAGATGAGATGACTATTATGACTATGTTATGTTCTATATATATTGTGTGCAATAGAAGTAGAAGACTAAGTAATTTTCCTATACGAAGGGTCTATGTATAATAGACATATATATACTATGTGTATGTAAAGATATATGTAAATCTACAAGTATAAGTAATGAACAATTTTAAATTTTCTCCTAAATCTGACCTATGAATGTAATGATGTAATCTAAGAGGCTAGTCTTAGTCCTCAAACAGGACGAGGACGCCATTTACGTCTAGGGGATTTTCCCGGATGTGAAAAACGTTGTATCATAGCATGAGGTTAAATATCTTTGCGTCGATGTCTCTCAACCACGTCTATATAGGTTTGTATTCATAATTGTGAAGCGTGCCACACTTATGAATATGAATCTATGAGATGCTTAGGAAACTCTCACTTTCTTGGAATTCCAATATCGTGTCATTGGAGTGTTAACTCTATGTGCGTTTGCACCTAATCCTCATATTGTGATTATAGGCAATGAATACTTGAAGAAATGTGGTTCATCCTCGTGGTGATCAAGTTCCTGCGCATAAGGAAGATGTCAATGATGACCAAGCCCCGATGAATCCTCCTCCTTTGATGGATGAGAACATAAGGGCCACTCTTTTACAAATGTCCAAAGCAATTACTACCCAAGAACAAATCTCCACTACTCAAGACCAAGCATGACGACACAAGCTAATTGGGAGGTTGTACCCAGAGCACAACAATAAGTTGCTACCATGGCCTTTCGTCTAAGGGATTTCACTAGGATGAATTCCCCTACTTTCTATGGGTCCAAGGTTGAAGAAGACCCCCAAGAGTTTATTGATGAGGTTTATAAGATCCTATATGATATGATATTGTCTACTAGTGAGAAGGCCGATTTATCCACTTACCGACTCAAAAATGTGGCTCAAACTTGGTATGTCCAATGGAGGGACAATAGGCCATTAAGGGGTGGACCGGTGACCTGGGAAGTTTTTAAGAAGGTTTTTCTTGCTAGGTTCTTTCCTAGCGAAAAGAGGGAATCCAAGGTGGTAGATTTCATCAACCTCTATCAAGGAGGTTTGAGTGTTCCTGAATACTCTTCGAAATTCACTCAATTGTCAAAATATGCTCCTTCTTTGGTTTCCGACCCTAGAGATGAAATGAACCGCTTTGTGATGGGGGTGTCAGTTCACTTGCAAGAGGAGTGTCATTCGTCTATGATACATGACAATTTGAACATTTCTCGTCTAATGGTTCATACTAAATAAGTGGAAGATCAAAGGGCTAAGAGGAAGAGTAGGGATGCTAAAAGGGCAAGATCTTTTGATGGTGGCTCTTCAAAAGGAAGGATTGAGATTCAAGACAAGCCTAGGTTCAAGAAGAGGGTGTCTAATCAAGTTCCTTCCAAGTTTCCTACGGCTAGGGATTATAGAGTGTCTAACCCTAAACCTAAATAGGGAAAGGGTACTAAATCACCGAACAAGAAGCCTACTTGTGCCAAGTGTGGAAAGGGTCATCTAGGTGAATGTCTAGTTGGAACGGGAATTTTCTTTGGTTGTGGAAAGAGTGGCCACAAGGTTAGAGATTTCCCTAATGTCAAGGTTCAAGACAAGGGTAGTGGTCAAGCTCAAGCAAGTGCTTTCAATAAGGCTCCAAAGAATAATCGCTTCTATGCTCTCCGCTCTAGGGGTGAGCAAGAGACTTCTCCCGATGTGGTGACCGATATGTTGAAAGTTTTATCTATTGGTGTATATGCCTTACTTGATCCCGGGATACTTTATCATTTGTTACCCCTCTAGTAGCTAAAAAATTTGACATTTTACTCTATTTCTTGCATAAACCTTTTATAGTGTCTACCCCGGTGGGTGAGTCGGTAGTTGCAAAAGGGTGTATAGAAATTGTCCTATAATTTTGTACAATAGATTTTCTTATGTTGAGCTAGTAAAACTTGATATGCTTGATTTTTTAATGTAATTTTGGGTATGGATTGGTTGAATGCTTGCTTTGCCTCTATATATTGTAGAACTAGGGTGGTGAAGTTTAACTTTCCAAATGAGCCCGTTTTAGAGTGGAAGGGGGGAAATTCTATCCCTAGAGGTCGTAACATCTCTTGTTTGAAAGCATGAAAAATGATCTCAAAAGGGTGTTTATACCACATAGTAAGAGTCCAAGATTTAGAATCTTAAATTCTTTCCATTGAGTTGGTCCCCGTAGTGAGGGAATTTCTGGAGACCTTTTGCTAATGATCTTCCCTGTATTCCTCCCAAATGGGAAATTGATTTTGGTATTGATTTGTTACCAGATACAAATCCCATCCAACTCCTCCTTATCAGATGGCTCTGGCCGATTTGAAAGAGTTGAAGGCTCAACTATAAGATTTAATAGACAAGGGCTTCATTAGACCTAGTATTTCTCCATGGGGTGCCCCTGTCTTGTTTATGAAGAAGAAGGATGGGTCCCTTAGTATGTGCACTGATTACCTCCAACTCAATAAAGTCACTATTAAGAACAAGTCTCCTCTCCCTCGGATTGATAACTTGTTTGATCAACTCCAAGGGGCAAGCTACTTTTCTAAGATTGACTTGAGATCGGGGTATAATAAACTTAGGGTGAGAGGCTAGGATATAGCAAAGACGGGATTTTCAGACTAGATATGGTCACTATGAGTTCTTAGTAATGTCCTTTGGTCTCACGAATGCCCCGACAACGTTTATGGATCTCATGAATAGGGTGTTTCGAAGTTAAATAGATTTATTTGTCATTGCCTTTATTGACTACATCTTGGTATATATTTAAAATTAGGGTGATCACATGTACCATTCGAGGGTGGTGTCAAACATGCTTAAGGAGAATCATTTATTTGCGAAGTATAGCAAATGTGTGTTTTGGTTGAGGTCGGTGGAATTTCTTGGTCATATCATCTTTAGAGAGGGAGTTGAGGTTGATCCAAGGAAAATGGAGGTGAAAAATTGGCCAAGACAATTGGCTCCAACAGACAATAGGAGATTCTTGGGTCTAGCGGGTTATTATCGGAGGTTTGTGGATGGTTTTGCATCCATTGCAATTCCCTTGACTACTTTGACCCAAAAGAGTAAGAAATTTGAGTGGTCGGAGGCATGTGAGAGAAGCTTCCAAAATTTGAAAGGCTTACTTCCGCTCCGGTATTGACCTTACCGGAGGGTAAAAATGGTTTCATTGTGTATTGTAATAAATCCTGAGTGGGTTGGGGGTGTGTGCTTATGCAACATGGGAAGGTAATAGCCTATGATTCGAAGTAACTTAAGGTGCATGAGAGAAACTACCCAACTCATGATCTTGAATTAGCGGTCATGGTATTTGCCTTGAAAATATGGAGGCATTACTTGTACGGTGTCCATGTTGATGTATATACCGACAATAAGAGTCTCCAATATGTGTTTAACTAAAAGGAGTTGAATCTCCAACAAAGAAGGTGGTTAGAATTGTTGAAAGATTACAACATGAGTGTTCTCTATCACCCTGGCAAGGCCAACGTGGTTGCGGATGCTCTAAGTCATATGACAATTGGTAGTGTGTCTCACATGGAGGAAGCCAAGAAAGACTTAGTGAGAGATGTTCATAGGTTGGGTAGATTGGGTGTGAGGTTCGAAGGTTCTCCGGAAGGTGGATTCATAGTCCATCATAACTCCGAGCCATCTTTGGTAGTTGAGGTTAACTCAAAACAACACCTTGATCAATCATTGATGGAGTTGAAGGAATCGATTCTTGGTAAGCTTAATGAGTCATTCTCCTTGGGGGGGGGGGATGGTGTATTGAAGTATCAAGGAAGATTGTGTGTTCCCAACCTAGATGAGTTGAGGAACTAGATCTTGAGGAAGCCCATGGGTCCCGTTACTCCATTCATCAAGGTTCGATGAAGATGTACATGACCTTAGGGAAGTGTTTTGGTGGGAATGTTTGAAAAGTGATAGCGGAGTTTGTCGCTAATTGTCGAAATTGTCCACATGTTAAGGCCAAACACCAAAAGCCCGGTGGTTTACTATAAGAAATCCAAGTTCCTACTTGGAAGTGGGAAGATATTATATGGATTTCTTAGTAGGTTTGCCTCGGACTCAAAAGAAATATGACTCTATATGGGTGATTGTGGATAGGTTGACCAAGTCCGCTCATTTTATTCCCATCAAGTCTACTTATTCGGCGGAAGATTATGCAAGAATATTCATAGATGAGATTGTCTTTCGCCATGGTATTCCGTTATCCATCATATTGGATCGGGGTGCACAATTAACATCTAGGTATTGGAGGTCATTAAAACAAGGGTTGGGTACTTAGGTGAAATTAAGCACCACATTTCATCCCCAAATGGATGGTCAAGCGGAGCGCACTATTCAAATGCTTGAGGATATGCTTAGGGCTTGTATTATTGATTTCAAAGGAAATTGGGATAAGCATTTGTCTTAGGTGTATTTTGCTTATAATAATAGTTTTCATTCGTCCATATCAATAGCCCCTTATGAAGCCTTGTATGGTAGAAGGTGTAGGTCTCCTATTGGATGGTTTAAAGTGGGTGAACCTCCGCTTCATGGTCCCAATTTGATTTATAAGACTTTAGAGAAAGTTCATATCATAAGGAACCGGTTACAAATAGCCTATAGTCGGCAAAAGTCTTACACCGATCACAAAAGAAGGGATTTAGAGTCTCAAGAAGATGATAAGGTGTATTTGAAAATTTTGCCTATGAAAGGGGTAGTTAGATTTGGCAAGAAAGGGATGTTGAGTCCTCGTTATGTGGGTACCTATGAAATATTGCAAAGGGTTGGTAAGGTTGCCTATGAGTTAAGGTTTCCTAGTGAATTGGCTTCGGTTCATCAGTTTTCCATGTTTCCATGCTTATGAAGTGTATCAATGATCTCGAGTCTATTCTTCCTATTTAAGGTCTTGGTGTGAAGGATAACCTCTCTTATGAGGAATTTCTGGTTCAAATCCTTGATAGACATGTAAAGAAATTGAGGAATAACCTAGTTGAGGGTGCAACATGAGAGGCCGAGTCCCACATAAAGTCCTTTTACCTTCCTCTATTTGTTAACTAAGGTTAGTTGTTTTTATTAATAATGAAATTAATGACTAGAAGTTGATGTTTCTTGATTTTTGGTGAAGTTTTGCAAAAATGTGCATTTTTTATGTAGTTATATTGAATTATAGTGAATGTGCATTTTGACTTGAACAATTTGAAATTGTGCTTTTTTTTGAGTCATGTTGTTTATTTTGATATGGTGATTATTTATGAAATGATATGTAGCATGTTGGTAAGTTGAATGCTATGTTGATCTCTTGTTGTTGTGAGAAGGATGTTCGTCATAATGTAATGTTGAGCCTTATATGGGGAAATTGAAATTTTTGAATTTCCTTGTGTAAATGGTATTATTGGTGTTGTAACTAATGTTGCTATGTATTTTTGTTGGTTGGGCTGCTAGTCTTGAGTCTATTCCTTCCTTCAAAAAGATTTTTAGTGTCAATCGGGGATAAATGTTCCTAAAGGGGAATAATGTAACACTTAGAAAATCCAAGACGTGTTCTAGATACTCACATAAGTGTCATAATGTTTAGACACTATTTTAAGGTCCATTATGATGAATATAAGTCATTTAGGAATTGTAGAATCAAAACGTCGGAGAACGTCCATGACATCTGGAAATTTAGTTCAGTGAGGTGCTCGCATGCCTTAGCCTACTTGACTAGATTTTTGAAGTCGAAAATGATAAAAATTGGTGGAAGGGTGTCTAAAATGTGTTTAAGTTGATTCATAGTTGAAACGTCTGGGTAAGACTCCCCAAGGACCAACCAAGGGCCCTTGAGGAGGACCCTTTCGATTGGGGTTAAAGGCACTGCCTGGGTAGTGTGCACCCATGAAGGGAGGAGACCGGACGTGTGTGAATCGACCGGGCGTTGATGCAATCCATCGACCAACAATTAGCCAAATCCCTGAAGGACCTGTTTTGGTAGGTCTCTGAACTGATCAACGAAGTGTAGCACGGAATGGAGGGGGGGGGGGGCGGGA